>NC_072731.1:106035828-106387887 GCF_026930045.1 Uloborus diversus
CCGTGTTATGTCGTTGATTGAGTTCCCTTTTCTTCGCAATGCAACTTTTGAATCAATTTGTTTTACTCGATAGGGAAAAAATTGAACTGTCACAGGAGAAGATTACAGACTTTGTAATAACAAAGTAGACATGTTTACTGTTTATTTGTAATTCTATGTGTTTCCTTTTAAGGTGATTTTCAGTGAGTATGTTTTATTTTGTTTTGTTTTTTTTCATTCTCCGGATTTTCGATATTCCGGATTGGGTCGGATTCCAATTAATTCAAATTATCGAGGTTCTACTGTAATGCCCCCCCCCCCAAAAAAAAAAATTTCAAAAAGATTATTACATGTTCTCATGGTTTCGATATTTTTTTGTATTTTTCAAGCAAACGTTCAAAATTTTCCCCGCGGTGTGGGGGAAGGAGGGGGGAGCGGGTCCTGACCTTCATGACCCCTCTTTGTATCTGCAATTGACATACACTTGGACATAAAAATATACATATGTAAACCTTTATACTCGGGATAACAAGTTACACTTATATACTCGTATATGCACGTATTTACTTGTGTTTGCACGTACTTTGATGTACATACACGTGGCAAATACAAAATTAGTGTGTAAACGTATATACCCGGATTAACACGTTTACGTACGTGTATACACGCACATACTCGTATATGCACGTACTTACTCGTATATACACGCATTAACTCGTGTATGCATCATAAATATGTATTTTAACTTACAAATACAAATGTACGTCTGTACACGAGTATACTCGGGTTAAACAAGTATCTACACGCATATTCTCGTCTGTACCCGCACATACTCGAAAGAATACAAGTATTTTTTCTTATATGCACGCATGAATATATATATATATACACGTTTAAAAGCTAATTTACCTCTGTACACGAGTACACTTGGGGTAACACGTATCTATACGCATATTCTCGTGTGTACAAGTACACACTCGTATATACACGTATTTACTCGTGTAAAAATGCATAAATATGCATATACGCGTAGAAATACAAATGTACCATTGTACACGAGTATACTCAGATTAAACACGTATCTTTACGTCTTTTCTCGTGTGGAATCGCACTTACTCGTTTGTACACATATTTTCTCGTATATGCATGCATAAATATGTATATAAACGTTTTAATACAAATTTACCTTTGTACGCGAGTTTAGTCGGGTTAACACGTATCCATACACAAATTCTAGTATGTACACGAACATACACGTATATACAAGTATTTACTCGTGTTGGTACACATAAATAAGTATACAGGATGTATCAGTACAGCGTTTACATACTTTCAGGGCAGATACAGTGCACCTAGACTTGATAGTGACGACACAAAGCGTAAGACAGGGCACGATTAAGAGGAGAAAACATGTTTATTATTTTTAATGCAGCAAAAATACTGGTAAGATTTGTCTGGTGCATACAACAGATATTGCTACGCAAACCGAAGCATCAGATGACGGTGCATGCGCACACGTGGTTTTTGTTCCACCAGGAAGTCCGGGACCCGCCCGGTATTTTTGCTAAATTTCGATATTACGGGCGGGGGTCGTAATTTCGAACACCTTCTTTGATGATGATCGTTGACCCCTTAATTTTCTTTTTCCTTAGTTTTTTGCTGTACTAAAGATTCTGAACATGTTCTCTTTTCGTATTCGTGTTTTGTCTTTTTGGTGATTGGTGTTGTCACTACCGCGCCAGGAAAGTGTTTTCCGACCATGCATTGCTATGTGTTTCCCCCCGTCTAGGTGTACTCTATCTGCCCTGAAAGTCTGTAAACGCTGTACTGATAAACATTGGGTACACTTAGAAGTTTGAATATAAATCCGTGCACTAATAGACTCGGGAAATACGTATTTATACGTAAAATTTCGTGTTTACACTTACGAACTCGTATATACACGTATTTACTTCTGTTTGCACGTAGAGATACAAAATTCCTGTAGACACGAATATACTCAGGTTAACACGTACAGCTCCGTATATACACGTACACACTCGTATATACACGTACTTACTCGTATATACACGTCCTAACTCGTGTATGCACACATAAATATGTATTTTAACCAAAAATACAAATGTACCTCTCTACTCAAGTATACTCGGGTTAAACACGTATCTATACGCATATTCTTGTGTGTGCACGCACATACTCGTATATACTTCTATTTTCTCATGTATGCACGCATAAAAATGTATATGCAATCTTAAATACAAATGTACCTCTGCACACGAGTATACTCGGTGTAACATTTATCTATACGCATATTCTCGTGTAAATACAACGACCTCTACACACGAGTATACTCGGTGTAACATTTATCTATACGCATATACTCGTGTGAATACGTACATACTCGTATTCTCTTATATGCACGCATACATATGTATATACAAAGCAAATTTCTCTGTACACGAGTATATTCGGGGGTAACAAGTATCTATACACATATTCTCTCGTGTGTTCACGTACATACTCGTTTATACACGCATTTATTTATGTATAAACGCACAAATATGCATATACACATAGAAATACAAATGTACCATTGTACACGAGTATACTAGGGCTAAAAAAAGAACCTAGAAATCTATTCTCGCTTGTACACGAACTTACTCGAATATACACGTATTTTCTCGAATATGCATGCATAAATATGTATATATACGTTTAAATACAAATTTACCTCTGTTCACGAGTATACTCGGATTAACACGTATCCATACGTATATTCCTTTGTGTACACGCATATACTCGTTTATACACGCATTTATTTATGTATAAACACACAAATATGCATATACACATAGAAATACAAATGTACCATTGTACACGAGTATACTCGGGCTAAAAAAAGAGTTTAAAAATCTATTCTCGCTTGTACACGAACTTACTCGAATATACACGTATTTTCTCGTATATGCATGCATAAATATGTATATATACGTTTAAATACAAATTTACCTCTGTTCACGAGTATACTCGGATTAACACGTATCCATACGTATATTCCTTTGTGTACACGTATATACTCGTGTATACATGTATTTACTCGTGTATGCACAAATAAATTTGTACATACACTTAGAAATTAAACATATCTCCGTGCACGAATATACTCGGGATAACACGTATTTATACGTATAAACTTGTGTTTACAAATATGTATCGTACATACACATATTTACTTGTGTTCACACGTACTTGTAGGTATATACAAGTAGAAATACAAAATTCCTGTATACACGAATATCGTCGAGTCAACACGTATATACACGTATATGCACAAAAATACTCGTATATACACGTACTTACTCGTATATACACGTATAACTCGTGTATGCACACATAAATATGTATTTTAACGTACAAGTACAAATGTACCTCTGTACACGAGTATACTCGGGTTAAACACGTATCTATACGCATATTCTCGTGCGTACATGAACATACTCGTATATACTTGTCTTTTCTCGTATATGCACGCATGAAAGTGCATGTACTAGATTAAATACGAATTCACCTCTGTGCACGAGTATACTCGGGTTAACACGTATCTATATGCATATTGTCGTGTGTACTCGAACATACTTGTATATACACGTACTTTCTCGTATATGCACGCTTAAATATGTATATAAACGTAGAAATACAAATGTACCTCTTTACACGAGTATACTCGGGGTAACACATATCTATACGCATATTCTCATGTGTACGCGTATATACACGTATCTTCGCTTGTGTGCATGCATAAATATGTATATACACAGTTAAAAGCAAATTTACCTCTGTACACGAGTATACTCGGGGTAACACGTATCTATACGCATAATCGTGTGTACACGTACATACTCGTATATACACGTATTTACTCGTTTATAAACGCATAAATATGCACATACACGTAGAAATACAAATGTGCCACTTTACACGAGTATGCTCGGGTTAAACACGTATCTATAAGACTATTATCATGTGTGCACGTACTTACTCGTATATGCACGTATTTTCTCGTATATGCATGCATCGATATGTAAATACACGTTTAAATAGAAATTTACCTCTGTACACGAGTATACTCGGGGTAACACGTATGTATAAGTATATTCTCGTGTGTACATGAACATACTTGTATATACACGTACTTTCTCGTATATGCACGCTTAAATATGTATATAAACGTAGAAATACAAATGTACCTCTTTACACGAGTATACTCGGGGTAACACATATCTATACGCATATTCTCATGTGTACACGTATATACACGTATCTTCGCTTGTGTGCACGCATAAATATGTATATACACAATTAAAAGCAAATTTACCTCTGCACACGAGTATACTCGAGGTAACCCGTATCTTCGCTTGTGTGCACGCATAAATATGTATATACACAATTAAAAGGAAATTTACCTCTGCACACGAGTATACTCGAGGTAACACGTATCTATACGCATAATCGTGTGTACACGTACATACTCGTATATACACGTATTTACTCGCTTATAAACGCATAAATATGCACATACACGTAGAAATACAAATGTGCCATCTTACACGAGTATACTCGGGTTAAACACGTATCTATAAGCCTATTGTCGTGTGTGCACGTACTTACTCGTATATACACGTATTTTCTCGTATATACCTGCATAAATATGTATTTACACGTTTAAATAGAAATGTACCTCTATACAACTCCATCAGAAAATCTTACAATGCTTGTAAAGTATGTAATGTTAGTTTATGCTCCAATGTGGTTTGAAATAAAAATGAAACCGAACTTCCAGTATGGTGCCCAACATTGTTGGAAAATGATTTCTCTTGCAAGGCAGTTTCCAGACAACGTTAAGGAGATAATTTTCAAAGTTCTCTCAAATAATGCATATTTCGCTCATCCTGAACAGCTACTGTTGACAATGTTGTTTGACTCAAGAAAATACATTCGGGAATTAGCTGTTAGGCGCATTCTGAACTCTAAAAATAAGAAGACGAAGAGCTCGGATGGTGTACGATTTTTTAAGCGTCCTAAACTCAAGTTTGAAGCCGTTGATTATGTTGATTTAGTTGATTGGGCAAGCTGTGTTGTAACAGAGACACCTCTTACAATGCATCTAAAAGACCAACAATTGAAACAAATGTGCAAAGAACAACCTACAGAGTTCACTTTCGAAAAATTTCGAAAAAGTTGTGTGAAACTAATAACCGAAGCTGCAATAAAAGTTCGTGGTGAAACTGCTCGAGATGGATACATTCATGCCAAACTTCAAGCTAGGAAAGAACTTCCATCATTTGATAACAAGGGACAATATTATTCCAAAAAATAATATTCATTATGCATGATGTATTATAAATCAAATTTGAAGATTTCTTTTACAAAATTTTACTATCTCTATATGTATTTCTAGAAAATGTATGATATTATTGCGTGATAATAAGTACTATGATTAATAGTGCTATTTAATTAATTAGTCTATGATTTAATTTTGAAGAATAATTTTCACATTGGTTTTTAAAGAAATTCAATATTTTTTCATTTTTCTCCAATTTTTGAGGTCGAAAAGAAGCGGTTAAATGCTCATTAAACTCAATGAAACATTTTATGAGCTCGAACTGGCTCATTATATAACATTTTCGGTGCATTCCAGCAAAATATCTGGAATTTAGTTTTTAAAAAAAATTCGACAAAAATTCATTTTTCTCTTTTTTTCGGTTTTTCAGTGTCAAATAGCGCCGGCTAGATATTTTTTAATATCCAAGAAATTTTTTTGAGTGCTAACTAGCTCACTACGCAACTTTTGCGCGCAATCCAAAAATTGATTTCGAAAAAAAAATTTTTTTCGGCTTATTTCGGCCCACCCTAATACATACATACACACATACGCACATAAGCACATACATACGTACATACAGACGTCACGAGAAAACTCGTTGTAATTAACTCAGGGATCCTCAAAAGGGATATTCCTTGTGTCTGTACGTTCCTAGGCATATAGCCACGTGTGGTCGGGTTGAAAAATAAACTCAACATTCATTTGGGGGTGAGCAAAATGGAAATAAAGGCCGATTTTTGAGTGAAAATTTTTTCGCGAATGCAATACTTCCTTTCTTGTAAAAAGATGTAAAAATCATCAATGAAGCACTGCAAAATATCTGATAAAAAATAAGTATCTTAAGATACAAGCATGAAACGCTTGTCTTTTGAAAGTTTTATATTTGCGTCAGCAGGAAATTAAAGGTTTTCTTCAGGAAAAATGCACTAGTACCATTGAAACTTGTGAATGTAAAAATAATTTTAGAAGCTACATTCACGAAGACACTCGATGGAAGATCTTCCTCATTCCTTAATCAAATTCCATGTTTTACAAATAATTTTAAAGTGTATCATATGCAAACATATGCATTCAGAAATATCACGCTTCATCAATTCTTTAAGATTTGCAATTTAGTTACCTTAAGTACTTTCAAGGGCAATTATCGGTTTCAGTTACCCTATAACTTTAAGAAACTTTATGTTCCTTTAAAGACTTTAATCGCTTCTCGCAGCAGAAATTTGTTTTTCTCATCCGAAATTTAACTCACACATATGGTTTAGCATTATTTTGAGTTGGTTGGCATTATGCTTTGCATATGGTTTGTTAAACACTTCCTTTATGAGTGAAACGCTCCTTTTAAAGAACGTTGCCTAAAGTATGTATGATATATCGTTTTGACCTGGACGAAGTTTTAAAACTGCATTCTTTGTGTAACGAAACATTCAATCAAGTCGAAAATGAAACTTTCACAACTATGTGCTTAATAAAATGAATCAACTAACTAACGTGTGCATCTAACTAAATAAAATGTGCATCCGATTTTGATTTTTTTTGCTTGAAAGGAGAGTTGATTCAGAGTGTTCTTAGCTAGGTCTTTAGATGCCATTGATTAACTTAATAATATTAATTATCTAAACACCTCTTATATGTTTTTCTTGATTTTTGTAATGATAACATATTTAAAAATAAAACAAAAAAATAGTGACTAAAAAAATTGTAATTTTTTCTGCGTCTGAAAGAATGTATTTGGAACTTCCATGTTACATAGAATTTAAATCATAACGTTTTATCAAGCAGATTTTAAATACGGCTAAGCCTTTATTCACTGAATTGGTAACTGAATTCCTTGTTGGTCGACAACGAAAGAAAATGCAATAATGAAAAGATTTTATATGTTGCCAGTTTCTATTTGTTAACAAATAAATTCTGGTAGTTGATTTTTACTACTATAAAGCTTTTAAAAGGAATTTTAAATTTCCGTCTTAATTCTACATTTGCAACTCAGTCAGGGGTTTTTACAATTTTTATTTTTAGCTATACTTGTTTAAATAATGTTTTACTTAAATGTTAAAAAATAGATTTTTAAAGTGCTCATTCATAATAGGAAAAACAACTGATTTTTCTAGCATAAGAACTTCTCATAATTATTTGCATTTTTCAAAAAATTTAAAAAGAAACTGCTCATGTCCCTAAACAAAACATAAAATGGTATTCTTCACTTTCTCTTTTTTTCATTCATGGCACTTGAAAGTATAAAACATATAAGTGCACTGTCTTTAAAATGCTTGAAATGTATCAATAATTTATTTACAGTTAGATATCAGTGCAAAATTACAAGATAAAACAAATAAAGAAAACATTTCACCAGAAAGGGGGGAAAATTAAATGTTTAATCTTCTTTGTAATGCTCCAAAATGCAGTTGGAATACGTTGCAAAACTATACACATGAATTCCTTTTCCTCTTAAATGAATAATTTAACACTTTCATCCAAGAAAACATACCATGTTTCCTTTTTAGTTCGAGTCTTAGTGAAAATTTCTTGTACATTGATTATCTTCGAGGAACTATAATTTATTCAGGGTATTCACTGAGATTTGAAATCTCTTTGAAATGGAGTAAAAAACGCCATCTTTTGTTTCCCAACATACTTGCTTGCGATTAAACTTACCTAAAGATTTTCTTTTTATATTGCGGCTCATAAAACATGCATCCAATGAAATATTCAAAGCTTTAAGCAATAAATAAATACCTTTGTGCCGAGGAATAACAGGAAATATCCAACGTTGTTTAGCACAAATAAACATATTTCAGAATACCCCAGTAAAAGCTTTTACTGGGTGTCTTTACATCTAGAAGCTCACACCTTTGAATTGAAAAGGGGGTTCCTTGAAACCTCGAAACACGTGTATTCTGAAATCTGTTTATTTGTGCTAAACAACGTTGGATATTTCCTGTTATTCAAAGCTTTATTGCTAAATATGGTGGAAAATAAAATGCCCGATAAAGCAGTTTAAAGAGGAATGTTTTTTTTTTCCCTTAATCAACATTGCAATGCCTTGTTTCATATTTCTTAGCATGAACTAATAATGATACGCACATAAGTTTTCTGAAAAAAAAAAAAAAAAGGAGGCAGCTGCAAAATATTTCAAAAGAGTTGGATGGTATATTAACTCAATATTCAAATAGTTTAAGGAGAATGAGGATATGAAAAAGTGGTCAACAATTTACGCTATTCACTGGAGTTTAGGGTTAAAATTTCAACACTCAAAATATCATCAAACAGGCAATTGCTTCGATAAAATGTAGAAGCAATTTTCACCCGTCATACCTTGAACCAATAAAATAAGCATGTAATAATGATGACAGCAATTTTGGTTTTTGATTGTTTTTCCTTTCCCTTATCTTCCCATGCTATATAGAAAATTTTAAATTATATAAATACATTTTATATTTGCTCTGTCCTACAAGATTCCTAATAATGTGAGTTGTGATACGCGGGTAAAAAAGGTTATTCACTACTAGATTATTTTACTCAAACATCAGCAATGAAAATTTGCTTGGTAGTGCACAAACAAGGGAATAGGGTAGGAGTAAAAATCATGTATTGGTCCTTTTTTCCTCCAACTAATGCAAATTAATTACGAAAATCGCTTAATGTTCTGCACTTTGCAATAAAGCAATAAATGTCCATGAAAATTTAGGCGAAAGAAATGCTTCGTGTGTTAACAATGGCTCAAATCGAACTACTAAAAGTGCAGCAGCTTTGTATATATAAAAAATTGTGAAAAATATCGTCTGCGACAGAACAAAACAAATGGAACAGAATCGTATTGTTGTTACACGTTTATTTATCGTCTGCCAAGCATTACTTGTCTTTACTCGTATCTTATCTTCTATAACTGTACATTAGCAAAACATAATTTTGTTTTATTGTTTTTCGAACACGGATATGAAGAATCAAAGATTTTTTAAAAATGTTTAAGGGCTGTGAAATTACAAAACGTTTCCTTCGACTTTATTTGGAATAAAGTATGATTATTTTCCCCAAGTATCTCCCCCTTTTAAGTATCTCTTTCGCTCAAGAACGAGAGACGGTAATTCCCAAATTTTGCCGAAAGATAAAATACGACCTGGCACGCATACCTACATCTAATGAGAAGCGATTAGGAATCATTTTAAAAAATGCAATATTTTCTCTAAATTTGCCAAATCAAGGAAATTTTTGAGAGGTCGCACAATGACTTCCCATCGGGGAGTTACTCGCTTAGTTGAGCTAAAAATAAGTCGCGAAAACCGTTTATGCGTCTTGGTTCAAGTTTTGGCGGCGATTCATTTATGTTCCATTCTCCGGACAATGGTTATGGGCAGGTATAGAACAGTAAGTACATACTGCTGATTACCTGCATAATGTAGCGATAATATCAGCTAAATCACCACTGATAAAAAAAATGCTTTTATTTAGCACTAACGAAATAAACGTGTTTGCATCATAAAACTAAAGAAACATAGATTTGAAAAGTTAATGAGGTTGTTTCCTTCAGTCAAAAGTAGTACGTTTTGTTACTGAAATTGATAGAATAAGCAAAAAGAAAAAAAAAAAACATGGACCCAGAAAATACTTTCATTTTCCCTACAGTTATTTTTTACTTAATTTTTTTTAAATGTCCGATTTTTCAAACAAGGCGTGGTCTTGGTGACGCCACAAATGATGCATTTTGGAGCATTTTTCTTTCGTGTTTCCACGTTATGATAATCAAAGAGCGAATTAAAATTGCGCTCAACGCTTGTTATCAACCATATCGTTGCCAATACGCGTGAGTAAAGATGCGAATTAAATATTTTGCTCTGTGAATAGCAACGCAGAATGGCATTTCATCATTTGTGATGTCATCGGACAGAAGCATAAACAATGAAAGCTCGCCGATTTAAGTAATTTTCCAAAAATATTAAACTTAAACAAATTATTTAAAAAATATTCAGATCCTATGTTTTTAAGCATGCTCTTTCAGAAAAAAATACTTTTAACATTTTGGAAACGACCCCATTCCCTCAGTAAAATGTACTATACCACCAGTGGATCGCGATTCATTAATTCGCTTTGACGCCATTTACGACGGAAACTCACTAGCTTCTATACTCTTAAACGGAAAAGGTAGATCGGAAGAAAACGAACAAGCTGCTGGAACGTTTGTCACTATTTCCACTTTTAGAGCTTTTCTATGGAATTAAAAAAAAGAAAAAAAAAAAAACTAATAGTGTTTGCCGTCTGCTTGGCACCAATTTGTTTTTCTAAAAGCGAAACACGTGACTGACGTCACTAAACTATTTACATCTAGTCGATATTTAGCGTTAACACACTATACTGTTATAATCATAATAAAAATATTATTGCTTGAACGTCACTAAACTATTTACATCTAGTCTATATTTAGCATTTTAACACACTATACTGTTATAATCATAATAAAATATTATTGCTTGAGACAAACTACGTTGTCTTTATCTGAATGAGCGTGGTTACATTCTAAGCACTTGAAGGCTTCTTTCGTAAAATATGTTTTAAAAGTTTTAATAACTTTAACCTTTTAAACTGAAACTGAAATACGAGTGCCTATGGTGGCATTTTATTTAAAATATCTTTCTAAATAGCTATTGATCACAAATCTCAAGCGATCGGTTTTCGAAGTCTCAACCGCATGCTAAAACCGCTTCAAGTATTTTTAATTTATTGCTGCAAAAATAAATAAATAAATAAATAAATAAATAAAAAATAAATAAATAAATAAATAAATCAACAGAAAAAGAAAAGAACAAAAAAACATTGTTTTTGCTCACACAATTCAGCTATAGCGAAACGAGGTTCAACAATTTTATACAAATAATGATTTTTTCTTCATCGTTAAATTCATTAAAATATTTAAATTGTGTAATACGAAAATAAGTTTAAATAACTTTTCATATAAGTAATTTTATTCTATAAATGAAATGTGATCATTGAAAATGCAAAATTGTTGATTTTCTTTCGCTTTCCAATGTTTAATTTTGGAACTATAACGAATAAATACGCACACAAGCACACACAAATAAAATTAAAGATTAATTTCATTACCTTATACCGTACTTAAATAGTCTCTCGATTTAAACTAGTTTGGAGCAGATAAATAACAAACAAAAATGTGATTGCATATACATTAGCTTATTCAGTAAAGAAATAGTTTCAGATGAATATCGTAAGTAGTTTAATTAAAAATCTTTTCGGTAATTGCAGAGATATTATAATGCTTGATTCGCTGCGAAATATTTTAATTAACGATTCTTATAATGGTTGAAGCGCATATTTTACAAATACTTCTCGCTCCATAGGTCTGATTAATTCGGTGGAAGAACTACGTCTTCTATTTATAATTTAAGCTTCCTATGTGACTGTTTTCTCATATTTTTACTGCGAAAAAATATTTTCCAAATCAGATAAAGAGGAAAATAATCAGTATGTTTCTAGTAAGGAATTGCAGAGCATTTTTTAGCCGACTTCAAAAAGGAGGTTATAAATTCGTCTGCGGGTTTTTATGTATGTTCTCTGATAACTTCGAACTACTGGACCGATTAAAAAAAATTTCTTTTGTTTGGAAGGGTATACTTCCCAGCTGATCCCATGGTAATTTGGTCTGGATCTTATTAGGGGTCCCGAAGAAATCCAAGACACTTTAAACTTCACGCGTTGTGGCTGCGTAGGTCAGCTTACGTCAGCCGACGGAATACGCCAAAGGTCACGTGGTTTTCCCGTGCCCGGTGCATTTTCACAGCTAAGGTTTGGCCTTCTTCTTAAACGATATTTAATTCTCGCAGCATATGGATGATTAACTTTCGCGACGCAGCGTGAGCTGCAAAGCAGTAAATTAAATATATTTTGCTACTTTAATAGTTGAATCAATTGTCTTACTGTTTTTTATTAATAAATAGCTTGATTTAGTCACTGAAATGTAATTTTTTTAATATTTTAGTTTCTAAATATATTTAAGTGTTCAATTGAATGGGAATTGAATACAGAACACACCTCCCCCGATTATTTAATTTATATTCTTTAATAATATATTTTAACTGGTGTCTGATTTTTAAGTTTGACCAGTATTTTAGATTTATTTTACCACGATGCCACCAGTTCAACTTGAAATTAGGACTATACTAATTAGCAGGTTTTAAAACAAGGAGGAGGTTCTGAATTCGTCGGATTTATTTTTTCTTTGTACAATGTTTCATAAATACTCGAAGACACCTGTACCGATTAGGAAAACTCTTTTCTTGTTTGAAACGGTATACTTTCCCGGCGGTCTAATGGTAATCAAGCCCAGGATAAATAAAATCGAGGGAACTCTTCAAATATGATACTCACATTTAAAGCGATTTGTACTTGATTAACTATGTACCTACCTTCGAAACTTCACGAGTAGCTATAAAAAGTAGTTTTCACAACATAGTTTTTCTTTTCTTTTTTACTTGTGGTGGATAGGGAGTGCATAAAAAAAAAAGTCTCACGTAGAAAATAATCCAAAAACATACGAAATAACTAAGAATTTCTTCTTTAAACAAGATTAAGATAAACCAAGTGATGATAATTTCGCTGGATCGTGAGACAAAATTTCTCGAAAAGGAAATTTTTGAGAGGTCACAGTGACATTCCATCGGGATACCCTTGTCATCGCTTGAAGATACTACCTCGCACTCATTTTATAAATAATTTCGTCATTTGAGTCCGGAATTGATTTAAATTTTTATATACTGCTCCAAAACAAATCGCACAAAAAAGACCGCACAAAAACAGGTTTGAGTGTACTTAATGCTTAAACCTAGTATTTTAATTCTTAAACATAACATTCTCAGAAATAAATCGCTTACTTTCGAGGACTCCTCGTTAAAACAAGTGTTGCCATTCACGACAGTTGTTTCCTTCGCAGAGTTAAAAACTCGTTCCCAAATCGCATAAAATTTTCTTTGATTTCACCAAAAGTTAACTCAATTTGAAGAAATGTTTAATTAGAGTCTTTTACAAAAATCCATTTAGTCAAACACGGCGGAAATTTCGTAAGGTTTGAGGATTCTTTTCTGAAAATAGGTAGCTGTAAACTTTGCAATAAATTCAAAGCACATAGAACATGACACTAAAAACATTTTTTTATTTATGTCACTATTGTTAATAACTTGACATTCGCCCGTCAAGGTATGACTGGTAAAAATTGTTTTCTACATGACACTGTTAAAACTACAGGTTGCATTTGGCACCTTTCAGGGGTGAAATGTTTGTTCACCAGCGGCTCCCAATAGAGAGCTGAAATTGCACCCATAGCTAGGGTGAAAAACTGGCCCCCTTCATCCAACGTGCACCGGAGTTGAAAGATGGTTCCGTAGGTGAGAAAAATGGCACCTTATTTATTTTGACTTATATATACGAAGTCTTGATACATTTTCAACATTGAATTAAGTTCTGATATTAAAACTTGTAATTTAAGGCATTTGATCACATTTCAGACTTCCCAACATAATTAGAAGTGTTCATGACTTTAATTTGTCTGTTTGTGCACTAACATTCGTATATCCACTTGGATTCCTCAGTCATTAATATGGTTTTGACAGCTACCACTACATGATCCGTACCGAAAATAAAGAGGGTAGGTATTTATCCGGAACAACCAGAAATATTAATTAACATTAAAATCATGGGAAAATAAAAGCGTTTCATAAACGTTTAACCTTTCAATCGAGAGTAACATATCAATACTTATTATAAGATGCAACATTTGAGTATCTTTCTGCATGCAAGAGAAATAATCTAAAAGCCCTTCTTTTCAATGTCAAGTTTTTCATCAGATTAAAAATAAAAACAAGAGTAGATACTACATTCACTTCATGCAATAACGCCAAAGAAGGATACTTTAACCAAAACACAATGTAAGTCACGAGTCAAACACGGAGAGAGATATCTTTTCAAACCTTTTTTTTTTTTCGCCTTTGCTTCTCTGTTCGTTTCTTCTAGGTAGTTACTTCATTGAGAAGAAATAGACATTTGGTATATCTCCTCACGTCGCGTCGATGCGTTTTTGTTCCGGAATTAGCTATTCAATTATAAGCTGTTTTAAATGTTTCTATTTTCAATGTTTGTTGTTGTTCAAGATAGCACTGATAGATAGTTTTGGGTAATGGTTTTGCAGGATATAAATAGCAAGACATTAAATGTTTAATAAGGTAAACGAAACAATAAACAGATATCAATAACAGATATTAATAAACTGTTAGAACTTTTACAGCACTGTTTAAGGTTTTTGGGCCATTTACGGGAAACGTACTTCAGCGACTCAGAAATTGATCACGTCTAACCAGTAGTCAATCCCATTATTTTCTATTCGTTTTTTATTTGGAATTGTCTTGTAGCTTCAAATTTCTCAGAAAAATTTAAAAACCTTATTCAAAATAGAAGAAAAAAAACCTAACTGTTAAAAATGTTGGACTTTTAGTCACTGGTTGGTCTACCGTATCTACACTATTTCCATTTTAAAAGAATACACCTAAAAATAGTTCTATCTTTGTGGAATTATTGACCAAATCATGAAAACGAGGGATTTACATTAATTTCTTGTTATAAAATAACAAAAATGTTTTTCAATTGTTACACATTCTACGTTCCTATGCAGAAATTGTACTTGAACTTGATTTTGGTGCATTTAATGAGTGTTTCTGTGAATGACCAAAATTTTTTAATGCCCTCAAACACTTTTGATTGTACAAAAATATAGCTTAATATTTGGTTTTTTCACCGATGTATATTTGCTTTTCTTATATTATATATTTCAGTAGCAAACATTAAAAACTGCATACAAATAAAATTTTTGCTTTTAAAGTATAAAATAAATTTTGAAGCTTTTTAAATCGAAGAAATACAAATTATTCAAAATAATTTAAATATAACAAGAACAACGTCTATATGTTATTAGTTTATTTTAATTCTTTAATAATTTTGGCTGTCCTTCTATATAAACTTATCTTACGCATCACATCGTGTATAGAGTTATTTTGATAAAACTGATTTCTTTTGGTTTGAAAAACTAGCGTTCGGAAATATACGTTGGCTTTTGGATCTCAAACTTATTCTCGTGCTTAACGATTAACAGACGGTATCCTGCTCTAATTTCCTCAAATATTGATTGTCTTTAATCTTCATCAGACATGAAAGCGAACATGGATCTTTTCTGATCGATAAATTTCAAGTTAGACAACACTGGGAGTTCTGCTTTTAACTATTGTTATATATAAATGAAAAAAAAAAAAAAAAGCTCAGTACAGCTGTATCGTATTTTAAAGATGCCTTTTATTGAAGATAAGTTTTCTTTTGTCTTTTGAAAATAAAAGCACAAAAACAAAGAATGGGAAAGGGAAGTTTAGAAGCATCAACTATTGGTTATTTTTCATTGTAAACTTTTACTTGCAAATTTAAATATTAGAAAAGTCTGGTGCTCGTAAAAAAATATCTTGCAAAGTGAAACAGTAAATGTTTCACATTTTATTTGTTGTTACCGGGGACTAAATGCTTTTGCGTTTCTTAACTCTAATAGTTTCCCAAAATTTAACATGACTGATGCCAGATAGAGGAACAAAAGTTTTACTTTCAACACGCAATGAAAAAGTATTTATTTTTAAAAAACGGTCCAAAAATTAATTTAAGAAATACATAAAAAGCTTTGCTAAAAGCTAGTACAACTTAACAATTGTGTTATACTCTGTGCCGTACGGACAATGCAAGTGGAAGAAAAAACAATAAAATTGAATATAAAATTAAATAAATATACCGTCAACTTTAGTAACTTTGGTCGTTTTGCTGGTTACATTGGCCCACAAACGTAAAGTGATTTCTGTTGTTTCAGACTTAGCAGAGTGATTATCACTAGTTCGTATCAAGGACCTTATGCTGCACTAGTTTGACTTCATCACTACTTGCAGAAATAATTGACTTTTCGTATGTCGAGCCAATGTCACCCGCAAAGGCTAAAAATATCCCAGTTGACGGTAATAATAGAGATTCAAAAAGAGCATGAAATTCGGTTCAAGTGCAATCAAAGGTGCTAAGAACTGCAGTGACTCCACAAAGTCTTAAGATGTTAGTATGAAGAATAGGACTCGAACATGTGGCTTTATTAAGTTAAGATTCAGAATGGGAGGGTGATATTCATAATATGCAATGTGGTATGCATAGCTGTCTTACTTAGTCCGTTCCTTATTGTAAGAACTAGAAATATGGAAATGAATATCAAGGGAAAAAGTTCAAGGCTTATGTATTTTATTTTAGACCCAACTGAAAATAAAACATAGTAGTGATAAATCTCGAAGGAATGGAATTCCAATAATAAGCTCAGCCATCAGGCTCCTTAAAAATTTGTCCCATGTTTGATGTTATTTTTATTATTATTATAAAAATATTTGTTTTTTATCTTGCTTGAGACTGTTTTTGAAACTAATTTTTCTTTAATGTATGTGCGCTGAATCTTTGAGGAAGCGATTTTTTCTCAATCAGCTCTACTTTATAGGATTTAGTGTATTTAAATCATGAGTTTAGTCTTAATGTAGCATTTTCAGCATGTGCTATGAAGCCATATCTGTTCCTATAACCTGGTGTTAACATCTGGGGCATGCAGTAAAGTTTTTTTTTCTGTGTTGTATATAAAAATTAAGAACATACAGCTGAAGAAGGTGAGCTAAAATAATGATTTTTTTTCTATCTCTCATGACCTGAGTGGACATCATAATCGAGAAGGGGGAAAATGTCTATCATTTGTGTTTATTAAGTATTTTCTTGGTAAGCAAAAAGGTGAAAACTAAACTCAACTACACTGTAAAACTGAGGTGTTATAATGCTCCGAGTTTGGTGTTAAGCAACTCCAAAAATTGTGCACATCAACGCTTTATTTCAAGTCAACACAATATCTAGCTTTCCCATTCACCAAAAGTTGCTGTAACTGAAACCAAACACCGATATTGGTGAATTTTTACACTTACGTCACATGCGCAAAACACCCTTTGAGGATCCGTTGACACCAATTTTGGTGTAAGATTGGAAAACAGCCGGTGGCAACCAAGCATTAATCAGTCTCAAGCACGTTGCAATGTCGTCAACACACAATCGTCGTATGCACAGGATTAAAGTTTTCAAAAGGTATGTTAAATTTTATTTGTAATGAAATGTCAATTACCGCAAACCAAAGCTACTTTGCACCATTGTTAGAAAACTCTTTAGTCCATCCAAAGATAAACTAACAAATATATTCTTTTATGAATGATCGTTACAACTTCAACAGCCATTTTCAACATGGTTGCTTTACGGCTGGGTTTACTGCATATCAATCCATAATAAAATAACATGTTTGTGTGTGTATGTATGTGGCGCGCTTTCCGAAAAACAGTAAGGCCTAGTAAACACTTTTTTTTTTTTGTAATATAACTTTTTTTGAGGAGTAGAAACTTTATCGTTATTGTATCTTGATTTTTGAAATTTTTATATTCTGCTGGTTTTTGTAATTCGTTTTTAAGTTACCTGACTTTCAAGAGTGATTAAGAAATCTTCTTGAATAAATTTGATTGAAATCTTAAACTGTTCCATTTTTATGTTGTTTTTTGAAAAGTGTTAATTTCATTGTTCTAATATACAGATAATTTTAGTTTCCTTAAGTGTTTTTGAAAGTTACTTTTTTGAACAACTTATAGGCATAAATGTCCATTCCTCGTATTAAAAATAAAAAATTGAGAATCTTCATGTGCAAAATAGTTTTATGTATTTGTGTTGTTAATAATCAATTGGGAAATTAAAACTTGTATACTATGTTCACTGTAAAAAAAAAATTGTGTATGTCAACACCAAAAATGGTGGCAACGACTTTACACCAAGTGTCGTGTAGTGAAACACCACAGATAATTCTTGGTGTTTGAGATACAGTAAATTTTTTTACAGTGTATTTAACAACATACTAAATAACATAGAGACTTTGTGTATAGTACGATCATATAGTGTCATCACTTGCATTGCAACTTGAGACCGATTTTCATTGCATTTAGGATATAATAGTGACGAATAGGTAGTGAAGTCAACAGCTGGCAGTTAAAGTTAGGTGAGATATTATTATAGGAATCAAATAAGAGACTATGAAGAAAATTCAATCAAAAATATCAAACTAAACAAGTTTTCTTAATTGAAAAAAAAAAAAGGTTATTAGGTTTCGGAAATTTAGTAAGCATTAGAAAAAAACAATACTTTTAAACTAATTTAACACGTTTTAGTAAAACACGTAAGCATCGTAATTTATATTAAGAACTAAAAAGAAAAAAGCTAAAGGCACATTCGTTTTCAGCACAGAAAATAAAACTAAAATCTATTTTGTAAAACTCTGCTCTAAAATGTGTGTTTCCCTCTGTTATTTTTTAAAGACGCAATAATTTCGTGGGTCATTTGTGATTTTTTAAAAAAAAATTGGATGTACGTCCAAATTTAAGACATTCTGGCTTTTTTTTTTGGTTTCAATATGCATAATTCACTTCAAATTTATCAGTCTCAAACAATGACGTTTACAATGCCTAGAAAATATTTTAATGATGTTGCATTATCTTTTAAAATGGCTTTTAATAAACGTCTGTAGAGCGCTTAAATACATCTAACAATTCTAGCCTGAATTATTATTTTGCTGAATAGCACATAATTCAAATGACAATCTTTAACCAAAGACGCTTCAATAAGAAAAAAGCTTTTGGTTACTAATTCATTAGAATGCTTGGTTAAGGGAAATATGCGGAGAAATAACGATTTCGGTTTATTAAATACCTGAAAACTAATAGCGATGTTAAGGATATTGTATTGCTTATAAGAGTCATTTTGCAATTAATCCATTTTAAGCCTTGCGCTTGGGTATTAAATCTGCCTGACATACCTTTTAGCTCAGAAAATTCCCTAGGATATATAAATGCATGAAATTCCTAATTATTCGTGTCGCTTTCACTGAATAACTTCTAAATGTCTTTAAAATTTGATGCTTTTGAGTTATTTTAGTGTTTAACATTTGAATAAAACGTTGAGTTAACCCTTTATTTTAGTTTTTTTCATGTGTTAAAAACCCATTGGTGCGTAAAAAATAAACATATAATGCTGTGCCATATAATGATGAGTATTCAACACTTGTACTCTGACAAAAACCCTCCATAAAACATAACAACTATTTTTTTCACTAAAAACGGAGAGTCATTTCTGTGTTTAGGGTAAAACGCAACGCTTGTGCTAGAGTTATGCCACGCCTTTCACAAGAATAGAATGAAACAATAATTTTTTTACTACATAAAAAACCACAAAAACTGAATGATTTTAGTGTAGTGGACTTGATAGTGTTTGAATATTCAATCATATCTGATAAACCATTATAAAATTCTCACTTGATTAAAATAAATTTTCTCCTGATAGTTATATTTCTTTTTCTTCGTTCTGTATTTTTTACAAACATTTTAAAAATATTTCTCTAAACTTCATTTAAGCCCTATCTTTCGATCAATACTGGCGAAGAGTACTGCTGCTTTCTTAATTAATGTGTTTTGCTTTTACCTGGCTAAGTCATGGAATAATATTTTTTTTTTCTTTTTAAGGTGCTTAAGTAGGTTATGAGGATTCTTTAATGCTAGTTCTAGGTTCTGCAGGTGGTAAACAAAAGATTTGCAAGAGCGTTGGTGTTAGGAGAAAAAAAAAAGGATCATAACGTTGAACAAACACAGAAAATAAACTCCAGTTATGAAAAATAATCAGTAATATACTCTGGGAATGTTTGGCAAAGTGAAAAAGTTAAGCTAGCTTACTTTTTCAAAATGAAAAAATTGGAGATTTGTTCTGAAAATTAGGGAACAAAAATAAAGAACAATATATTTTACAATAAAAATTACATTGAGACATTATTATTTTTTTTTCGGCAGTAAATTTGTACTTCCCTCCCAAAAAAAAAGTGGATAAGTTTCACCCCTTTTTTTTTCATGGGGCAAAGTGAAAATAAATTTTGACTTACAACAAAATATTACAATATGAGCATCAATTTTTGAAAAATGCGTGCATTATCATATTTTTTGATTTTGAGAGGTAATTATTTCTTGACTGCAATAGACTGCATGTGTTACTACAGTAGTTAAATACTGCTAGGCAGGTGGCACAAAGAGTAAATATTTCACCATTTTACTTCGCCCGCTATTTCACTTTGCCCCACATTCTCCTACTATATGAAGAAACTAAACTTAGTTCAGACATTAAAATCTTGCGCCTTTACAATGTTTGAAATGCAAAACCATTTTATCATAAGTTATTAAAAAAGTTTAGTAGATATTTTATGCAACTCAAAATAACGATTGTACAGCGAAAACGAATAATCATATTAAGGCTCACCCAATACACTAGTTAAAGAAGTCTCATCGTACAGTCGAACCCGCTTAATGGAATAGCCATTCTGCAACGAAAAAATATTCTAATAAGCGGGATATTCCATTAACCGGGATCAAAATAACACAGTACATTGGTATGGTACATTGAAAATGTATTACAATAAGCGGGATATTCTATTAACCGATATTCTAATAAGTGGCCTCGACTATACCTCTATACTGCCCATCTGTTGGCTTTTTATTGATAACTCCAAAAAATACAAGGGTTGCGGCATTTCTCCAGAATTTTCCCAACAAAAAAATTATATATATTTTTCTTCTTTCATACTACAGTTCGGCAGACATCTTATCCCTCTTATCAATATCAAAACTGAAGTGATACATTCTTACTATTATGAATATGTTATTGTTTTTTTTTCTCCCTTTTAATCAGCATTAGTTTGGTACGATCAGTTTCCTTCAGTACGTTCAGTGTGCGTGTGCGTTTGTATATGTATATATATATTTATATATTCGACCGTTGGTCGATACATATAATATTTACCAACAGTTGCTTTTTAACCCCCCTCCCATTTTAGCATCTTCACTATACACATGCGAATAGATGTATTTTGGGTATAAATGCGCGATTTAATCTTTAATAACAGTTCTGATTAATGGTTTGAAAATATGCCAAATTTAATTATGAACTAGGCCCATTTCGTACAAGCTATTAGTGAGTAGGTGCGCTCGATGAGACTTATGTGGCATCAAAATTATGATTTACAACTTAATATGTTTGGCACGACGGAGGTTTCTGGCATAATGGTTATAGTTAGACGTTTATGAATTTGGTAGGATTTTGAAGTATCGAACGATTTGTTTTGTAGGAAGATATAATATTTTAATGTTAATAACATATTCAAAAGAAGAGAAAGTTGAAGTAAGTATTAGAGGTCTGTGTTTTATCCCCAAAATTGCCATAGTTACCTACTGAATGGATGATTCTTCGAACACTGAAAAAAGTAAATTGACGGACTTCACTGAAAAAAGTAAATTGACGGACTTAGTTGCTTTTTTGTTAGTTTCTCTCTTCTTTTAATCTAGCTTCAGCCGAAACTTTCACATATGCAATTAAAGAAAAGTCTGCTTTAAGAGTTTATCGGTTGTTTCATTATTGATTTTTAATGGGACTTCCTGAAAAAATTATCAATTCGTAAAAAGTGTTTTCTCCTGCAAAAAGAATAATTCAAAGTATATTTTCCCGTTAAAAGCCGACAGTATCACTAAGTCTCATTTTGCTTTTTTAGTTCTACTTTTAATTTTTGCGAAACGAAACTACGAATATTACTCATTTTAAAGGTCTAACTGATATGTCTAATATATTTTCTGTAAGGAGCTATTACATCTTCTTTTCACCAGACACGCGTTTCTAGAACTTGATTAGCATAGTTAAAACTAGCTTACATGCTTTAAAATTAAACTTTTATTAACTTATAAAAACATAGGATAAAGGACTGTACCGTAGAAACGTAAAATGATATGGGATCATTCCATGTCAAGTGATTCAAAGATTTTCTCTCACTTTTTTGTATTTCTTTAAAATTTGGCTTATCAATTGTACCCTTCGAGGTAATCAAAAGTCCAAAATTTTAGATTTTTATCTCTTTTATTTTTTTTATTTATGAGACTTTGATTTTTAGAAAAAAAACCCCTCTTTTTTTTCGTGGATGCTTAAACATAAAATGGACAATAGCTCAGCACCAAATATAGATAGAAAGATTTGGTAAAAAGAACTTTAAAGTGAATTAGATGCTGTTTAATATAATGTGCAACATGACTAATTTTGCAAAAAATTTAATTAAAAAAATAAACTTAAGTTTGAAATTTAAATTTCTCAGAAAACGTATAATACATTAAAAAAAAAATCTCAAAAATATTTGAGAATTTGATCTTTGTGCAAAATTTATAGTTGGGATCTCAATAGGATCATTTTTTTTTTTTTGAATTTTTGAATAAAATTTGATTTAAGAGATAATGATATTTTCAGATTCTATTTAGCTAAATATAGGGTTCTCTTACTGGTGATGGTCTCGTCAGTTGTAATTAATCATGACTATGCTTGAAATGAGCTGACATGAATTTGTAGACTGGTAATCCCCCTAACCTCCCCCTGCCACCCCACTACTTTTTATCTTAAAACTGCGCTCAAAAAAAAAAAGAGTAATAATCATAAACTGAGACGCTGCCAAACATATGTAGTGACTAAGGCAAATCAATGGGGGGTTGGGAGGGTTATACAAATTAAAAGTTAGGAAAACTTTAACAGACAAACAGAACCACACTCATTTGCAGCTTCTTTTTAAATTTTTTTCGAAAGATGGGACGGTAGTGTGAGGGTGAGGGGCGGCGAAGCAGTTTGGAATGGAGCTTAACAAGAGAAAGGTTATGCTCAAAAAAGCAAAATTTGTCAAATCTATAACTGATTTTAACGTATGAATAAAGAGATACCGTTGCATTTACTCTCCTTTACAATATAAATTAAAAAGAAAACTAGCAAAAATTAAAAGAAAAAAAAAAAACAGCTGCACTCTAGATGTTGTAGAAAGTCAGTTGTGTGGACCGACACATGATTTATTTTTAGTTTTGTGTGAACAGAATGGAAAAACTCTGAAACAACATCGGGGGGGGGGGGGGTGCTATGATCTTGGGCCAAAACGTTTCTTTCCTCCCTCCAAAATTGAAGGTTGGTGCAGGGATAGGGGATGAAATGAATCGCAATTTTCTTTATATATCAGATATTGAATTAATAAAGTACACTTTGTGAAGTTGGGATCGAAAAAGAAACACTTGGTCTAAAAAAAAAAGAAAAGGAAAGGAAAGAAAAACGTGGGGTAAAAATAAACCTCAATTCGATTCTCAGACAAGGCGTGGTACTAGTCTAGTGTTAATCGTATGTTTGGGTGGGTGAGAGGGAGGAGGTGATGTAGTTCGTCTTGCTCTAAAGAAAAACACTTTTCCAGATTTTAATATACTACTATTCATTTTGTTTCATTTTATTTTATTCCATTTTTTTACATTTAAAAAAAATTAAAAGTGGTGGTGCGGGAGGAGGGGGGGAGGGGCACTTAAAAATCTAAAAGTTTATGCTAGTTCATTTTAAGCATAGCCATGTGGTGTACTTAGTGCACTAGACCATCACCAGTAACAGAAGTCACCCATATTTAACTAATTAGAATCTGAAAAATATCATTATTTCTTAAGTCAAATTTTATTCAAAAATACATAAAAATATAATCCCATTGAGATCTCAACTTGAAATTTTGCATAAACAAATATAAAATACACAAAAATTCATGAGATTTTATTAAAAAAAATCATTATACATTTTTTTGAGAAATTCAAATTTAATTATATTTTTTTAGAAATGAAAATTTTTATAAAACCAGTCATGTTGCATATCATATTGAATAGCAACTAATTTACTTTAAAATGCTTTTTACCAAATCTTTTTGCCTTTATTTGGTGCTGAGTTATCATCCATTTTATGTTGAAGCATCCATGAAAAAAAGAGGGGTTTTCGAAAAGTCAAAGTCTCATAGATTAAAAAATAAAAGAGATACAATCTCAAATTTGGACTTTTGATTACTCTAAGGGAACAATCGATGAGCCAAATTTCACAGAAATACAAAAAAGTGAGGGGAAAAACTATCTCAAATTTTGGATCATTTGACATGGCATGACCCTGTAAAAGTTCTTTTTAAGTTTTAAAACCATACACATATACTCGTCGTATCGATAACTCAGTTCCTTTTGAAGATCTTGAGTAAATTCTAAATGAAGAAATAACTCCTTAAAATAAAAAAAAAAATGGCAAGTATCAATGAAAATATATGAATTTTTTAAAAAGCAGTTATAACGCTGTTTTTTTAACGAAATCAAAACTCTTATTAAAGAGTGCACCTTTGATCAGCAGCTCAAAATACAACTAGGTTTTTAAGCACATGTTTTCACGGCTATACAGTGAATTATTTTTACAGAAAAATGAAAGATGCTAGTTTCTGGATTCTAGAAAACTATTTCAGTGCAATTGTTGATGCAAACACATAGGATGAGCATAATTTACCATCTTAATCTTTGCATTTAAAATAGGAAAATATTTACAAAAAAATATTAATGCAGTCTTTG
Source organism: Uloborus diversus (assembly GCF_026930045.1). Taxonomy (NCBI): domain Eukaryota; kingdom Metazoa; phylum Arthropoda; class Arachnida; order Araneae; family Uloboridae; genus Uloborus; species Uloborus diversus. The sequence continues at coordinate 106,060,780 of NC_072731.1, forward strand.
TCGATGAATTTGCCTAGAAAAAGAAAAAAACCGCCCCAAAAACTATCATTTTAATTAAAATTAAATAGTAATTCACAGATTTTAAAACACTAAAAGACCGGTCGTTAAAAAGCTATCAAGAACCTATTTCGTCACACTTAAGATCATTATCAGAGGAAAATGGCCATTCATCATTTACTTAAAAAGTATTTCTTTGCTTCAAAAAGATGAGAAACATTTTCCTGTCCTTAAAAAAGTTTTTTAAAAAACCCATCAAGAAACTAAAACACTTTTGGATTGCTTATAGTTTTTGAACGGTGTTCACACACACACACACAAAAAAAAAAAAATTTTTTTAGGGGTCACATTTTGACAGAGTTTTATTTTAGTCACATAATTGCCTGTGCAAATAATTTAAATCATAATAATGTTAAAAGCAAGTACAATAACAGCCGCATACTTGCACCGAATGGACAAGCCCCCTCCCATGACTGTGACTCCCCCCCCTCCCACCTACCTTTTTTATTGTGATTTTTTATTGTGTGTGATTTTTCTATTGTGTTTTAACAATTATGAAAAGATTAATTAATATGTAAACGATTGGCACTGCTATCGTTTACATATTCCGGTAAAATCAACTGTGAAATTGACTCTATATTGTAAGTACTCCATTTTACAGCAATATTTACCTTGAAAATTTCCTGAATTTTTAACAATGGTGCATTTGCTAGAAAATCGTGTGCGAATCATTTCAAATGGTATGCAAATATTGTTCAGTAAAAATTTGCAACCTTTATATTAAAAGGAAATATAAGATTATATTCTCACTAAATGGATTAAAATTAGAAACAAAAAACGAGATGTTTACTGTTACTCATAGGTCGTAGATCCAATGCAATTTTCGAAGAAATGTTTTCTTGTTATTGTTAAACTTTCGCTCTCGCTTTTTTATTTCATATACTTTCAAAAACTTAAGCGTATGATTACCTCAAAAATGAAATGCATTAAGTAAGTTGCTTGTAAGAGAGGTTGTTGATTTTATTTAAGAAATGTTTTACAATCACGATTCATAAACTTAAAAATCATACACAAAGCAGAATCTCTAATTCAAATCCTGTTTGCGATTGTTTTTTTGGAGAAAAAAACTTATATTAGCATGTATCTTACGTTGTCTTTTTGAAAACACAAATTTTTAGGACAGAATTCCTAATTTCTCTTCCGTGATATTTATCTTCTTCCAAGAAACATGGAGCAGATCGATTGGCCTTCTGTATTACATTTTCAAATTCAGAGAGCGAAGTTCGGGAAACATCATTCCTACACCTGTTACGCTCACGCGCTCCTAGAAATTGATCACACAAAATGTGACGCATTTGGAACAAAGTGTGACGTCATAGGTAGGCGGCAAATAGTTTTTCAAAAAGAAAGAACGAAGCGGCGCATAGAGATTTTTTGTTTCTGACGCTTAAATACGAATTGAGGGGATTTATTTTGAAAACGTTTCTTTCATGACTTATCTCAGTTGAATAAATTTGATCTCTTAAGAGTAAATTTTTATTCAAATATATCTCAAGGTTCATTTTGAGTTTGAATAAAATGTGCGTAGTACGGCGATATTCATGTGTATTTCTCTTTTTTTTTAGTTCTGATAAATAGAGATTTTTAATTAATTGTTGTCTGATACTGTTTAATGGAATTTGTATTAGTAAACTAATAAAAAAATGTTTTATGCTGCATTTTTTCCTATTCCTACTGAACAAAGTTACATACACACACACACACACGCGCGCGCACACATACACACACACTAAGTTCGTACTACACATTTTTGAATTATTTAATGATTTTTTTAGCTGCTTAATACATTAAAAAATAAAGCAACGAAGACAACCTAATTTCTATAACATAACAAGATTTAGTCTATGGTAACTATCGCTAATGCGAATGTTATTGGTTATTAAACAAAATAGCTTGCATGTATTTAAGCACCTACAAGCAAAGGGGTTGTAAGTTACATAAATAAAAATTTAAAGATAACTAATGCGAATGGTATGACAAACTTTTATCTGTTCTGAATTGCACAGATATTTGAAGAAAAAATTATGCGCTACAAATTTTTTATGCTCAACATTGCGCTTTGTATCCAAGATATATATATATATATATATATATATATATATATATATATATATATATATATATATATATATATATTTCAGCACGATCTGTTTTAACAATATTTTGCAGCATTCACAAATAAAAATAGTCTTAGGTTTTTAAGAAGTTTAGAATCGCTTGATCAGCTGTGACGACAATCTCGACTATATCTTCTTCGTCTTCATCATTTTCATCGAAAGCGAGTAGTCAATCTGACATTAAAGAAATTCGTGATATGATGAGACGATATGTGCGTCACTAACTTCTGTAAAATTTTCCAAAAGAGCTACAAAACAAATTCATCAATAAATAAATAAATAAATAAATAAAAATAAATAAAAATAAATAAAATAAATAAAAATATTTAACTGGCTCTCTGGAAAAGAGCAACGTAAAATCCAGAATATTTTAACATTTTCAGCCTTTTTTAGGGACATGCAGAAAAGGACGTCAGAAACAGGATAACGTTGAAACGGACATTGAAAATTTCAGTTTCACTGTATAAATAGTTTTTTTTTAATTAGCCTAATACTCTGACCGTAAAATAACTTCCATTTAATATTTGAATGTTCCCCCTTCCTTGAAGCATTTTCAGTCGGCTTCACAAAGGCGCACAAATCCCCGTCTGGAAACAATTTCCCATTATGCGCTCTGCTAACAGGTAGCAGCTACTCGGCGCAGGGAAGCGAGTTAATTTTAGAAATGCCTGACGTCGGTCTAGATGGGCTCATTTGCATGGAATTTAAGTTTTTTCCCTCCCAGGTTCTTATTTTTTTCCCATGGAGCTGTTATCGCAACTTATGAAGGTTTTTTACGACTGTAAAATTTATGTTTCCCCGTGTTTCCATTTCGACATGAAAACGAAAGATAAAAGCATTAAAGATTGAGGTTTGTACAAAGAAAATTATGTTCCGCTGAATTGCCTGCATTTTAATTGGCTGTTCGATAATTCTGGAGCGAAGTAAAAGGTCAAAGAAGCATCAAAGAGCGAATATGATGCACTAAACATTAAATAAGAAAGCATAATCAATAATGTTTTCTTTTAGTTTAATGGCGACAAATTAAAAGCTTTTTTGAACACTTTATTTAAAAAAAGTTGAGACTACGTACGTACGGGTTTAGATAACTGGTTTATTGATTGGACTGTTAGATTTTCTACATACTTACATAGTATATGTAGATTGTGTACATGTATACAGCATGTATATTGAATGAAAACAATCAGAATATGGTAAACGCTAAGTGATAATGCGATAAAGTGATAAAGTGGCCTTATGTAGAAATATTTGGTTATGCAAGAGGATTTCGAAACCAAAAATAGTAGAGAACGAAAGTTAAGTATAAAAAATTCAAAATATGAACGTAGCTTGCAACAGCCTATATAAAAGACACGAAATGCTGACACCTACATGAGGTAAGTTATGAGATGTTAACACGATAACATATAATTGCATTTCCAACAAAGAGCTGCATAGTGCACATTTATTGCAAAAAGAAAGAAAAAACTATAATTTGTTTATAAACGATGACGTACTGTGATGTGCAAAAAAAAAAACAAAAAAGCCAAAAAAAGTCTATTTTTAGCTAATATGACGTAATTTTCCGGTTTATGCGCGAACTAAAAACCGTAAAGAAGTGTAAAAAATAAATAAATAAATAAATAAAAATAAAAAAATCAAAGATATATGACAAGGAAGTAAATGAAAAGCATTTATAGGATATTAGAACAAAAACTTTAAACATTTGAATGTTCATAACTGCAACCCTAAAATTGACCATTTTTTACCTTTTTCTCAAACTTTGAAGCCCATTCGCAATCTGAAGGCAAAAGTATTTATTATTTTGAAATTCTCTTCCCCACTTTTAGAATACCAATACACAACCTTTTTTTTTTGCTGTTTATCTCCTCACAAGGGCGAGGGCGCAACCCCTCCAATTTCTTCGGAACTCTCTCTCCAAAAGGCAAACAAATCAACGCCGAAAGTTCTCTGTACCACGAGTGAAAGTATTTACATTGTATTAAGACTTATAAATTTATTATTTGTCGAAATGGGATCTACTAAACCATTATAGTTCTATAAAACAAGCATTTGGACTACCTTTTCATGAACATCTAAAATTTTAGCTTAAAATATTCAATAGTTAACCTTTTCCTATGCTTCAACATACATTGTGCTGACATTTCAAGGCTGTGTATCATTTATTGATTCATACAATCCTATTAGTTTAGAAAAATAATGAAATCTTAACAAAACCACAGTACTTCAAAAGGAGTTGCTGAAAACTTACGCATCATGGCTAACATTAATATATACGTTTACAATAGCAATGTTCCATTTGTGAATAACTTGCTAAGGTGAAATTGCAAACAAATTTGGTATTCAGTCTTATTTGAGATCCTTGAATTATTATTTTTTTTTTGTCATTTAAACTAGGGTATTCTATTAGGAATTTGAAAATTGTTGTCAGTAGTGTACTTTCCGGTTCTTATTGTATTTTTTTTTAAATAATACATCGGGGCCAAAAAAATATTTAAAAAAAAAATCTCAAAACGCTTCTGACACAATTCATGCCGATTCTTACATAAACTTACTTATGAATGTACCGCGACCTTTGTCTATCACTATATCAAGATGCGATAAACAATGAGGGTCGTGTATTACCAGAAATGTAAATATACATTAATGCTTTATTAATGCTGGGTGAATGATTTTTTTAAAAACAATTTTGAATGCAGTTTTGGAATTATAATCGAGAAAGATATCAGTTCATTGATTTCAAAATAAATTATTTTTAGATGTTAAGGTTATATAAAGGGGAATGTGAGGCAAAGTGAAGTAGTTAAGATAACTTACTTTTTTTTAAATAACTGGAAATTGTTCTGAAAATTGAGGTAGGATATGCTGCTGTACCCACGGACGGTTGTACCTACGGACGTTGGTCGAGACTTTCCGGGTATCGTCGAGCGAGATCCTAATTGGGGTTCAACGTTGGTGTCACAACTTTCTCCCGGGAAGTTTCAACGCCATCAAACGAACATTTAAGATTCTATCCCATTTTTTCGGTTTCAGTAGTACCTAAAGTAAAAAAAAAAACATAAGCAATTTCTCTTTCTTTCGTCCGTCGTGGATTGTATTATTCATTTTTGTTGTAGGTATCATGATTCCCTATATTTTAAAGGATTTGTTTCTGATTCTTAATGTTGTAAAACTGTGGTCTTGACGATGTGACAGCCTTGCAAAATCTAACTGGCTTCCATTTGTACCCAAGGACACACAACCATGTGTACCCACGAACAGCAATTTTTTGTCTCCTTGGGTCACACCCGAGTGTCCTTACAATGTGAAGTACCTCAAAATAATGCTTTATAATCAACGTCCGAAATTTTCTTTCAGCAATGATGATGAATTTGAAGTAGGGCTTGAAGATATAGTGTTGAAGTAACCCCTACTTGTGTTGTAGGATCTACAGATCGTCCATCCCACCTGTTTTCATTTGAAGTAGGTTTAATCTAAACTGAGATTTTTGTAATGGGTTAATTTTGGTTGAAGGTTTCAATTTGCATATAAATTGAAGTTATTATGTAGGTACATAGAGAGCCATACTATCATGACTCTACTTATTTTTTTGTTTAAAAACATATTGATTATTCATAACATCATTAACTCTCTTAAGAAATATAATTCTTTTAAAGAGTTCACTAATGTTAAAAATTAAGGAAAATTAAAAAAGGGAAAAAACATCTTCGAATAATTTTCAAAGTTTAACTTCTGTTGGATATTTTGTTTAATTTTACTTTTAATGGATGTTTGAAGTGTTTCAACATATTGAGTTTAATGGAGTTCTTGAGACTTATATATATATATATATATATATATATATATATATATATATATATATATATATATATATATATATATATATATATATATATATATATATATATATATATATTTTATGTCCATGGGTACAAAGGCACCTGTCCACGGGGTGAACGGGTCGTTGTACCCATGGGCAAAAAAAGATGGTTTTTAATAAATGTTTTTGAAGTTGAAAGCTTTGAGATTTTCACCTAACAAAAGTTGCCAAATTAGATGATAAGTTGTAGATTCTGCCAGAAAAAATTTCCGATCTGTTATTCATTCCCAGAGGCCAGCAAAAATTGAAATGTAAATTTTGTCCGTGGGTACAGCAGCTTCCCCTACATAAAGAAAGAACAACAAATTTTGTAATAAAACTTACATTAAAACATAATTTTTTTAATTTTTTGCAGCAAATTTGTACTTTTTTTTAAAGGGGTGGGGGAGGAGAGGGAATTTTCACTTATTTTGTTATGGGGCAAAGTGAAAAATGAAATATTTTTCTAATGAAATATATATATCCCTATTCGATTATGAGGGATATTTTTGATCAAATAAATGAGTAAATTAAAGAATAAATGAATAAATAAAAAGGAAATGAAACAATAATCGAATAAATAAATAAATGAATAAGTTAATAAATGAGGGAAAATGTTAATAAAATAAGGAATGAATAAGAAAATTAGTGAATGAATGAATACATTATTAAATGACGGAATGTAATTAAAATAATTAATAATTGAATACGTAAGTGATTTAATAAAGATTGAATAAGTAAACGAAACGAACTATTTTACTTTGCCTAGCATGTACTTAACTAACTGTACAAAGCATTTAAAATGCAAATAAGCTTAATACTAAACAAACAAATACTGCATTGAATATAAGTTGGTCTCAATTAATATTTAAAATGCTAATAACAAGAATTTTATAATTTAATCATTAGGAAAAAAAATAACTTATAACAAACATTACAATATGAGCATCATTTTTTGAAAACTGCTTGTATTGTCATGTTCTTTGATTTTCAGAGGTAATTTTTCTTGACTGGAAAAGTTTACATGTGTTACTACATAGTTAAAACATTACCCCACATGCCCCACATTCCCCTACATATACTTTATAGGGTGTACAAGGAAGGAATGTAGTGCTCACCCCAATTTTATAGAATAGAATGGTGGTTCCTCTCATCATTGTGTCAAACAATCGACAAGTGCTATTTTAGTCCCTTGATCTTCTTTACTTTTAGTGAAAATCGTTCGTCTCTCTCTCCTCAGATGCAATGTTTACATTTAATTCGCCATTCTAGAGCTCCAGTTCACTACCTTGCGGTTATTTAAGAAATGAGCCAAATAGTCCAAACATTTCAGTTTTGTGTGGATAGACAGGTCATATATAGTCCGACCGTCATAAAAAATAACCCATGTCAATCGTTTGAGAAAACGAGTCTATTATTTGAAATAGGTGGAGAAAGAAGAAGAGATTCATGCCATATTTTCAAGTTTAACCACATTTCCGTGACATGAAAAAAAAAAAAAAAAAAGCATTCTAGCCAAAAATGTGGTAGCAATAACTGTAGTTGGCGAAAAAGTAATAATGACAAGCTTTGCGTTCTTTATTGAATCCCTAATCTCACCAATTTTTAATTCAAATTAATTATAAGGGCTGCTGAAAGAATAAAAACCAAAACCTACCTACTTACTTGGAATATGACTTGTCAAACGAGACATCGGCCTGGATCGTCCAAAATTGAAAAGTTGTACCTCTTCGGCTAATTTCTTAAACTACAAAGTCAGTTTCAAGCTCTGGAACCAATACCATAAAATTCCGTTCGTTATTTTTAATCTTTATATCATCCTTTCATGAAGATGGACGCTTCTGAAACAAGGCGGAGTCAAGGGCCAACTAAAGACAACTGGACTATATTCGACGCAAGTGGGATATAGGTTATATGAGGTGTAGTCATGGTTTTACATTTTCAGCCACCATTAGCCAGAAACTGCAGCGTAAGTAAAACGTATTAAAAGAAGTTTATTTTCTCTTTTATGGTGGCAGAGGGAGGGAGTAGTTTTCCTAATTACATGCCTTGTAGCTTTCAGTAAAAATAAATTTGATATAAAATGACCGTTAAGCGTTGTGAAAACAAATACTGCTTTTGTAAATGCCGAGAATAAAAATTAAGAATAGCTTTTTGATAAATGGTGTTTTCCCCGAGTGGTTCTGGCAGGTTTCAAATTTATATGTTAGAATTTTATTTTTGCGTATTTCCGAGAACAGAAAGTGTTTAAAAAACGATCATTATTTTCATTTTTCGTGAAAAATAAGTTTGAGATAATTATAATCATGAAAGCCTGAGTCTATTAATTTGTTTGTGCTGTTCGGGAACGTAATTGCTTTTGTGTCAAAGAAAGAAAAAATATTGATTGTGGATTTTAATCAATATATTATTATTAACAAATGGAACAAAAAGAATTGTCAATGCTTTGACTTTTTTAATTTTACCTTAAGATTTTTTTTACCACATTAAATAATTCGTAAGTGTTTAAACCAGTTTTTATTGCAAGTTCTTGAAAACAGTTTATATTAAGATGAGGTTTGACATTTTTGATGCCTCTACTTACACCCTTCTGAGATACATTTCTATATATTTATGCTCTATGCAATTATATAATATCTACATAGTATAAAATGAAGTCTCCAAAAAGCGTCTGTGTGTTTAACTCGCAAAACTCGATGACTACCCGGTCGATTTTGCTGAAATTTTCAGTTTATTCCTTTAAGTCTTGAGAAGGTTTGCAGGCCAGTTCGAATAAAATTCGACGAGAGGTTCTTTTTTAATTCCAATTTACGTCCAATTTTAGCATAAGTTCTCAAATATGGGTGTGAAAAATAACTTGCACATATTAATATTACATATCATTTGAAAGGGTAGAATTTTCCGCGTTCTACGCAATTTGTTTCAATGCTCTAACTTTATTACGGCGGGAGTTATTTGCATTTTTAGCTCGAATTTTTTTAGGCTTAGCTGAAATTTAGGCACTTCTTTCTTCATTAAACAAATCAATTAACAGTGAAGGAATTGTCCCACAGCTTTCTTTTTGACGCCATTGGAAAAAGCGACCTTTTTTACTCCTGATCTAACTCGACCAATGGTCGAAAAAATAAGCTTTTATCTCGAAAGGAAAAAAAGTTACAAGCCTTTTTAAATCAAGTGTAAGAAATCTCAAATCCATTCAAATTGTGAACCATTTTCTTTAGCATTTTAATTCCTTAAACTTATTTTATTTTGTGTTTCCATGGTTACGCATTTTAAATCCATCTTTCTGGATTTAATTTCTTAAAAGTATTTTAATATCTGTCGTTATTGTTTGGAAGGGAAATCATGATGTTTTTTTTATTTATTTTTTACGCCTGATTGTTGAATATACGTCACTTGACACAATTTTTATTTTCAAGATGGACCGGGCAAAGCCGGGCAACGCAGCTGGTGCTACATATATTGTCTTCTACTTATTGTTTATTTTAAATGTGGCGCAATTTTTAACAAAAGAAGTACGAAAGCACTAATGATCAGAATCGTCAGATCATATCATCAAAAGTTTTTTCACGCGTAAATAGTACTAATTCCGTCTTATCTTCAGAAGTTCATATAAGATTGATGAAAGTGCATGAACTTAGCTTCCGTGAGCTCCCATGCAAAATAAGTCTTATCTTTAGATTATATAAATAGTTTTTTTTTTCTTCTAATGCTTCAAGCAAAGAAGGAGCTAAAATCTTGGTATTCCGATGAAAACCTTTTAAACACTTTATTTACCGAATGGTTTTTAAACTCAGCCTAAACACTCAAAGAACCTAAACATTTTTAGCGTTGTTTTATTGCTGTTATGCCACAAAAATGATTGCGATAATCAAGTTCGCTTTTTTGTGATCGCTGTTTGATCAAACTGACGTGTTACAAAGAAAAACATAAAATTTTAGAAGTTGACATTGAAGTCTTAGAAGCAGAGATACAATATCACGTTTAAAACAAAGTTCTTGAAACTTGAAATCTATTCAGAATGCCACCGTGTGTGGAGAAGTAAGGAAAACAACAGTGATTAAACAACATTGCAATAAACATGCGTACGTTAGTCAATTTCTGATTTCACGTGAATACACCGCGACTTAAATATCATCATCATTATTATTATTATTAAATTTTGACACTGCAAGTAAAACCTGTTATTTTTACAGTATAATACTGGCAGCTGAAGTTTCAGTTTAAAACTGTAAAAGGAACAGTAAAAAACTGTAAAATTAGTAGTACTTTACTGTCTTATAAATAAATTGTCCTTTGAAATTAGCAATAATAAACTAAAATTAACTGCAAAATACTGTTTCATAGAAAAATAATCAATTAAAATTAACTTTTATTAACCATTTAATAATAAATATTGTACTGCTTTTTAGATAAATAGCATTGAACTGTAATTAACCGTAAATTTGTGGTTTTATTCAGTCTTATGAACAATATATACCGTAAAATTAGCAGCAATAAAGCATACATTTATCAGTAAAATTTACTAACATTATAAATGCGAGAGTGGCTTTGTTTATATATTCGTTTGTTTGTATATTTGTATGTTTGTAGTTCTTTCTTGTCTTAACTACTCAACCGATCATCATGAAATTTTGTATAGACGTTGCCATGAGTGCCGGGTTGAACACGGGGTATCTTTTGTTTAGAAAAAAAAAGCGTTCCATGATTTTTATTCCAATTTTAAAGAAAACGTAGATTTGCAATTATTTGATCTAAAACACTCATATTTATTCAATTTTTGCAGCATGTTAAACCCCTTAAATAGCTGCACAATTTAAGCACTAGTGAATTTTACCCGAAGTTCAAGGGATAGTTAGAATGTCCCCAAAATATTATTTAAACACAGTTCCATGTTCGAAAACGACACTTATATGCGACTTTATGAAGTATTTTCCATGGTTTCTGGTCACGGAATTGAAATTAAATAAATTTGAATAACTGATTCGTAGCAGAAAATATTTTCATGAAAGAAAGTAATCGGTCTTGTTTTCATGTTGTTTTTTTTTAATCGTCTGAGCTTTCTGCTAGTTTTAATAGCTTTTGCGGAACATAGAGTTAGATAGGCTAAATTAAGATGAGTTGATATACATTAGTTTTAAAGTTACTTTTAGTATAAGTTTTGAAATATTTTTTATGAAATTTTCGGAATTTGATTTATTAATACATGCTGCTGTCAAGGTGGAAAGATCGCGCCTGATGCTGGTCAATATATAAAGATGACTGAAGTTTTGGGATCTTAAAAAAAACCCAGAGGTCTAAATTGAAATCTTGTGTCATAAAACTGCTTTTTTCTAAAAAACGATGGGGCATGTTTAGGAAAACCAAGCGCTGAACTTTCACCGGCACTTGAAATCATTCATTTTTGAGGTAGGCCATGCAACGCCGGGCAATGCAACCGGTTAATAATATTTGAGCTATTTTTTTTCTACCATTGCCGATTTTCCTATCCGAATTTACTCTTTTTATAGCTGGAAACTACATAAAAAAATAAATTAAAAAGTAAGTAAGATGTTGTATATACGCAGCAAAAATAAGCCTATATCACAGTGTTGGTGGACGAAATTTCAATTTTATCTAGCGCAAATCTAAATAAAGTCAAGGAGGTTAATAATCTACTGCTCGTACGCGTAATAAAAACCAATGTGTGTGCGTGTGGCGCGTCTCCAAAGAAATGGTAAAGTCTGATATCGATCTTACCGTTTTTTAAAAATTGATTTAAAAAAAAAATAATACTCTATTTAACTTTATGAAATTTTTATCGCATAGAACCTGAACTAATTGTTGTGAAAATGTATTGATGCGATTTGCGAAGAATAAGTAAAAATATATTTTCCCTTAGACTCACGTTGGTTAGAAACAAATATACATTGTTGTGAGATGTGCAATTTTTCTAGCAATGTAACAATGATGAAATGGCCTGATATTTTCAGGCTTGAAGAAACATATTGATAAATATGGAGATAGATAGATTGATAGATAGCTTGGCAGATACTGATATAGATATTTATACGATCTCAATACACTTTGTGTCCGATGGGCAATTTATACTAATGTGTTTTGGAACACATAACATCATTAATACATGTTCTGAAAATGTATCTAGAATGTACCATATCATATTTACCTATAAAACCTTCCACAAAAGACATAATGAATTCTACACAAAGAGTCTTGAAAATCGCAGTTTAATAACAGTTTTGCTATAATCTTCTAACGATATAAAATTGTATAGGATGGATATAGAAAATGTTTTCGTCCTGCTACTTAACTGACAATCTAGTTTGAGACTGACCTATAAATAAAAAATCAAACTTTCGACCGCACTTAGTCTTGAAAATCTTTTTTTTTTTTTTTTTTTTTTTTTTTTTTTAACGAAATAGAATGAAATTGAAAATTTGTGCAAGAACAGTCTTGAGAATCGTTTTTTTTTTTTTTTTTTAATTTAACGAAATAGAATGAAATTGAAAATTTGTGCAAGAACAGGACAAATCCGCAATCAAAAAATTACAAAACAAAAACAAACTTTTAAAAACTTTGTTCAAAAAATTCTGCCCTAATTTCTAACAATATGTTACAATTTTCGTTTTTGAAAACTATTGCATCGATATTGAATTAAAATACAATGTTAGATTGGTGCAATTAATTGGTATGTATTGGATCTGTCCTGTTCTTACTCCAAATACGTATATAACAGTCCAAATACATTTTGTTTGATAATTACCGGCACAATATTTGACTTTGGCAAAAACCCGAAGTGAGCTTTTTGATTAAAAAAAAAAAAATTTAGTTTCAAAATAATGAATTGAATTATTGAGGAGCTGTATCGGCTGTTCTCCTGAAACGTAACCAGTTACAGTTCCTCACTTTAACATCTAATGCACTATTGGTTAGAGATGTCTGGTTCTTATGCAGAATGATACCGTATTATTGTTTTAAAAATAATGTATTGAATTACTGAGGAATTGTACCGTTGTTCTCCTGAAGCGTATCCTTTTACGGCTCCTCTCATTAACTTCTCATTGATTATTGGTTGGAGATGTCTCGTTCTTATGCAGAATGGTGACACAATATTTTTCTCCGTGTGGTTCAAAGTAAATCACTAACCGACTAAAGATGGAGATGTCCCTTTTTTTGCAGTTTCGAGGTCATCAATATCCCACAACAGAATCATAAAACTTTTGAAGAATGTTTTTAATAGGGACCAAACATGGCCTTTAAAAGCGTTTTTATCCTAAAAGGAAAAGTTAAGCTACTTTTTGAAATGCTAAAAAAAAAAAAAAAAGAACAAGAGGGAATCTAAGATTAATGATTCACTGCATGAATGATTTTGACAGGTCTGTAGTTTGAAAAATGGTTTTTTTCTCTTTCTTTCTCCCGACACGTCCATTAAATTGTTAGGTTTCTTAGAAATCCTTCTTAATTGACCATGATTTCAAGTTTAATGACGAAGTTTAATTGATCATTATGCTAAAAGTTGTACAAAGAATAAGAATAATCTGCCACTAGTTAAAGTGACGCGTTACCGTTAACAATTCTTGGACATTTTGAAACGCTGAGGTTTAATGCACAGAAGCATACATTTTATTGTTTGGAAAAATTTCTTGTTGTAATTGGAAGGACTAGTCGACAACTTCCTAGTCTCGACATACGTAATTTTAAAATCTCAGTTCCATCACAATTTCCTAAATCTGAACTTTTCGAATGCAAGTCGAATCTTCCACAGAGTGAGAAGATGAATGTGGCACAACTTCTTAATCTTCGACAAAGGAGATGTTCAATTTATATTTTCAAGATTCTGAGTGACCGTAGTGTTTTTAGATGTTATTCAGGTACTGAATAGAATATCAGTATTCATCTCACTTCTGACGTGTTTCGAAATAGTCAAAGAAAAAACTGCAACTTAATTCTGAGATTAAATAAACAAAATGGCAAAATGTAAAAAACATCAATTCCCACATCAGGATACGCAGTCCTAAATACAATTCGTTTGAAAATATTGAAACAACAACAAGCATTTTTTTTTCTGGCGTTTCCTTATTCTTCTGAAAGGCACCTGCGTTTTGAATTTTAATCTTCGTTTAATTGAATTTTTGGACGGATGTTGAGCGAAGAACATATATTTTACCATTTCATTTCTGTTTAGACTGAATGGTAAGTGAACTAATGTAGTAACTTTTGTGAATCGGAACACTGCGTACAAATCCCTTAAGTGTACAATATTATTATTCCGAATTTGCGTAACCAGTAAACTACGACACGCTTTCAGTGTTCAATGCCGCAATTGATTTCAATAAACTATACTGTTTTATACTGAAATAAAGTTTTCTTCAGTCTCTTCTCACAATTTATTTGGTCATACTGTTTATGATACCGGCAATTGATCAGTGTACTGTATACTAAACGTTATACAGAGAACAAGAATTATTTGCCACTAGCAAAAGCTAGGCATTAGCTCGAACAATTCTAGGACACTTTAAATATTTGAGGTTTTAATGCTTATTAGCAGACTCGATTATTCATTAGAAAACAATATTGTTCCTATATTTTTTTTTTTTTGTTATTGACAATTCTCGAAATGCCTAATTTAATTTTGTATTCATGATTTAATTTTTTGCAGAGCACATCTTTGCAATGCAGTACATTTAAGATAAACTGATTTTACAATCAGCAATTCTGCATCTACGAAAATACATTTCTAGGTAACATTTGAGTTGAGAAATGTATGAAGCAGCATTTTACATCGGAATGTGTTTTTGACTAAAAACTGAATTGTCTGAGGATTTCTGAGGGGATGAGAGTGGGAACTAGTTATTTCTTTTTCTTTTTTTTTAATAAAAAAACGCTGCGTTATTTCAAAAAAATAAAAAATAATAATCATAGGAGTGAATGTCTTTCTACGTATGAGCGGTACACATACTCTCTCTTTCCCCTTAATTAAGCCAGGATTACTAAGTTGTAGTTACAAGCTGTAGGAAGATAAAAATTTCGTACAAATGAAATCATATGGGTTGGCAGGTAAGTGCGTCATCAGGGTAAGTGGGTCACCCTCCTAAAACTGAAACATGGATGAAGTTTTCAAACTGTTTTGCACAGCTGATGTTAAATTTCATCACAGTGATTGGTTTTACACATGCTTGGGATTCGTGGAATTTTTTTCTAGGTCATAGCACTTAGTCAAAAAGAAAAAAAAATCTGATTTTTTTTTCTTTTTGTTTGTGAATTCAAGCAACATTTTTCAAAAAAGTGTTTCTAGGTTAGCTTTTATTATTTTTTATGATAATTAATTTTTCACGTATAGATGAATTGAAAGTTTATACAGCAACGAGAATTTTTGTATTTTTTAAAAAAAAATTATTAATAAGTTTAAGAGGTGGGGTTCTACTTACTCGGTTCATTTTTGCTATGCGGGGTAAATGGGTCCCCTTACTATGGGGTAAGTAAGACCCCCTATAATAATGGGGATTTCAAAATCAAAAGCAACTCTGATTAAATATTTGTATTGGTGAAATACAAGACAACTATGATTACTTAAATGGAATTGGTAGTTCAGCTACAAAAACTGCTAAAGCTGGTGATTATGTATTTGTGAAACATACATGAAAGAAAATCATAAAGATTTAAATAGGTCTAATGTTGGAAGTTGTTGATACAAATTAAAAAATATTGTTGGATTTGCAAGAACGAATAGAAATAGTTACACTATTTAATGGCATAGTGGAAATAATTATTGAGGATGAAGCGATAATGTTTCTTCCTTAGCCAAATTTACATAGACGCAGGTATTTAATGTTTCTAACTTCTTTTACAACTTATAGTTTTGGTAAATTTACTCAAATTGATCTTAATCAACTGTATTACGTTCATTAAACACACCTTTATGTGTAAAAGTATAATATATCCAATTTCACAAATGAAATTGTTCTGTTTTTCGTTTTAAAATTTTCCGTGATACAGATTTAAAAGACAATAAATATCTCATAAATGGATGCATTTACAAGTTAGTAATTCACACTGAAAATTTACATACTTTATCATGTGGGACCACCTTACCCCTTATTTAGATATGCTTCTTTTAAATTGAAATAAGGGGGGGGGACCCACTTACCCAAAACTATGGGAAAAGCGGGACAACAATCCGATTTTTTAAAAAATATAATCGTTAAGATTACTTAAAGCATTGTTTTAGAAAATTACGATGAACTTTTGTTTATTAATAATGTCCAAGATAAAATAAGACAATAAGTTTAAATTTTTTTTGTTTCAAATGTTCTGCATAAGGTTTCAAAAACGAACTATTCTCAAAAGGGGTCCCACTTATCCCAACCCCTACAGATATTTTTTAACAAAGGATGTTTTTTTTAGAGGTATAGAACTTTAAGTTGGCAACACTGTTTGATATGTGTGCTATTTTAATAGCTGTCACTTGTTTTGTGTTCAATTTAGTTTGCCATTTCATCATGAACAGACAAGAAGGCGGTGCAACAGGCCACACAGCGCGCGTCACAATTGATTTATTGAAAGAAACAATCTGTGAACGAATAATTTCGCGTAATGGACCCGTGAATTGGCCTGTAAGATCATGCGATCTAACACCATTGGACTACTTTTTGTGGGGCTATGTGAAGTCTCTGATCTACACCGATAAGTTTCAGACGATTGACGCCTTGAAAGAGAACATTCGCCACCTTATTACTGACATACGGCCTCTATTGCTGCAAAAAGAGAGAAGATTGGACTTTCCAATTGGACTTTCTCCAAGCCAGCCGAGGTGGCCATATGGCAGAAGTCATATTTAAGTAAAAAAGTAAAGAATCATCTTTCGAATAAAGCAATTTTCATAGCAATTAACAACAGTTAAATGTGTTTTATTTGAACCTAAAGTTCTCTACCTCTAAAAATAACACCCTTTACAACTAATACATTTAAAAAATTTTTAAGGTTAGGAACAGAATATAAAGTTTTTTTTCTGTGTTATTCTTAAGGGCTCATGAACCTGAAAAGAAAATTACTGCGTCAGGCAAAGTAGGTTACAAGTATAAAACACTTATGGAGACGCTTGTAATAATTTAGAGTCTAATATTATTGTTAGTTTCTTATGAGTTACAAATAATAAAGTTGGGTGTCAGCTAATAACTTCATATCTCTCTACCACTTTGTAATGTTTTTCTTTTGAAGGGTTACTTTTATGTTCCGTGTTAGAGTCGTTTGTATTGAACAAATATGGTTCAGAAATTGATAATCACTGAGTAGAAACGTTGGAAATTGTCTTTTAAAAAATATTGAGTAAAGACGAATATCACAGACCAATAAAGTTTTGATTTTTCTGTGCTATTGCTATTTTTTGATCAAAAATAAAGCCAGCAGTAATCCTCCGAGATAATGTTTAAGTTTTACATGTTTAAGTTTTTCATTACGTTTTCTGCAAAACTAAAAAAATAAACCTTTCCTCTTCCACAAAGATGTTTATAATTCAACAATAATTAAGTAAAATAATGGTTTTTCATTCAAAAATAAACTACTATCGTACTTGTGACGTAAGCTATACATCAAAATTGTATTTTGTCTAGGTTTTGAGGCATGATAATTGTCGTAGTAACGTATCTTTTGATGCAATTAAATTTTTAAGGTTGTTAGTTGTCAGGCAGAGTATATATATATATATATATATATATATATATATATATATATATATATATATATATATATATATATATATATATATATATATATATATATATATATATATATATATATATATATATATATATATATATATATATATATATATATATATATATATATATATATATGTATATCCCTGCTGAGTATCCCGATTTTCATCGTAGGGGAAGGTTGCCGTCAATGAACCAGTTCCATGACTAGACTGCAAACATATTTCCAGTACCAAAGTTGGTGCAGACGCGTAATCAGTTTTAGTAGCTTCCTTTGTCTGAAAACAGTCTACTGCAGAGTCGTCAAGTAACTAAAATTATGATTTTTACCATTATCTTGCTAATTATTGAGATTTTCATTTAGTTATAACATGTTTTTAATATCACTGATCAATTAAACGTGAGAATTGACTTAAAAGAGTGCCTTTTCAAGTACAAATCCCCATTCTTCATGTTTCATCATGATTCGTCACAGCAGTAACAACTATAAGAATATTCAAAATGACGTAGTTGCTATCATTGAACCGCTAGGTGTTTTTATGAATGAACCACCTGACAAAGTGGTTCATTCATGTAAAATCGCAAATATTGTTGGAACTTCAGCACAATCACCTTTGAAAACTGCACAACTGCTTTAAAATAAATATGATAATGATGAAAAGAAAGGTTTCTCAGTAATATATGAAAACTCTGTTACTGTATTATAATTTCAACTCAATTTTTTTAAAAATAAAATTGGTTAAAAATTTAAAACACAATGATACAGCTTCAAATACTTTTGCTGTTTCAGAAAAATGCAAAAATTAGTAAAATATGGTCAGTGGACAAGTGAGATCATGTAACGTGCTACAGTAGCTTACAAACATGGTGGCATGAACCTTAACGAAGCCTGCCAACGATATAGAGTTCAGAAACAACTTTAAACAGTCACATAGAAGTTAAAAATCGATTTATTTTTACCTCAGTCACTTATTAGAAATTTAAGAGATAACCTTCCGAAATAGGATTATAATTAGTGAATCATATTTTGTAACTAGAGATGAAGCTTTTGGAATTACTTCCGAAAATTTCGGGGAAATGGCTTCTCAAGAGGCTGAGAAAAATAACATGCCCCACTGATTTAATTAGGACAAAAAGTATGTTAATACTTTTCTGGTAGTTTGAGACATATTCTCCTGATGTCAGTAATAAAATGACCAATACATTCTGTGACATTTTAGAGAGCAAGTACAATCTTATGTAGAACGAAAATTACCTAAGAACGCTGTTGCACACGTTGGGAAAATATCAAGTGGTGAACGAGGTGGGATGACATTAGCTGTGTGTTGTGTGAGTGCTGTTTTTTTTAAATGTTCCTCCCATTTTAGAAAATAAATCTCTTTTTCTATAACTTATTGTTTTTTGTAGTGTTTATTGATCGCCTATTATAAATATTTGTAAGTTACGCATTTATTTTTTAATTTGAGAATGTGGTCCATCGATGGATACTCGATGGTCCATTTATAGCAACTGGTTCCCATGAACGGACCACATGCTAAAATACTTAATTTTAATTTTCAGTTTTTATTGTGTGTATTTGTCATGTAACTGAATATTATTATTAAAAGAGAAAGATACTGAGATATTGTTCCTATAATTAACGTGAAATTTGAGTTGGATTTTCTTTTTTAAAAAAACGAAAACTGTTATGTGGTTCACTGACGGCAACCTTCCCCCTATATACTGCGTATTTTAACAAATATGCGAATGTGTACGTTTATCATATATGCACAACTTAATCGAAATACGCTTGTGAACTTAAGTAGATCCTGACTTAATAAAGTGTTCAGATAGTAATTAAATGCTAATAGTAAACTGTTCATATGCCCTGTAGAATTTGCAAAAAAGAACAAGAAGTTCAGTCTAGAACTATACGAGCCTACTTTCCCGTATACCCATACTACTTTCTAGTACCTGATCAATATTCTCAAAAATAGATAAAATCGCAAATTGTTTCAAACATATTTTTGCTAATTTCTAGGAATAAAGTATTCCTCACACATCTAAAAAAAATAGATGCGTAAAAAAAAAGCAGCACCTTTTAAACAAAGCAGCTAATACACTTTTTTTCCCTTTAAAAAAATTCTTTAACAGCTTTCAAAACGAAAAAATAATAATTAAAATTAATAAGCTTATTAAAATAAATACATCATATCAAAAAAAAAATCGTTTCTTTTCCCCTGTTTCCAAAAATAATTTTTTAAATGAATTAATGCACTTACCAAAATAAATAAAAACAATAAAATGTCAACTTAAAGAAATACTTTTCATTGTCAAAAAAAAAAAAAAAAATCGTCTGCGCATATCGTTATGTAGAAACATAAATGACTTCGAGTTTATTCGCCGAAAACGGAATACCTAAATTAAAATTTTAGCGTGAAAATAAAAACAAATCATATCAACAATAATTATTTAACAGTGAAAACCATAGCTGCGGAGTCGGAGACGAATATCCAAGAATCGGAGTTGGTCATTTGTCCTCCGTGTATAAATTTTTGCCAAAGCTACGAAGTCAGAGTCGAAGTCGGGGAGTCGGAGTCCGATTAATTGTCGGGCACAGGAGTCGGAGTCGGAGTCAGGTGCCTCTAAATTATCGGAGTCGGAGTCTGGAGTTTGGCGTCAATTGCTATTTCCAACAAAATTCGTTTGAAATAAATCCGCCTTTAAGTACGGAATCTACATTGACTTTCAGTTTCCCCGTAGGCGCTAAAGTTAAGTTTTTTTTTGAACTGTTCAAAATCGAACAAAAAATAGTTCAAATCTAAAAGTGAAAT
This sequence comes from Uloborus diversus, assembly GCF_026930045.1. Taxonomy (NCBI): domain Eukaryota; kingdom Metazoa; phylum Arthropoda; class Arachnida; order Araneae; family Uloboridae; genus Uloborus; species Uloborus diversus. The sequence goes on from NC_072731.1 coordinate 106,081,340, forward strand.
GTGGGAATGAGGTGTCCTTGCCGAGATCTTTCGAACAAAAAAAGTTTGTTCGAATCGGACTATTCATTCAAAAGTTATTAGGGGGGACAGACAGACAGATCGACAGACCGACGGACCAACAGACCGTCAGACCGACAGACATTTTCCCCATCTCAATACCCTACTTTCCAATTTTTAATTTTTCGATATTTATTTAATTATTTTATTTATTTTTGATTTTTTTTTGTTTTTCGAGACATTTTTAAGATGCATTAAGCCTTCTTTCATGCTTTTCTCTCATTTTCTGACTTTTACTGGGAAAGTAAATTAAAAAAAATGCTATTTTCTTTTCTTTCAAGCATTAAGTGAAATCCCAAAAGGAGAAAAGAATTCAAACTGGCTTTTAAACACAATTCATTAATTTGATATTTTTAAAATTTTAGCTTAGATTAGACAATGTGAAAGAAAAAAAAACTTTATAGAGGACATGGTATGCATCGTGAAATAAAACATCCTTATCCGTAACTAAAACAACGTTTTTGGTTTCTCACCAAAGCTTTTCTTTGACACTTGACTGACAAAGGGCCTTCAGTACAGCATTCTTCTGAACAGGCATTGACATGAAAGCATATGGAGTGGTTGATAAAATATATATCAATCGTGGTGACAAAACCGAAAGAGCAGAAATACATCCATGCACCATTATAAGGGGAAAACCAAATTCATGGCTGATGTAAAACATTTTAAACATCCTCAATACAATGTAAACATTCACAATTTCAGATAGAATGAAAGTGCCAATTTTTTACAAAGTGTGACGGAATCTAATCTATTTAAAATGTGTTGACCGAAAAAGAAGTTACGTAAAAGTTTTTTGTCTTCAACATCATGTAAAATCATAAAAGGGAAAATAAATTCAGAACGGTAAATTGTTTATTTCCTGATTGTTTTTCGTCATTGTCATCAGTTGATGAATCTTTGGGTTTTGTTATTGCTAAAATTTGTTGCTATTGATCTTTGATTTTTCTCCTGACTAGTTATTTTCCAATTTCATTTGTTTAGTTTAAACATAGCTTAGTAGAAATAGGTTTTAAGACGACATTTTTAGTTTAGAAATCTGTCAATAAATATATATATATATATAAATACAGCATGAAAAAACAAATCCTGCTGAAAATCTTATTATACGTATATAATATTTGATTGAATTAAGGAAGGAATTTAGATGTTAAAAATAACGAGATATATGCTGCAGGTGTTTGAAGCAATTGCATATTCGTGTACATTTTATGTATGTATTTATTATTCATTATTATACATTGCAAGAAATATTTATCGTAAGAAAAAAATCCTTTGAAATAATTATTTACAATTTTGAATTACTTTTTTTGGAAACGTATTTTAACGTATTATATATAATATTTCTTAAAAAACTATCTATCTCTAAAATTATGCCTGTGCTGTATGCAATGTATTGCAAAGATGCTCTCTGAAAAATTTGAGCACACTACTAAACCATATATAAGTAAAAGGACTTGAACTAGATTACGTGTCATGTAAAATTAATCATGAAAAATGCTTTAAAAAAAGAAATAAATTGGCACTCCGAGAGTGCCAACAGAAGTGAAAACTAGAAAAATTACTTGTGTGTTTTTTGAATCGCCAGGAAATATTTTATTGTGCAGGAAAAACTTTTAAATGAAATGTTTTTTAATTCATTATCATAAACTACTACTACTACAAAAAATATATTACAACTAGCCTGCGTGCCCGGCGTTGCACGGGCTACTTAAAAAATGAAAGAGTTGTTCAATTGATGTTTTTGTATTATTCTGACATCAGTTTCTAAAGCGCTAAGGAGTAAATAATTACGCGTAATGCAAGGTTTACAAAACACCAGTAGAGCATATTTTTGGCAAAAACCTCTTTAACGTAAATCATATTTATCAATAATACAAGTTTTGAGTATTTTCAATTAGCACAAAAATGAAAATATATGCATTCTCAACTATAATATGTGCTCACTTTAAACTGAATTAAATCTGATAGAATATATCTGAAATATTTATGCTCAATTACAATCAGCTTTTTACATAAAATGACACACACTTTTTGGTTGATTACGTGAAACTAAAGCACCAAGACTTATTAAATACCAATAAGCATTAATTTAATATCAAGCCATCAGATTCCAATTAAGCTTTAGTTAAAATCCTTAAAAACAATATTTTTTGTTCAACTCTGTTTCACTTAAAGAAATCCAAACAATCTTAATTTAACGTGTTCTTTTAACGATACAAACTGTATTGCAAAAATCGAAACAGGAAGGAAAAAGAGATTTTTTACAATTCGAAAACTCACCCATGTGACGGAAAAAAGTCCAACAAAATAAACATAATTAGTCGCACATCCTAAATGTACCCAACTATGAGGCCGGTGAATGATAAACTTACACTACAATCAATAAACATAGCTAAAAAAACAACTTTCATATGCTGAAAAGAGTTAAAAACGTTGAATGTAAAAAAAAAAAAAAAAAACAGACGATAAAATAAAAACTATGTTCGAATAGAGCAACCAATTTTAAACTAATTTAAAATGAAATTCTAGATGGAAACGTTGTTTTAAGATTTGGACAGCAGCCAAAAAAACTCTTTTAAAACAATTATTAGAATTTTACTTGCTCACCCATATGCAAAATGGCAACAGGAAAGAAATAAAAATTCCTGAATAGCGTTATGTTAATTAACGTTTTAATTAATATCTCCGCTAATTAAAGTCGTACAATTATGAGATTGGTGCTATTGTTTTCTTTGAAAATTTTCGAATTGATCGGTATCTCGTTTGACTCCCGATTCGCAGTGGTTCTCGAGAAGATCGATCTTCAGACAGACAGACAGACAGACAGACAGACGGACGCGAACAGATTTTAATATTATAGTGGATTTTCATGTAATGTGCTATTGTTTTTGAAAAATAATGCACATTATTTTACGTAAAAAATTGCAATGTATTGCTTTAAACGTAAAATTACAAATACATGAAATATGAAATTTAATTAATTGGTATTCTTCGAAAATAATACCGAGGAAACTTATAAATTTTCATCCGCAATTTCAACAACTCTTCTATTATCGTTATTATGTTTATATTCAAGAACTGATACTATATGTTTATGGTAATAAAAAAAGAGAGTAAAAACACTTTCGATTCAAATCTATTAAAATACCTTGTCAAGACAGGATCAATTGTAGTTTTATGTCTCGTTGTTCTGGGATTGCGATCATTGGACATCGTTAGATTAAATTTTCTAGTTAATATTCGAACCAGGTCCGAACTCGCAATCTCCGAGTTCGCAGTCCAGCGGCTTTGACATTCGGCGAACCGGGTGCTCGCTTAAAGATGTCCAACACTCCTAAAGAAGTTTTCACTTCAAATTGCGAGCATGTGCTGTATTGGTTTCGGTTACAGTGTCAAGAGTGAGATCCTATTCCTATTCCTATTCAGAGTCACAACTGACTACAACTGTATTTATGTCGAGGACTGCATACTAAGTGCCTTGCCTTCACTATTTTATATACTGATAGATGGAAGCACCATCAGCGGATCTTACAGTTAATGAGAATTTAGAACCAGTCCAGGAGATAATAGCTACCTGGTGCTAGCACCCCCAGAGGTATCGTTTCACTTGGAGGACATTGAGACCACGAGCATATTTAACGTCGCCCAGTCCCCTTTAATGACGACGATGGGTCTTCGACCATCGAGGTTCGAACCCAGGACCCTCCGACCCCAAACCCGATACTCTACCTATCGGGCTAAAGAGTGAGTTCAATTGTTTTTTTTCCATTTAAAAAATGCCCAACATGCCTAAATACGGTTTCACTTAAGAGCCATTGTCTGTAAGAATCAGGCAGTTTTAAACATTTGTGATTGTTGACATTTTTAATTTTTTTTATTTTCACATATGTTGTTCCTTATCATAAATGTAATGTAAATCCGAAATTTGAGCTTTGTCTGACTCACCATTTTGGAGAAAACATTTTTTTTTGTTTAAGGGGCGTGGCACATTTTTGCCGGTTTTTCAAATTTGCAGATTTTAATGTGCTTGTTGTTTGAAGCGACCTTATAATGACATGGATTTTTTAATTCCATATTACTATATGGTCTTGTTAGATACTGTTACAGTTGTCGAATCGGTGACACTACGAGGGCGACGCCCACAAACTCCGTTTAAAAATGACCGAAAATGAATTTTTTTCTATATTAAAGGCCGATTTTCTCAAAGCGCCTTCATGATGACACCAACATTTTTAGATCATTTTCTAGCCACACTTACATACATCAAAAATATGTATCAAAATCGGTGTCACTATAAGGGCGCCAGCAGATATTGGAACTTTTATTCAATAAATTTCACAAAAACACAAATATTTAGAATCAAATTACAACTGTCGCCCTCATAGCAGATATCTGATACTACATTAGGTTGATAACCAACATGTTTGTCTAACACTTGCACAAAAAAAATCGGTGTCACTCCTATTATTTTTGGAAATATAATCGTTCCAAGTTAGTACGTTACGGCGATTTTTTTATATTTATTTATTTAATATTTTCACACCCAGATTTTTTTTGTACATATTTAATTTTAATTTAATACAAAGAAGTGTACCTTATAACATAAACAGCTTTGGGAAGCAATAGAGTCTTTTTCTTGAATAGAAAATGCCCGTTTTGATATAGGTGCCAGGTGGATCTATTGTGCATAACATGTCTAGACTATTATACCAATACTCGTCTTGTTTTTTCCGGCCAAACAAATTTATTTATTCCAATTGTTCTTGACATGCATTTGACATAAACTTGCAAATGGTCAACTTCTACTCTTTTTCTGGGGTACCATGTTTCCCCATGCTTTAGTGCTACAAAATTAGCAGTTTTCAATAAGAGATGACTGTCTTTCTGAAATTGGTTTGACTTGATTCTTAATGTTTTCTTCGTTTTGGTCTACGTTATCCTCGAATTCAGTTTCAGATTCTGAATGTTCGCTTTCTTCAATATTCTCATTTGATGTATTGAGAATGCATTCGTTTTTTTGTTTCTTCCATCGAAAAAAAAGGATAGGATTTGTTTCATATTACAATACTCTGAAGCAACGAACAGTTTTTTCCCCTTTACGAACTGCATTTCTCATGTGGTGTGCAACTTGACAGGGATGTTGTTTTTTCCCAGTATTTTCACCAATCGTAAATTGTTCTTATAAATACTCCTTCTGCTTTGAAGTGAACTTGAACTGAGCTCGTAAAGATAGGGACCATCCAATTTCATTAAATTGAACTTTTGGCAATGCAGGAGTATTTATTAGTTGAAAATTTGAAGCATTTATATAAGATGTTTGTAAGACCTTCTCTCTATACATCTTTCGTATAAAATCCATTTGCAAGTTGTTGTCAAATGTATGTCAAGAACAATTGGAATAAATAGATTTGTTTGGTCGAAAAAACAAGATGAGTATTGGTATGATAATCTAGACATATTATGCACAATACATCTGCCTTTACCTATATCAAAACGGGCATTTTCTATTCAAGAAAAAGACGCTCTTACTGCCCAAAGCTATTTATGTTAAAAGATACACATTTTTGTATTAAATTAAAAATAAATATGTTCAAAAAAACTATCTGGGGGTGAAAAGATTAAATAAATAAATATAAAAAAACGCCATAACGTACTAACTTCGAACGATTATATTTCCAAAAATAATAGGAGTGACACCGATTTTTTTTGTGCAAATGTTAGACAAACATGTTGGTTATCAACCTAATTTAGTATCAGATCTCTGCTATGAGGGCGACAGTTGTAGTTAGATTTTAAATATTTGTGTTTTTGTGAAATTTATCGAATAAAAGTTCCAATATCTTCTGGCGCCCTTATAGTGACACCGATTTTGATACATATTTTTAATGTACGTAAGTGTGGCTAGAAAATGATCTAAAAATGTTGGTGTCATCATGAAGGCGCTTTGAGAAAATTGGCCTTGAATATAGAAAAAAATTCATTTTCGGTCATTTTTAAACGGAGTTCGTGGTAGTGACACCGATTTGACAGCTGTAATAGTATCTAAGAAGACCATATAATAGTATAGAATTTAAAAATCCATGTCATTATAGGGGCGCTTAAAGCAACAAGAACTTTAAAATCTGCAAATTTGAAAAAGACGCAAAAATGTGCCACGCCCCCTAAATTAAAAAATTTAATTTCCCTAAAACGGTAAGGCAGACAAAGCTCATATTTTGCACAAACATTACATTCATGATAAGGAACAACATTTGCAAAAATAAAGAAAATTAAAAATGTCAACAATCACAACCTGCCTGATCCTTACAGACAATGACTCTTAAAAACTAACCGACAGTAATATCTATTTGCCTTTGTATGCAGTTCACTTTTTTATGTCAAAAGGCCACTAAGACAGCTGCTCCATTTACCATGGTTAGAAGTTTTAAAAGTATCCTATCTTTTAAAAATCTTACTGAAATATATTTCAAGCACTTACCGAATCCATTTTTAAAAAAAAATGTCAAAGAATCTAAACGACTTAAGATATGTCAGTCAAAAAAACGAGTTGCGTAGAACAAAAAACGAGTTGCGTATAAGTTGTTTTTCTTCTTAATCATGTATAAACTATGAAAAAGAAAAAACAAATTCAGAACTCCAGAAAATGTTTTTTTACTATTTTTCACATAATCACCAGTTAATGACTTTTCGTGCTTTTATATGACTAATTTGATGTACATTAAATGTAAGCTTTTCCTTTTAATTTAAAAGTTAAAATACAATATGATCAAACATATGATCAACAAGACACTGCATAGTTTTAGTATTTTGCTACATAACAATGATGTCTTAATTAATTACAGTCGAGTCCCGACTTACGCGAGGGATGCGTTCCAAGACACCTCGCGTAAGTCGGAATTTCGCGTTGTGGAACAAGGTATGTTTAGTAATTTTTTTATAAGCATACCCAATTTTTTCAGAGGTTTGTAAACACCCCTCATATTGTTCCAAACCAGTGTTGGGCATTAATCAACTAAATCCTCTATCGACTAAAGTAATCTGACTCCCATTTAGTTCAGACTAATATTTTAAAAATTTAATTCAATTGCAGACGATGATTAACGTTAGTTTAAACTAACTCGTTAGTTGACTAAAAAAACTAATTTAGTTCAGATTGATTTAGTTCAGATTAAATTAATCAGATTGAATTTAATCAAACTAATTTAATCAGATTGATTTAGTCAACTAAAGTAATCAGATTAAATTTCGTCAGATTAAAATTTATACTAAATCTAATCAGATTGAAATAAATCTACACTGTTAAAACTACAGATTGCGTTTGGATTCTTTAAAGGGGTTCCTTTCTCTTCTCCCCCCCCCAATGAATATTAAGTAGCTCCTAATGTGTTACAGGGGGGACATTGGGGGTTGGGGGGCTGCCCCCCTTACCGATTTAAGACCTTAAAAAATCAATAATTTTTAAAAACATCCCCTTTGGAGTGACGCAGTTTGCGACATGACCCACACTGCCCCCCCCCGCCCCCATTTGGTACACAATACTGCTTTTGGTCTTTTTTATCTTCTTTATCTTCTTTACTAATAATAAAGCTGAAAGTCTCTCTGTCCGGAGTATGTCTGGAGGATGTCTGTAGGATGTCTGTGACGCGCATAGCGCCTAAACCGTTCGGTCGATTTTCATGAAATTTGGCACAAAGTTAGTATGTAGCTATGGGGGTGTGCACCTCGAAGCGATTTTTCGAAAATTCGATGTGGTTCTTTTTTTATTCAAATTTAAAAAAAAAAAAACTATCATAAATTACGAAATTATCATAACGTGGAATCGTAACATGGGCACAAGCCAATTGGCGAGATACGAAATTATCATAACGTGGAACTGTAACGTCGGTACAAGCCAATTGGCGAGAAAATTCACCATACATTATTTGTAAATATACAAGCGAACCAAAAGACCTTTAATTTTTCTATTACGGGCGAAGCCGTGCGGGTGCCACTAGTTACTAATAATAAAGCTGAAAGTCTCTCTGTCGAGAGGATGTCTGTAGGATGTCTGGATCTCTGTGACGCGCATAGCGCCTAGACCGTTCGGCCGATTTTCATGAAATTTGGCACAAAGTTAGTTTGTTGCATAGTGGTGTGCACCTCGAAGCGATTTTTCGAAAATTCGATTTTATGAATTTTCTATTAAAATTTTAAATATTTTTTCACATAATCTTTACTAATAATAAAGCTGAAATTCTCTCTGTTCGGAGGATGTCTGGATGTCTGGATCTCTGTGACGAGCATAGCGCCTAGACCGTTCGGCCGATTTTCATGAAATTTGGCACAAAGTTAGTTTGTTGTATAGTGGTGTGCACCTCGAAGCGATTTTTCGAAAATTCGATTTTGTTCTTTTTCTATTCCAATTTTAAGCCCATTTTTCACAGAAATTTAATAAATTTGGGAAAGAATTTGTTCTGAAAATTATCTTTCTTTATCTTTCTCCTTTTCTTTTCTTTTTAAATAACAAACCTGAAAGTCTCTCTGTATGGATGTTTGGATCTCTGTGACGCGCATAGCGCCTAGACCGTTCAGCCGATTTTCATGAAATTTGACACACAATTAGTTTGAAGCATGGGGGTGTGCAGTTCGAAGCGATTTTTCGAAAATTCCATTTTATTAATTTTCTATTAAAATTTTAAGCCCTTTTTCACTATCTTTAATAATAATAAAGCTGAAAGTCTCTCTGTCCGGAGGATGTCTGGATGTCTGGATCTTTGTGACGCGCATAGCGCCTAGACCGTTCGGCCGATTTTCATGAAATTTGGCACACAGTTAGTTTGTTGCATAGTGGTGTGCACCTCGAAGCGATTTTTCGAAAATTCGATTTTGTTCTTTTTTTATTCCAATTTTAAGCCCATTTTTCACAGAAATTTAATAAAATTGGGAAAGAATTTGTTCTGAAAATTATCTTTCTTTATCTTTCTCCTTTTCTTTTCTTTTTAAATAACAAACCTGAAAGTCTCTCTGTATGGATGTTTGGATCTCTGTGGCGCGCATAGCGCCTAGACCGTTCAGCCGATTTTCATGAAATTTGACACACAATTAGTTTGAAGCATGGGGGTGTGCACTTCGAAGCGATTTTTCGAAAATTCCATTTTATTAATTTTCTATTAAAATTTTAAGCCCTTTTTCACTATCTTTAATAATAATAAAGCTGAAAGTCTCTCTGTCCGGAGGATGTCTGGATGTCTGGATCTTTGTGACGCGCATAGCGCCTAGACCGTTCGGCCGATTTTCATGAAATTTGGCACACAGTTAGTTTGTTGCATAGTGGTGTGCACCTTGAAGCGATTTTTCGAAAATTCGATTTTGTTCTTTTTCTATTCCAATTTTAAGCCCATTTTTCACAGAAATTAAATAAAATGGGAAAGAATTAGTTCTGAAAATTATCTTTCTTTATCTTTCTTTTCTTTACTTCTTTATGTTTCTCCTTTTCCTTTCTTTTTAAATAACAAACCTGAAAGTCTCTCTGTATGGATGTTTGGATCTCTGTGACGCGCATAGCGCCTAGACCGTTGAGCCGATTTTCATGAAATTTGACACACAATTAGTTTGAAGCATGGGGGTGTGCACCTCGAAGCGATTTTTCGAAAATTCGATTTTATTAATTTTCTATTAAAATTTTAATCTCTTTTTCACTATCTTTAATAATAATAAAGCTGAAAGTCTCTCTGTCCGGAGGATGTCTGGATCTTTGTGACGCGCATAGCGCCTACACCGTTCGGCCGATTTTCATGAAATTTGGCACACAGTTAGTTTGTTGCATAGTGGTGTGCACCTTGAAGCGATTTTTCGAAAATTCGATTTTGTTCTTTTTCTATTCCAATTTTAAGCCCATTTTTCACAGAAATTAAATAAAATGGGAAAGAATTTGTTCTGAAAATTATCTTTCTTTATCTTTCTTTTCTTTACTTCTTTATGTTTCTCCTTTTCCTTTCTTTTTAAATAACAAACCTGAAAGTCTCTCTGTATGGATGTTTGGATCTCTGTGACGCGCATAGCGCCCAGACCGTTGAGCCGATTTTCATGAAATTTGACACACAATTAGTTTGAAGCATGGGGGTGTGCACCTCGAAGCGATTTTTCAAAAATTCGATTTTATTAATTTTCTATTAAATTTTTAAGCCCTTTTTCACATAATCTTTACTAATAATAAAGCTGAAAGTCTCTCTGTCTGGAGGATGTCTGAATATCTGTGACGCGCATAGCGCTTAGACTGTTCGGCCGATTTTCATGAAATTTGGCAAAAATTAGTTTCTATCATGGTGGTGTGCACTTCGAAGCGGTTTTTCGAAAATTCGATGTGGTTCTTTTTCTATTCCGATTTTAGGAACAAAATTATCATAAGATGGACGAGATTACCATAACGCGGAACCATAACATGGGCATAAGTCAATTGGCGATAAAATTCACCATACATTATTTGTAAATATACAGGCGGACCAAAAGACCTTTTAATTTTCTATTACAGGCAAAGCCGTGCGGGTACCACTAGTACTGGAATAAAGGCTTGATTTTTTTCATATCCAGATAGCCGATGCCTATTCCCTATTGCAGTTACTTATATGAGGGGATGCCCCCCTCTCAAAAAGAAATTCACTCCACTCAAATTATGGGGGGTGGTTAAAAACGCGAAAATTTTCCAAAAACAAACCTTAAAATTTTGAAGTCTGCGCCACCCGCCCCACTAATTCCCCCCCCCCCCCCTGTAGGCCACACCACTTCTGATCTTATTCGAATAAAATGCTTGAATTTTTTTATCCAGATGGCCGATGCTTGTTCTGTTTCAAAGTAACTTACTTAAGGGGATACCCCCCTTAGATTGAGCCCCCCTCAAATTACGGGGGAAGGGGACTCCCCCGAAAAAAACATAAGTACAAATTTTTTTCAAAAACAAGCGCTAAAAATTTTAAGTTTGAACCAACCTCTCCACTGACCACGTCCCCTCTCCCCCCCCCCCCGTAGACCACACTGCTTCTAGTTTTATTGGAATAAAATGCTTGAATTTTTTAAATCCAGATGGCTGATGCATGGTCTGTTTCTGAGTAACTTACGTAAGGGGATACCCCTCCTTAAATAAGAAAGTCCCTCATATTCTGGGGGGCTCCCCCACCTTCAAAAAACCTATTAAAACACGAAAATTTTTCAAAAACAAACCTTACAAATTTGAAGTCGGCGCCACGGACCCCGTTAGTCTGGATCACCGGAGAATCCGGCTCGATCGATTTGACCGATTTCCCCATACATTTAAAGAGCGATCGTCAAAATTCCATAATAATTATTTATTTAACCCTCTCACGGGCAAGACCGTGTTATGTCGTTGATTGAGTTCAATTTTCTTCGCAATGCAACTTTTGAATCAATTTGTTTTACTCGATAGGGAAAAAATTGAACTGCCACAGAAGAAGATTACAGACTTTGTAATAACAAAGTAGACATGTTTACTGTTTATTTGTAATTCTATGTGTTTCCTTTTAAGGTGATTTTCAGTGAGTATGTTTTATTTTGTTTTGTTTTTTTCATTCTCCGGACTTTCGATATTCCGGATTGGGTCGGATTCCAATTAATTCAAATTATCGAGGTTCTACTGTAATGCCCCCCCCCCCCCCACCAAAAAAAAAAATTCAAAAAAATTATTACATTTTCTCATGGTTTCGATATTTTTTTGTATTTTTCAAGCAAACGTCCAAAATTTTCCCCGCGGTGTGGGGGGGGGGGAGCGGGTCCTGACCTTCAAGACCCCTCTTTGTATCTGCAATTGACATACACTTGGACATAAAAATATACATCTGTACACCAATATACTCGGGATAACAAGTTACACTTATATACTCGTATATACACGTATTTACTTGTGTTTGCACGTACTTTGATGTACATACACGTGGCAAATACAAAATTAGTGTGTAAACGTATATACTCGGATTAACACGTTTACATACGTGTATACACGCACATACTCGTATATACACGTACTTACTCGTATATACACGCATTAACTCGTGTATGCATCATACATATGTATTTTAACTTACAAATATAAATGTACGTCTGTACACGAGTATACTCGGGTTAAACAAGTATCTATACGCATATTCTCGTCTGTACACGTACATACTCGAAAATACAAGTATTTTTTCTTATATGCAAGCATGAATATATATATACACGTTTAAAAGCTAATTTACCTCTGTACACGAGTACACTTGGGGTAATACGTATCTATACGCATATTCTCGTGTGTACAAGTACACACTCGTATATACACGTATTTACTCGTGCAAAAATGCATAAATATGCATATACGCGTAGAAATACAAATGTACCATTGTACACGAATATACTCAGATTAAACACGTATCTATGTCTTTTCTCGTGTGGAATCGCACTTACTCGTATATTCATGTATAAATATGTATATAAACGTTTAAATACAAATTTACCTTTGTACGCGAATTTAGTCGGGTTAACACGTATCCATACACAAATTCTAGTATGTACACGAACATACTCGTATATACAAGTATTTACTCGTGTTTGCACACATAAATAAGTATACAGGATGTATCAGTACAGCGTTTACATACTTTCAGGGCAGATACAGTGCACCTAGACGCGATAGTGACGACACAAAGCGTGAGACAGGGCACGATTAAGAGGAGAAAACATGTTTATTATTTTTAATGCAGCAAAAATACTGGTAAGATTTGTCTGGTGCATACAACAGATGTTGCTACGTAAACCGAAGCATCAGATGACGGTGCATGCGCACACGTGGTTTTTGTTCCACCAGGAAGTCCGGGACCCGCCCGGTATTTTTGCTAAATTTCGATATTACGGGCGGGGTCGTAATTTAGAACACCTTCTTTGATGATGATCGTTGGCCCCTTAATTTTCTTTTTCCTTAGTTTTTTGCTATACTAAAGATTCTGAACATGTTCTCTTCTCTTATTCGTGTTTTGTCTTTTTGGTGATTGGTGTTGTCACTACCGCGCCAGGAAAGTGTTTCCGACCATGCATTGCTATGTGTTTCCCCCCGTCTAGGTGTACTCTATCTGCCCTGAAAGTCTGTAAACGCTGTACTGATAAACATTGTGTACACTTAGAAGTTTGAATATAAATCCGTGCACTAATAGACTCGGGAAATACGTATTTATACGTAAAATTTCGTGTTTACACTTACGAACTCGTATATACACGTATTTACTTCTGTTTGCACGTAGAGATACAAAATTCCTGTAGACACGAATATACTCAGGTTAACACGTACAGCTCCGTATATACACGTACACACTCGTATATACACGTACTTACTCGTATATACACGTACTTACTCATATATACACGTACTTACTCATATATACACGTACTAACTCGTGTATACACGTACTAACTCGTGTATGCACGCATAAATATGTATTTTAACCAAAAATACAATTGTACCTCTCTACTCGAGTATGCTCATGTTAAACACGTATCTATGCGCATATTCTTGTGTGTGCACGTACATACTTGTATTTTCTCATGTATGCACGCATAAAAATGTATATGCAATCTTAAATACAAATGTACCTCTACACACGAGTGTACTCGGTGTAACATTTATCTATACGCATATACTCGTGTGAATACGTACATACTCGTATTCTCTTATACGCACGCATTAATATGTATATACAAAGCAAATTTCTCTGTACACGAGTATATTCGGGGTAACAAGTATCTATACACATATTCTCTCGTGTGTTCACGTACATACTCGTTTATACACGCATTTATTTATGTATAAACGCACAAATATGCATATACACATAGAAATACAAATGTACCATTGTACACGAATATACTCGGGCTAAAAAAAGAACCTAGACATCTATTCTCGCTTGTACACGAACTTACTCGAATATACACGTATTTTCTCGTATATGCATGCATAAATATGTATATATACGTTTAAATACAAATTTACCTCTGTTCACGAGTATACTCGGATTAACACGTATCCATACGTATATTCCTTTGTGTACACGTATATACTCGTGTATACATGTATTTACTCGTGTATGCACAAATAAATTTGTACATACACTTAGAAATTAAACATATCTCCGTGAACGAATAAACTCTGGATAACACGTATTTTTACGTATAAACTCGTGTTTACAAATATGTATCGTATATACACATATTTACTTGTGTTCACACGTACTTGTAGGTATATACACGTAGAAATACAAAATTCCTGTATACACGAATATCGTCGAGTCAACACGTATATACACGTATATGTACAAAAATACTCGTATATACACGTACTTACTCGTATATACACGTATAACTCGTGTATGCACGCATAAATATGTATTTTAACGTACAAGTACAAATGTACCTCTGTACACGAGTATACTCGGGTTAAACACGTATCTATACGCATATTCTCGTGCGTACATGAACATACTCGTATATACTTGTCTTTTCTTGTATATGCACGCATAAAAGTGCATGTACTAGATTAAATACGAATTCACCTCTGTGCACGAGTATACTCGGGTTAACACGTATCTATATGCATATTCTCGTGTGTACTCGAACATACTTGTATATACACGTACTTTCTCGTATATGCACGCTTAAATATGTATATAAACGTAGAAATACAAATGTACCTCTTTACACGAGTATACTCGGGGGTAACACATATCTATACGCATATTCTCATGTGTACACGTATATACACGTATCTTCGCTTGTGTGCACGCATAAATATGTATATACACAATTAAAGGCAAATTTACCTCTGTACACGAGTATACTCGGGGTAACACGTATCTATACGCATAATCGTGTGTACACGTACATACTCGTATATACACGTACATACTCGTATATACACGTATTTACTCGCTTATAAACGCATAAATATGCACATACACGTAGGAATACAAATGTGCCATGTTACACGAGTATACTCGGGTTAAAGAAGTATCTATAAGACTATAATCATGTGTGCACGTACTTACTCGTATATACACGTGTTTTCTCGTATATGCATGCATCGATATGTAAATACACGTTTAAATAGAAATTTACCTCTGTACACGAGTATACTCGGGTTAACACGTATCTATATGCATATTCTCGTGTGTACTCGAACATTCTTGTATATACACGTACTTTCTCGTATATGCACGCTTAAATATGTATATAAACGTAGAAATACAAATGTACCTCTTTACACGAGTATACTCGGGGTAACACATATCTATACGCATATTCTCATGTGTACACGTATATATACGTATCTTAGCTTGTGTGTACGCATAAATATGTATATACACGATTAAAAGCAAATCTACGTCTGTACACGAGTATACTCGGGGTAACACGTATCTATACGCATAATCGTGTGTACACGTACATACTCGTATATACACGTATTTACTCGCTTATAAACGCATAAGTATGCACATACACGTAGGAATACAAATGTGCCATGTTACACGAGTATACTCGGGTTAAAGAAGTATCTATAAGACTATTATCATGTGTGCACGTACTTACTCGTATATGCACGTGTTTTCTCGTATATGCATGCATCGATATGTAAATACACGTTTAAATAGAAATTTACCTCTGTACACGAGTATATTCGGGGTAACACATATCTATAAGCATATTCTCGTGTGTGCACGAACATACTTGTATATACACGTACTTTCTCGTATACGCACGCTGGAATATGATGTAGAAATACAAATGTACCTTTTTACACGAGTATACTCGGGATAACACGTATCTAGACGCATATTCTCATGTGTACACGTACATACTCTTATATACACGTACATACTCGTATATACACGTATTTACTGGTGTATGCACACATAAATATGTATATTTACTTAAAATTTCAAATATACCTCCGTACACGAACATACGCGGGATAACACGTTTATATACGTATATACCCGCACGTAGTCGTATGTACACGCACTAACTCGTGTACGCTTGCATAAATATATATATACACGTAGAAATACAAATGTGCCTCTGTTCATGTGATACTTATATTTTACGAATTTAATCTGAATGAAAAAAAGTAATCAAATCAATTTGATTACTTTTAATCTGATTAAATTAGTTTGATTAAATTCAATCTGATTAATTTAATCTGAACTAAATCAATCTGAACTAAATTAGTTTTTTTAGTCAACTAACGAGTTAGTTTAACTCTCTGGCGGTTTGACATACGAGCGGAATTTCACCTGGAAAAGGTCACCTTGGGAACATGGCTATCTGCTCGAAATGGTCAATACTTTTTATCTTGAAATTCCCTCCCCCTTTCGGAAGGAGATACAAAGCACTTAATCCCTTTTGACCAGGACGTGCTGTCAAAGCTCAACCCCTTTCTTTTCAACGCGTGTCGCAGGGAAGAGTGGAACCCCTCCAGACATGCTGGAAAGGTCCGTCCCGCCCATTTCTCCCCTCAACACATGTAGCAAACGAGTTGAATTCCTTTCAGCCAGTCGTGTTTTACTAATCACAACTTTCTGTAATATTTATGAAGTAATAATCTAGATTTTAAATCTCTGGAATTGCTATCTCCTACTACTGCTCTAAATTACTACTCACATATTTTATTATTGAATTTAACTACTCATATTCAACATTTATAAAACAATATTTGGAACAAGTTATTTCAATATGAAATAGCTAAATGCATTTAGTTATGATTGTAATGTTTTGCATAACCTGAAATGATACGTAATAATAAAAAGCAATAAAGGAATTCCCTCCCCCCTTCCGCGCAACAGCAATTCGTTGTTTTTCTGTTAACGCTGGGGGAAAAAAGCACTGCAAATTTATACATCTATGCATACTTTTTACATACTATGTTTGTATATGTATATTTTTTTTTTATTTGTGCATTTTTATGTTTCGAATCTCGCCATATTTGAGACGAAGTGATCGTAATAGCGGTATACCTAGACTTGCCTTATTTCCGAAATGTTCAACCAGGACCCCCCCCCCCCCCCCACCGTGAGTATTTCAAAAGGTACACACACCGGCTGGTTTTCAGAGTGTTTTAAAATCTAGTTTATTCTCAATGCTATGGATAAATGATTACTAATTATCAGCCTAAACCAGGAATAATAAATGATACATGACGCAAGCAGATACATTTAAACAATTTATTTTGTAAACGTTAATCTTTTGAAGTTACTTCAGCAAGAAATGAGGAATTGAATTTTGAACAATATTTACTTGTTTATTGCATTGGCTAGGACTTTTTTAGAAAGTCTTTTTTGTTTTAAATCTTTTTGTAAAATTCCTTACAAGCAAATCCGATAGTAATTTTATAGCTCATAAATTACAAATCTGTA
Source organism: Uloborus diversus (assembly GCF_026930045.1). Classification (NCBI taxonomy): domain Eukaryota; kingdom Metazoa; phylum Arthropoda; class Arachnida; order Araneae; family Uloboridae; genus Uloborus; species Uloborus diversus. The sequence continues at coordinate 106,098,823 of NC_072731.1, forward strand.
CCTCAGAGCTAAACTAACGTGATTCACATACGCTACTTTACAGAAGAGAAAAAAATATGTCATGTAAGTGCAATTTTCGAAAATATGTAAAATATCCGATATTTTCAATCAACGCAAACTAATATCTTCAAAATAGTAAATGCATCCTCAAATCACTCTTTATTTATTATTATAATGTGCAGACTTAAAATTAAGGTTTCTTTAGTTATTCATATCTAATATTCCATTTTACATTTTAGTCAATTTTAATAGAGTTAATATAGCGTTAGCTGTTCTACTCATTTGTCTTCTGTTAGCTACTTTTACACAGTTATATGATTCAGAAAAAAACAATATGCAACAGTCAGGGGCACAGTCATAAGACATTTTCTTTTGTTCCAACCAATGGTTAACATTTAATTAGGTACTTTTAATATTCATTAAAATTGTTACATTACTAATAATTTTATGAATAAAAAAAATACACTATTTTGTTATATTAATGTGTAATAATACATCATAAAACTATAGTGCATAACTTTTTAGGCATTTTTAATAATAAATGAACTATATTACTATGATTAATATAATTTTTATACTGAAAATACCGTAGTTGGAAAAATAAATATCGAAAATATCAAAATATCATGATATTTTCAGAACAAATATCGGATATATATCGGCGAACCCTAGCAGTAATAAACAGAAAATTCAAATTTTTGGACTTACGTCAGTCTGGCTACGAGGTACAAAAATGAAAAATTTATTATTTTAAATAATCCTTCACGGTTAATTATTTTTATATTTTTTTGGTCATCTGTAATGAAACTTATATTTTACCGAGACGTGAAGTAAACTGGCGGGACACTGGATTTTTGAATGAAAATCGGGACTGTCTAGGATCCCGTTTGAAAATCGGAAAACAAATACTAAATCCAACATTCACTGAATTATGGCGTATTTAACAAAGCTATTATTAAAGAAACACTGACAATCACATGGGATCTAGTATGGGGCGCCTCGATGAGAGGCTCAGAAGGACAGTGTAACCTCCCCAAAAAATTCTCATTTGAAAAATGTGGAAACACTATTGCAACATTGAGATTCTTCTTTCAAATTTAAAAAATTGTTTTTAATGATGCAAAATGTTGCTTCTCATTAGATGTTATGTAAGTATGATATAATGTGCATGCTCATGTTTATCATTTGGAAAAAGTAGAACTTCATTCGAAAATTTGAGAATCCACCTCCCCCCCCCCCTTCTCATTTTATTTCGGAGTGCCCCTGCTAGTAGTTAAGACCTAAGTGACCGAACTAGGTATCAAATCAAAGTTATGAAAACACAATTAAAGCAAAAAATAATAAACAACGAAATACTTTTAAATTATAGTGGTAAAAAAAAAGTCGCAGCAAAAAAGTTGTTAAAATAATTTTACGAATTTTCATCCCCGTAAAAGGTTTATTAATTAGTATGAAGCATGAATTATGATGATTTTTCTATAAAAATCAAGGTTTTATAATTATTTTTGCTTAAGTTGTTCCAAGGAATTGAAAGATCATATGACTTGTATCAAGCAATCGCACAGATTAAATAGTGATTTGAGATAAATATCCGGCTTTGGGCAAATTGAGATCAATGAAAATTCTGGATTTGTTGCTTAATAAAGTACAAATAGTTAAGCTCTGCTGAAGTTTTATTTTAATTATAAAACGGTTTAAACCTTTATTTATTTTTCTCTATTTATTATTATTCCTTTTACAGAAAAGAATAGTTATAAATTCTCACTTAACCATTTCCCCATTTCCATCTTCCTACAAAATACTGTAGATCTTAAGCAACTCCATAGAAATTTCCTTTACTAAGAGTCAGGTCCCATTCTTCTGAATTTCTTCCCCCTCTCAATGAAAAAAATTCCGAGGCTCTTTATTTTTTATTGAAAAGAAAAAGCTACAAACGATTCAATTTTTGATTTTTTTTTTGAAAACTGTTCATTTTCATATACTTTTCCATTTTTAATAACAATAAAAAAAAATATTATTATTGTTCTTTGCTAACAACTGAAGTTTTTTTTTTTTTTGGATAAATGTTAACACAATAGCTGCCTGGTGTTGTGCAAAATTTTTGCTCTTACTATATATTGTTTATTTAATTTTTTTTTTACTTATACAGAATTGAAATTGTATGCTAAGAGATAAATGTTTGTTTTTCTTTGTGATTAAAATAATTATAAGCTGAAGTATTAGACAGAATCGGTGAATTTAAAATGTTTCTGATATTAATGATTGAAATTTGCGACCAAAACCCAAGATCAATCAGTTAGAGTAAATAAATTTGAAAAAAATCCCTTTTTTTTATATTTTTTATAATGTGTTTTGAGTACAACATCTGCCTAAATGTGCGTAAAACGCGATGTAAGTGCACATAAAAGTTGAAAATTGATCTTTTACGTGTACTCTTTGGTTTTTTTTTACAGCATTGTGATTTTATAACAGTTAAAGTTCCTAAATTATATGTTAGTAGCGAATAAAGCCGTTGCTATAAATTTATTTCCAAAAGGATACTTAGTTTGTTTTCGTTCAGTTTGAAATCTCACGGCTTTTGTTTATTAATTTATTTGAAATGTAATTGAATGTCATTGTCGTCGATTAAATTATGTTGCATCCATTTACAGCACAATCATTAATTAAATGTAAATTTTAAGCTTAGAAGAAAGAGAAGTGGATATTTCATTCTTGGAATCAAGTTTTGCTTTTAACAGATGCTTAAGATAAATAGCAACGAGGTTAGCTTAGAAATCTTTGCGTTGATAAGAAGGATGCACTGAACCTTGAAACCCCAACCTGATGAAAGGGTATTGTTTGCATGTGTGAATACAGAAGGTGGGCCCCTGCGCTCCGGGGTGCCGCTCTCAGGAGAGGGGAAAGGAAACGCAGGATTCTACGCCTTGGACCGTTTGTGAACGAAAATTTAGTGTCAGAAAAATACGTGTAAAACGCTAGCGATGTGATCTTGCTACGGCGTGATAAGACGTGCAAAACCGCCGGTAAGTTAAACTAACGTTAATCTTCGTCTGCAATTGAATTAAATTTTTAAAATATTAGTCTGAACTAAATGGGAGTCAGATTACTTTAGTCAACTAATCAATCAATTACAAATTTAGTTGATTTTTTTAGTTGATGCCCAACACTGTTCCAAACCATTTATTAACTATAAATTGCAGTATCTTGTACAAAGAACGGAACACCCCTCTTTCTAGCCCCTTTAATCCACAATGCAGGAGCAGCTTCCATTTTCATGATGTTAGTATTTTGCTTCGACACTACTCTACGAGCTTCAGTATTTAAACTTAATTTATAACTTTTTGCGGATTTCCTTTTCTGGATTTTTAATTATCCGAATTAAAGATTCACTCATACCTAATTTTTCGCGCTACTTTTGATGCACTTTTTATGTCCAAAATTTGGACCTTTTCTTTAATCGTCAAAAACTTTCTCTTTCTCTTCCCATCTTTGGAAACTTTAGTTGAAAGAAAACTTTTGGGTGCCATTCAATTTTATAAACGTTCATATGTAGAATGAAAAAAAACTGAATGAAAAATACCGAGTGGATATATGTATAATCGAAAGCAAAGCGATGTTTAGACTAGTACGCTTCAGTGATTCCAAAGGGATGAAAGTCCATTTACGAAACCAATATTTAGTGTTAATGAAGCCCATATTAACACTCCGCGATTCTTTTCCAAAAATTTTCGCGCTGCAGTCGTGGAATTTGCGTCAGCAAAAAAAAAAAAAAAAAAAATCTTTACTCAGGAAAAACTCGCGTTGTAGCCATTTCGCGTAAGTCGGATCGCGTTGTAGCGGGTTCCGACTGTACTCTTCTTTAAAAAATATTGTACTATAGTGTCTTAATAATTGCTAATAGTTTGCAGAATACGTCCTTCGATTACGACTTTAATATTTATTAACTTACTATTTTTACAACTGATTTGAATGCATTAAACATGCATTTTAGACGCTTAAATAAACGCATGTCATTTTAAATTAAATGTGCATTCATTTTTAATAAAACTGTCATAACTAAGTAGAAATGACGGATGAAAACGTCCGAAAAGGCAAACAGTTAAATGATGAACTCTTAAGAAATTCATAAAAATCAGAAAAACTTATTTTTTATTACCTTCCGAAGAATAAACCGAGTATCGTAACTTCGTTTAGATACGAAATTATGTTCGTAACTTAAATTGACACACTGCACCTTGCATAGTGATTGCCTGAAAAGCGAAGATAAGAAAGTTTGCAAGAATTCAATATTTTCTTGAGGCATTTAAAATTAAACGTTGAAGAAGAACAATTCTTTGACTGCTAGAAAAAAGCCATCACATTTACTTTTCTTTGAGACGTGACTTTATTTCAAAAACAGAAGCAAATTATATTTTCTCTCCTTAAACATAATTAAACTATCGTCAAATATGAATTAGGTTAGTAGTGGCTTTATAGCTTACGTAAGAGAAATGATGGGAATGAGTAAATTTCTCAGTGGGTTAATAGTTCATCTAATGTACGCTAAAAATATAAAATGGGAATGAATTAGCTTGTAAAGGCACTTACACATTGATAAAGAACGTATCTAATTACGTATGTTTATTCTAGGGGTGCGACGTGGATGTCGATGTAGCGATTTTTTAAAACATCGATATTCATACCATCAATGTATTAAAGGAGATGTTTTTTCTAACATTGATGTTTTGCGTTTGATGTTTCTTCGATGTCGATGTATTTTAATTAAATCTAAAATATACACAAAAAAAAAAAAAAAAAAAAAAACGTAAAGTTCCGTTTTTACATAAATAGAGTTGTGATAAGAACTGTATCATTAATCAATGATCGTAACATCCATTACATTTACAAGATTTTCATATCTATACCTCAGAGCCAGACTAACTAAGTCACATAATCGCGACACAGAGGAGAGCGCAAAAACGGCAGCTTGGTGCACATAAATTATTGTTCTCGCTCTCTTTTAACACTGTTAAATACAACTTTTACTTCCTTTTACAAAAAAGTAAATACTGTATTTGCAAAAAAATTTTACTTAAAAATCGACCTTTATGTCGCATAACTCAAGAACGGTAAGTCCTAGAAAGTTGAAATTTGGTACGTAGAATCCTAGTTGGGTCTATTTGTGCACCTCCCTTTTGGTTGCATTTGGGTGTTTCTAAAGGGGTCTTTTGCCCGTTTTTTGGGGGAAATTACTGTTAATTTCGATGTAAACTCAGGTGGTGTCATAATTTTGCTGATATTAAAATTGCCAGTAATGGGGAAATGACATGAAAATGGAGTAAAAGAAAGTCATGTGATGCACACATCAGCTCGTTTTTTCTTTAGGATTACGTTCATACGTCTCGATGCGGAATTGGATTCATCATACAATGTACTAAAAAACCAGAAAATCGCAAATTTTGGACTTACGTCAGTCTGGCTATGGGGTACAGATGTAATTCTTTATCTAAAAAATACATTTACATTGGAGAAAAGTGTACATTCTTTTTTTTTCAGGCCCTCTGTTAAGGCTGTTACATGTAATTTTCCTTAAGAAATTGTTGATTAAAACAGGTGATTTAAAATTGTGCTTTAAATATGTACTATACTTTCATCAGAAGTACATATTAAAAACCGCAGCAAATATTTGAAAATTATTTAATATATTGTGCGGTTTAAATGTACAATTCAAATTCGCATTTACCCTTAAGTGTCTCATTTTTAGTTTTTGTATTACTCGGGTGGGACATTGAGAGGTGTTACATAATTGTTCTAATTCATGTGTATTAACATTGTTTTGTATCTTAAAACTATGCAAAAGTCACCTATGGGTGATTTCACGTCAAATCGCTCAAATTAAAAACTCGGTCGTACCGTTATGTCTCAAATTTTATTATTATTCTTAATTATTCTTATTCTTATTTACTATATTGTCAATCAAAAGTTTTTTTTTGTTTTTTGTCAAGTTTGAAACGGAGGTTTTTGCACAATACTTTTCCAAAGTGAACAACTTTTTAACGATTTACGATTGATAAAAATCAATTTTTATTCTCTGACATTCGAGTATTAATTGTTCTTAAAAGTGTTTGGGCTTCATTTAGCTGAAAAAGGCTTTAATATTATAAAAAAAACCTGTATTTGAAGTAAATTCTCTCCAAAAAGAAACTTTATTTTTATTATTTCAAAAAAAAAAAAAACCTTCTAACTTTTCTACATAGTAAGAAAATGATTTAAACATTTCACAGAAAATGAATAAATACATAAATAAATAAACAAATAAATAAAATGCGACGCAGATATTAGATGGTACCTTGGAGATATAACTTATTATACCTCCCAATTTCAAAAGCTTAAAAACTGACTTCCGGTAAGGAGTGGCAACAACCCACTATTCAGAGTACACCTCCTGGTGTTTATATTGAAAGAGAAAAGAATTTGCTTGGAAATGTTACCTAATTCAGCTTGTGTGGTTTTAAAATCAAGAAATTAGCGAGATTTTTCTCAATTCATTCCAAGAAGGTGATTCGAAAAAAGATCAAAAATATAAATTTAAAAAAAAAAAAACAAATCTTTAAAACGTAACTTTCATTTAAAAAATCTTTAAAAAAAAAAAATTGAATAAATAATTTGAGCTTATCTTATAGATATCTATTCGTAAAAAATAATGGACAAAATCTGAGACATGACAGCACATGGTTTTAGGCAATTTGTTGTGGAATGACCCCTAATTCTTACTACAGTGCTTGGTTTAAAAATAAGTCGCTTTTAATAATTCATTAGTATTACCATTGTCGTTAGTGTATTTGACTTAGCCTAAACAATTTATGAATTTTAGTCATCTTAATCTATATATTTCTTTAGTGCGACGTTTGTAACCATAAGGCTATTAAACGGCTGGACCGATTTTGATCAAATTTTTGTGTGTAATTAAGTTGTGACAAGCATGGTTTCGAAGCACGATGGATCGAATCGGAAACGTTTTTATTAAATAATTAATTAATCAAAACTTTGGATGGTTATTTATCCCAAATTATTAAGATTTATCTTAACCTATTGTTGACAATAAAAAAGCCAGCTCTGCTTTTTGTAATGAAATTTCTTACTGTAATATGTCAATTGAGAATAGATAAAACGTAGAGAGAGAGAGAGAAGCCTTTTCATTTCTCTCTCTCTCTCTCTCTCTCTCTCTTGAAAGCAACGATTTTAGGTCCCGTGATACATTTTAAAGTAAAGTTCTCGAAGGTTCACGCAAAACGTGTGTTCTGTGTCGTCGTAGTCGAAACATGTGACCGCATCGGTGCTTTAGGTTTTCCTAACCAAATGATCAGAAAGTACCGTACCTACTGTTTGAGCACGGATTGAATGTGATTCGGCAATCTGCCAAGTAAAGACGATTTCATCTGAATGAATCTAGCAGGGGGAGAAGGGAAAATAACGATGAGATTTTTATGAAAGCGTTTTATAATGTCACTAGTGCCTTATTCATTTACTGCATTCTCAAAAATAAAATTGTGGAAACAAAAATAGTTACCATGGAAACAACAAAAATAAAATAAAATATTTTCATTTCGTTCAGGAACGTAAAAGCAAAATGGTAAGCTCAAAATTTCGTTGTGAATAAATAAATCAATTAATTTTTGCCGTAAGAATATACTCGTAGATCGAATATATTTTAGATTTAAAATATACTGCTGTGAGCAAATTTTCATTTTTACAAAACTAAGGCTAAATAATAGAGAAAACAAAAGTGCACATCTGAAACAAACCAACTAACAGCCCTATAAGCTAATAGATACGTCCATTTCCGCCTATAAACCGGATATTATCCTTTCCATGTAATAAATGGTCAGACAGTAGTAACATTTGTTTCTCGGCTGAAATCCATCTGAGTTTTGGCACTAATGTCAAGAATACTTAAAGGATTATCAAACTATTCAGTACAGTATTAAAGGAAAAGATGATGCAATTAAAAGACGAAACAAATTTTATTTTCGTTCAGACAAATTACAACAGGGTAGTTCTGTACACAAAAGATCAGTGCATTGGAATATCTTTATCTTTGGTGGAAAGAAAAAATTAGGCAATATATTAAGTTTTAAAAGTTTTCGTTCAAAAGATCGGACTGCTAATCGGTCGAAGCTGGCTTCGCTCACTAATCGGCTAGATTACAGTAACGTGGTGGCTTGGCGACTTTGGCCATAAATAATAGAATTGCGCGATCATTTGTTTACATTTTAAAGCTACTGTAAGTGTATTTTATTGTATTTTTTGTTTATTTGGCGAAATATTTCAAATTCAATATTGTTTTTCGTTTTTAAAGAGCTTTTAGTCATTTTAGTCGAAGAATGTGTTTAGTTTGCATCGGCAGAGGGGGGGGGGGAGAAGGGATGAATGATTTGCGATTATTCAGAGAACTGTTTTTACCTTTATCATTTTTTTAAACGATATCCTTTCGATTCTTTTATTCTTTTTCACATGGGGGATTTTGCAGCGGGGTTTTCCGTTTGTTCTAGATGGGTAGTTAGTTTTTTGCACTTAATATCGGAGGACGCTTTTTATCCTTTGAGTATGTCTGAAGAAACAAACCATCAAGTACGGGAGGAAAAAGTTAATAAAACAACTGCTCAGTGGCCATTATATAAATCAAGTTGCAATAAATATACGCATTCTGACACCGAGCAGCTTAAAACATTTTCTTTTTCCTTATTTTTTTCAACAAAACGGTTCAAACACTTGACGGTTTATTGAAATTTTTCAACTTTTCAGTTTACAAAGTTTGAACACAACAACGTCTTTCGGGTTCTCTGGTAGATTAATAGCTACAGGCTCCAAGCTCACTTCTCGCATAAAAATATTTTAGTTCACAACGCATAATTACTTTACGTAAAAAGTTCGATGTTACAGAACATCTCATGTTTTTTGGTCCATGTATCGATATCATCGATGTTTTGGTATCGATGTCGCACCTTTAGTTTATTCGTTTGTAGAAATTAGCCGTGACTGTAACGTAAGATATCATAACAGACTAACCCCCTAACCTACCACTATTTGTGATTTAACCGTTTGGATGAGCCCCTGAAGACATCTCTTTCGCTTTTTGATCTAGACCAGAAGTCGAGTTGTCTCTGGCTCAGCACCTCCACAGGTGTCGATTTACTTGGAGCGCTTTGACCACGACATATTCAATGTGTTCTAGTCACTATAACGACCATGGTTGATCTTAGACCGGGCGTTGAACCTGGGGCCATTCGGTTACTCTACGACTCTAACAAGTGTTGTAAGTGTAGGCAGGGCTGCGGAGTCGGACGGAAAATGACCGATTCTGGTCATTTCCTGACTCATTCCGGTCCGTACTCATTTAAGTTCCGAATCTAATTTAATTCCGGAAACCTGACTCCATTTTCGTTTCCTTTACTGCAAAACCAGTCCGACTCAGCAGTTATGGCAGACTGTTGACTTGGAGGGAAAATGACAGACTCAGACCCTTCTTTGGTTATAGGAACATTATTATGATGACAATTTTTGCGATAAAATATTTTGGATAGTAATCTTTTTCCTAAAGAAATGAATAAAAATGTTTTTTACTGCTCTTTTATATATGCATGCTTAAAATACATATACTATCTTTTTAAACTCATTAAATATTTATCTTCATCAGTGTTTATATCTAAAATCTTACACTAAAAGTAATTGCCTGTAACATTTTATTTCATTAACGCATTAACATTTAGACTTTCTTAAGTTAGCTAGCTAGGAGAGTGAATATAAAGATTTTTTTTTTTTCCAAATAAACATTACAAGTGTTTGCCATTTATTTAAAATAGCTTTGCGTCATCATTTGTGTAAATCTCAAGCTTAGTTTCTAAGCAATTATTACTTTAATCTCAACTATATAATGCTTAATCAAGGATAATAAGCTTCCTGTGAAAAATATTTTTACAAAGCTTCTTAAATTCTGCCATCGTAATTATAGCTTCTAAATCCTTTTCGAAGCAAGTTCATTACAATGCATTTCAGAAGAAGTTAACTCTTAAATTGCCTTGCAGCAAGTCAGACGTAGGAGAATTATTTCTTCGGCTTTGACGTAAGCAAAGTTTCATGGTGATTAATAAAATTAGGTACTTCTTTTTGAGATATAAAATTAATTACTGCTTAGGGAATTTTATTAATAATTAAAAAGTATATTTTAGTTATCTTATCTAAATCAGTGCATACCTAATAAAGTTTTCCAAAAGGTGTTAAGAACATTAAATTAGTAGAAGTTTTTATGTTGAAGATTTTTGGTTTCATGGAGATGGTTCAGCTAAGCTATACAATCTGGGATTAGTAACAACAACAAAGAAGATGAAAAAGAAAGTAGCACTAAATCTATAATAATGCTAAATGATAAGATATTTTTATTTATGAGATCTTATAATTAGTATTACTTAAAACAAAACATTCAAACAATGCATTATTAAAAAAATAATAAGAAGAAGAAACGATTTTGAAAGTAATAACTATTATGTTTCCGTGGCATCAAAAAATCGAAGGTGAAAGATAGACGAAGTTCAAGTTCTTCCCTGTTTAATTTTAAAAGAAAAAAAAAGGAGAGAAAGTTTAATTTTGAGTAATGTCTTCATTTCTGTTTAATTGAAAAGAAAGTCATAAAAATATATAAAACACTAATAAATTTTAACTTCCTTTAAGCAAAACTTTGTAATCTTCGAATAATTAAAATTCGAAAGATTAGTCCGAAAGAATTCTCAGCATTTGATTTATGAAGGCTATTAATTTGAGGGTGAGCACGGACAAAACTATTGATCACTTCTGAAAATCAATATTCTGTTATTTTAATCAAGATTGAAAATGGTACTCTTGTTCCGTATTTGAAGTATTGATTTTGCATTTGTATCACAAAAAACGTTTGTCACAGAGTTTAATTATATTTTTTCCTTTTAATATGCCACGGAGAGTTCCAAAGTTAGGCAGAGAAAATGGAAATTTTTCTAAGCAAACATGGAAGCGTTCATTAGAGGTATAGAAATCAATTTCCTGCATATGGGAAGTTATTTCAAATCAGTAAAAAATGTAAAGTAACTACGTTTTAAGAAAGATTTTTCACATTTTAGCTTGAAACGCACTTGAAATTTTAATTTACTTTCAATTTAAATTGCTACTTTTGATGTTTAAATCTAAAATTTCATAGCCAAAATTATGTGCTACATTTTTTTTTGTCTTGTTTTTTGAAAAATTGATCGGAAAGAACAACATAGATAAGAACATGTAAGTTATGGGTGCCCATTCCCCCAAGAGCGAAGGCGCTCTCTCCAATACCACGAAGACCCCCCCCCCCAAAGACCAAGAACCCCCAAAAAATAAGAAAACACCCTTCAGAGCACTCCCCCTCTCTAAAAATTTCAATCTGCGTCATGACTCCCCCCCCCCCCTCAGGTGCGAGCCCCTGTATAAGATTAGGATTAATCGGCACTTACCATTCAAATTTAACAGTATCTGTGAGTTAGAAATAGTTTCACACTTAATTTTAAGCCTCACTAGTTGTGCAATTTATTTTAAGCACAAACCACACAATGGAAAGGATTCGGATGATCAGGTAAATTTTAAATATTCTATTTTGTAACAAAAACGTCGAGTATTTGGAATTTTTTTTTCTCAGTAAAAGACATTTTTGCACAATTAACTTTTAAACACAAAAGGCTTTTCCACTTGTTACTTCCTTTTACAAAAAAGGAAGTATTGTATTCGCGAAATAATTTTCACTCAAAAATCGGCCTTAATTTTCATTTTTCTCACCCCCGAATTAATGTTGAGTTTTTTTTTCGACCCGACCACACGTGGATATATGCCTAGGAACCTACTGACCTCCGAAATATCCATTTTGACGACACCCCGAGTTAATTACAACGAATTTTCTCGTGACGTCCGTATGTGTGTATGTGTGTATGTATCTCGCATAACTCAAAAATGGTATGTCCTAGAAAGTTGAAATTTGGTACTTAGACTCCTAGTGGAGCCTAGTTGTGCGCCTTTCCTTTTGGTTGCTTTCGGACGTTCTTAAGGGGGTCTTTTGCCCCTTTTTGGGGGGAAATCATTGTTAATTTCTATGTAAACTCAAGTGGTGTTATAATTTGTCGGACACTTGACGATATATCGCCAGTCTTTTGTTCGCCAAGTTTTGTCGCCAACTTGGCGACAAATTTGGCTATTTTTTTAAATTTGTTTTAAATTAGCCACTGTTGGTGATATTTAGAGTAAACTATTGAATCACATTAAAATTGCCAATAATGAGGAAATAACATTAAATTGGAGTAAAAGGAAGTCATGTGAAGTTACACATCAGCTCGTTTTTATTTTACTGTTAAGGTTTTATACTAACGTTTCTGCTTAGAAAGCTGAATAATATTAATTTAATGCAAAGTAACAAATATTAACTTTTCCTACTATCAAAAGGACATAATCCGTTGAACATAAATACATTTAGAGCAAAAGCAAAACACTGTAAAACAAGCTTACCAGTAGTTTTTCTTTTCGTTGTCTTCCAGGAAGCATAGAAAACGTTTAAAAGAAGAAACAAACCATATATTCAAAGGATCTCTCCCAATGGAATTTACTGTAAATCCTGCTTCTTACGTTTTTTTTCCGCTTGGTCAAGACTGGGCAGATGTTTTTCTTCAACATGGCGTAAAAGAGGTGAAGTAGATCTTTGTGAAAAATGGAGGAATAAACTACATTTTAGAAGGTTTTTTTTTTTTTTTTTTTTTTTGCATAAAACGTTTATGTGGAAAAGGGATTCCATGTTTGGGAACATTTTAGAGCTTTAGAAGTGTGAACCATATGTTATGAACTAGAAATACTTCATAAGGCTTATGAGGTTTTACGAACTTCAGTATGTATGTCAGCTATACATTTTCATTTTATCCTTCTGTCTGTAACTAGTATATTGTCTGCACTAAAACCAAAATATGTAATGTTAGTCTTCATCATCATCACTGGCTCGACAACCCATTGTGGATCCTGGCATTTTCCATAAAAGTCCTTTTGTTGGATCTAATTTTTGCCTGACTTCTCCATTTTGAGGATTTGATAGTTCTAAAGTCTCCTTTCTAACTACCAAGTCCTCTAACTTTTGTTTTGGTCAATCCTTTTGGACGTTTGCCAGTCGAAGTGGGGAGAATTACGGGTACATGCGTATAACATGTCCAGCCCATCTCTTTCCTTGCAATTTATTGTATTTTACTAAGTCCATATTTCCTGTAATAATAGTATTAACATTTAATTTGAAATCAGCAAGTTTTTATTCATTTTCTATAATGTTTACTCCAATAATCTGTAATGATTTAATGTCAAAAATCAGTCAAAATGGCATTGCATGGTAGTAAATATCTCTGTTAATTATCTTGTCATACAGGGAGTCACGCTCCGTGAAAAAGAACGACGATAATAGTACGAGATCCCACTAGGATTGACCTGCCCTCATCGAGTTTCCTAAAACTGTTACCATAGATGAAGAGTAAACATTGTAAATATAGCGTAAAAATAAGAATTTCTACCTCTTTTACTTGAACTAATCAGGGTTGTCAGGGGTTGAAACGTGCCTAAAAGCGAGTAATTTACCCTCAACGAGTTTCCGAAAAATGTTATCGTAATTGCAAAGTAAAAGATGGAAATAAAACACTAAACCAAGGTTGCCTAACTTTTTCGACTCCCTAATCAGAGTTTTCAGGGGAAAAAAGGTTTTCAATGAGGGAAATAATTTACTCCTCATCGAATTTCCGGAAATTGTTGCCACAAACGAAGAGTAAAAGCTGTAAACTAAACGTTAAAGTATGGTTGCCTACCTGTTGCGTGCACTCTTAATTCAAAAGAGCGAAAAAATAATTCTTAAAAGGAGTGAAATCTATTGCGAGTGTGTTCATTCTTTCTGAGTGCTAGCTTTATCGAAAAAAGACGCTTTACGAAAAAACCAAAATTAAAACTTTTCCTCATTCGCGTGAAATTCGAAAACACTCCTTTGGATGAGCGAAAAATAAAAACATTCTTTAAAAGAAGGACTCAAAAACATTTTCATTGGTTCGATTCTGTCACGTGATTTTGTTTAGGGAGAATCTTCTATGCCTCCATGTTCGGCTTAACTAACGTTGGTCGCGAGTACCAAGTGGATGTCGCTATCTAAATGTCTTCATTTAATGATTTAAAACAATATTTGTTGCCGAATGAGGTTTCTGAATACGATGCAAAAAACTGCATGGTAAGTACGAAGAATTTTCTTTTTCATTAAAACTTGTAACTGTTAATATTTCTTGAACTGCTCGTATATCGTTACAAATCACCCACGTGCAATGTTACGGCGAACTTTTTGTAACTTTTTCTTCCAAATTAATGAAACTTTCATCAACAATTTTGTTTCGTTCATCGAATCAAAAATATGACATTTGAAACAGTCGTTACCATCTTTGGTGTATGTGTGTACTGTATATATATTTTAGGCAGGTGTTACAGACCCGACCATGCGCAAATCTATAGGTCGGATACCGAATCCGCTCCCGATAATCGGAGCTCCAACCACTGCGTATATTTTAAATTAATCAAATATTGTTTGTGTGTATAATAAACTTTAAAGAGTTTCATAAACTTTGTATAATACACTCATTCATATGTGTAACGGGCCATTCATTAATTAAGTAAGGGTCCTGAGGGGGAGGGGGTGGAAAATTCTCTACATACCCTTGCTTGAAGGGGGTGGGGTTAGATCCATGAGCTGTTTTTTACTAGTGTTTCAAAGAATGAAACGTGTAAAATACAATAAAAGAATCGCTCTGTGTTTTGCATGTCTTATTTTTAATTATTATCGCATCATATACAAAAATTATTTGTCGAAAAAACATTCGGTCTAGATTCCTTACAGTAAACATTTCTTTACTCAAAAAGGTTAAAAAAAAAATAATGATAGTTAATTTAAGAACGATCCCAGTGATATAATATTTGTTATTTTATTATTGTGAAGAAAAAAAAGAATCTTACGTAGATGGGGGGGAGGGGAATCTTACAGACCCTTACATGGGGGGAAGGGAAGGTCAAAAATTGCCAAAATTGTCCTTACGTAATTTAAGAATGGTCCCGAAGAAAGAAAATTGAATTCAAACGTATCTTGTCATAATTTATGAGTGACTTTTTAAATTAATTTGGACTGATCTATTTTTTAAAACATTATTAATGTTAAAAGGCAGATTGAGAATATCAATATAAAGTTTCAAAATTTTAAATCTATTTATTTAGAACTGTGTGGGTTTTTTAATTTTATTTCAATCTTTAGAATCGGAAATGTACGTAATATTGCAAGTGGGTGATTTGTAACGATATACGAGTAGTTCAAGAAATATTATCAGTTAAAGTTTTAACAAAAAAAGAAAATTATTCGTACTATTTACCATGCAGTTTTTGTGCATCCTGTTCGGAAACACTAAAAACAGGTTTTTTTTTTTTTTTTTTTTCACATTTTTTTAACTTAAAAACTAATTTTTTTTTTCAAATGAAATAACAATTTTAAAAACAGTTTAAAATTCAAATACACAGGATAAGCACATGAAAACACATTTAAAAAACAATTTCACCAAATGAGAGTGAAATGATTTTACCTATTTTATTCTAAAAAAGAGTGAAATATCGGCTTTCCAAAACGGAAAGCATCCACTCTTTTACGATATTAATTTAGTCTTAAAAAGAGTGAAAATAACTTATCAAAAGGGAGTGAAATTAACTTATCCAAAAGGAGTGAAAATAACCGCTCCGCAAAAGGAATGAAATTCACTCCTATAAGGAAAGTGCGTTTTCAAAACTGGAAAGGAGTGAAAATTTACTCAGTCTGAGTTGAAATCGCTGGAATTTTTTAAGAGAGTGTGATCTAATCAGGGTTACCATCTAAACCAGGTGGATCTAAACCAGGGGCTAAAAGGTGCGCAAAAATAAGTAACTTACCCTCATCGTGTTTCCGAAAATCGTTATCATAAATGAAGAGGAAAAATGGAAATAAAACGCTAAACTAACCTACGCTAAACGCTAAAACGTCCTACCTTTTTCGGCTCCCTAATCAGAGTTGTCAGGGGGTAAAAGGTTTTCAATGAGGGAGATAATTTACTCCTCATCGAGTTTCCGGAAATTGTTGGCACAAATGAAGAGCTGTAAATAAAACGCTAAAGTAGGGTCGCCTACATTTTTCCGATCCCTAAGCAGGGTTGCCAGAAGCTAAAAACGTGTCCAAAAATAAGTAATTTACCCTCATCGAGTTTCCGAAAATTGTTGCCATAAACAAAGAGTTCAAAGCTGTAGAGAAAACGTTAAAACAACGTTGACTACCTCTTGTGTGTGAACTAATCGGGGTTGACAGAGGCTAAAAGGTGCCCAAAAATGAGCTTTTGCTTAGGCAACACTATACCATCGGTTTTGTTATATTTTTACCTACATTTTCTTCATAAAACTTATGTGGAAACTCGATGAGGGTTAATTACTCATTTTTGGGCCCCTTTTAGTCCTTGGTAACCGTTGTTAGGGACCGGAAAAAGGTAGGCAACTTTAATTTAATGTTTTATTTACATCTTTTACCCTCCATTCATGACAACACTTTTCGGAAAATCGATGAGGGTAAATTACTCATTTTCGGGCCCCTTTAAGCTCCTGGCAACCCTGATTAGTTCACACGCAACAGGTAGGTAACCATATTTAACGTTTTCTTTACAGCTTTTACTCTTCATGTATGACAACAATTTTTAGAAACTCGATGAGAGTAAATTA
This sequence comes from Uloborus diversus, assembly GCF_026930045.1. NCBI lineage: Eukaryota > Metazoa > Arthropoda > Arachnida > Araneae > Uloboridae > Uloborus > Uloborus diversus. The sequence continues at coordinate 106,115,629 of NC_072731.1, forward strand.
TTTATTTTTTGGCACTTTTTAGCCTCTGGCAACCCTGCTTTCGGGACTGGAAAAAGGTAGGCAACCTTACTTTAGCGTTTTATTTACATGTTTTACTCTTTATTTGTGACAACATTTTTCGGAAACTTGATGATAGGTAACTTATCTCCCTCCTTGAAAACCTATTAGCCCCTGAAAAGCCTGATTAGAGAACTAAAAAAGGTAGGCAACCTGAGTTTAGCGTTTTATTTCCATATTTTACTCTTCATTTATGATAACGATTTTCGGAAACTCGATGTGGGTAATTTACTCATTTTCAGGCACCTTTTAACCCCCCTGGCAACCCTGGCTAGTTCACGTGAAAGAGGTAGAAATTCTTACTTTCATGTTTTATGTACAACTTTTACTCCTCATATATGGTAACAATTTAAGGATACTCGAAGAGGGTAGGTCAAGCTTAGTGAGATTTTAGACAATAGGGGAGGCACTTTTTTATTGTTAGTAATATTACAATCATGGCGTGGAATGTTTCATTAAAGGTTTAACAGGTTTTGAAAACCAGTAAAATTCAAAGAACGAAACAAAGCCTCAAGTTCGTACAAAAGCCACCAACTTGTAATAGCATAAATTCTTAGCAAAATAGGGATAATTTGTCCGTTTCAAGATTACGTTCCCTAAATAAATTTAATTAATAGAGTTAATGAAATTAAATCAAAATATCTGCACTGCTCTGAAAGATATATTTTAACCATTAATAACTCAAATGTTTGTATCATCATTAAAGTTGATTCTTCTAAGCACAGGTTTGATTTCGGAGAGCTGAAAATAAATATCAAACGATTCCCAAGGCAAAAAGTTTTGCATGAAGTATAAAAGTACGCTTTCATCTATGAATAAGTACTTTTTGCTATGAAGAAGGAAAACAAATATGGTACACTACTGGTCATTAAAATTGCTACACCAAGAAGGAGTTGTCAGAATGAAACAAAATTTCGCACACGTGATGGCAACATTGACAGTAGAAAACGATTACAAAATGAAAGCAAAATGATCATTTATTACTGGAAAGATCTTACATGAATGGAGGTTTAAGTAATCTTTTGTGCCACCTCTATCCTGAATGTAAGAGTCGATACAGTTGAGCATTCAGGCACAGCAGTTTCGTACGTCCTACGTCCTCTGATACCACAGTTGCTGTAAACGCGTCACTAATTCGATCAAACATACAGACTATACGATTTCCCGTCTCAAGTGATCCCAGATATGCTCGATTTTTGACAAATCAGTGCATCGCGCAAAATAGAGAAAGTGATAATGTGGAAGAGGAAGTCCCTTGACATCCTTGCAGAGTGTGACTGAGCATTGTCATGTTAAAAAATGGTTCCTGGGAACCCCGTCGTGAGTACCAACTTATGCGTATGCGCTGATGGAATGAGTGGCACGTTTACAGCAACTGTGATACGAGATGACATAGGATATTGTACGGGACGGCTATGCATCAATGCTCGATTGTATCGCTTCCTACATCGCACATTCGCGCTAGAGGTGCTTCGCAGGGTACTTAAACCTTCATTCATTTGAGATTTTTTCAACAATAAACGATCAGTTTGCTTTAATTTTTGTAATCACTTTCCAAAGTCAATTTTGCTATTGCGTGTGCAAAATGTAGCTTCATTCTGGCAACTTCTTGGCGTAGCAATTTTAATAGCCAGTAGTGTATTTGAAATAAAAAATTCTAAGAGGGATGACGAATTCTATGTTTAGATTTGCTAATAGCGTTAAATCAAACAAACTTTAATTGACTATTTAAAATCTCTTGTGATACTATTTTCTAAAATTTCAAACACTTATGATATTCTAAAAATATAAAAATTTGAAAATTATAAAAAAATGTGTTTTACATTGATTTTTGTCCTTTATTCCATCATGCATTCTAATTTTGAATTTTATCCATAATTCATGCTTTCTTACCTTCTTTTGATTTTCTGCCAAGCCCCAGCGAATAGAAAACTGTATGGAGCAGAAAAGGGCTTTCAACTCTGAATAGGTACAATTTGTTTTAAATAAAAGGGGGAGGAGGATGGTATTTAAACTAAAAAGTTTCAAGAGGAAAGATAATTTCTATATTTAGATTTTCTCATAGTACTTAATTTTTTTTTTTAAGGTAACGGAAGCAATGTACTTTTATATCTATAACATATTTTTTAAAGTCTATGATGAATTTTCTAAAGCAGAAGTTCATGAGAAAAACTACTTTTAATAAATCATTCCTGTTATTATTTAAAGCGGATTAAATTTATATTTTAACAATACTCTTATTCAATTTATATTTTCTATTAAAAGAATATTTTCTTTGAAATGGATTTTGATAAATTTAAGTCTTTGTTATGATTTTAAAAAATCTCCCAACATTATTGGGCATAAATTAATTACATTTAAAAAACAATTATTTTTAAATAATAGAGAAAACAGTAGCAATATGAATCCCGATTTGGTTTTCATTTACCAGAGCTAAAATTTTTACACAGATTGTTTTCTGGTGTGAATACTAAGTTATACCATATCGATTTTAAATTTACTCTGTTCAAACCAAAAAATGCACAAAATGTGATTTTATATACAGGTAAAAGGGATGCCTTTAATTTGAGGGGCAGGTAATATGGAATCCGATCATGGAATAGATTTTTACAGTGAAAGTTATTTCATAAAAATGTTTATAAGTTTTAAATTTTGTTCAGAAAGAAGGAGCACGCAATTGAACATAGGACTTTAATTTTATTGACAGTAAACATAGTTGTCATTGTCTTCTCGAACGGATTCAGTCTGAGTTTGACATAAACAAATCAAGCACAGACGTGTACTCAAACTCACCACTTCTGTGCTCTAAAAAATAGACATTGCAGAATAAATAAATAAAGTTGCACTTATGGGGCACAATTTTTTAAGCGCTACCGCTTAGTAATTGAAATATCCCCCCCTCTTTCCCCAATAAAGTAGGTGACATTAGACCACATAATTAAGCGGAAATTAATACAATAAAACTTTTTGAATTCATTAAGGCTGCGTCCCATCGCAGTTGGCTTGAATGAAGAACAAAATTAAGGGTGTGTTCTGCTATTTCGAAGTTTGCAACGCACACTAAAAAAAAACTTTCCAGTTTGAATGCACACTAGTAATTAATCAAAACTGATTTTTTTTCGAATTAATGCTCTCTGCCTACAGATTGAATCACTTAGTGATGATTCATTATGATTACGTATCGTCAGGATAATGTGCATAATACATTTGCACGGTTTTTGAGTTTTAGGTATATTTACATTTCGTTCCCCGAACTTTGGTTTTCAGTTTAAATATCTTTAAATAGAACAAAAACCATGTATCATTTAAAAAAGTATCAGCTTTCAAGAAAGGAAAAACTTATACTTTAAAAGAAATGATTTATAAATGTTGCAACACTAAAAAATGTGTCTATGATTAGCGTGATCATAAGGTGAAACGCTGCGTGAAATCTAGAGTAAGTCGCACAAATTGAATCTCCCCCCCCCCATCAAATTGTTTAATGAAGCATTCGCCTTTGAATCTTTAAAAAAAAAAAGTATTATACGCAATTTAGTCAACAGATAGTTTTTCTTCTTGAATGCATAGCTCTATTAATAAGAGATTAGAATTTAAACGAGGTCACTTCTTGGGACCAATAACCATTCTATACATTATTGACACAGCAAACCAGCATACTATTTCACCCCAATTTGAACAAATATCGAAAGCCGCCATTCAAGTTTTTAGAGGTAAAATAGTATATTGCAGATAGAGTTTGATTTTGATATTATTATGTTCAAAACTTTTATCATATCCGTTACCGAGATAGAATTAAAAAGCAAAAAGTAGAAATATTATACACTCCTGTGTGGGAAAACTGCAACACCACGAAAGACTTACTCGAGTGAGCTGAAAATTGCAGGAAATGTAAAGTAGAGCATAATAGGCAAATGATTATAATTGCAGACTTGTAGCGAGTGCGTATGATGAGCAGCGCCCTCTGAATGGCGGATCGAACCGAATATAAATAAACGGCTGTAGCGAGGCGTGTATGATTATTGGTGGTTATATGCTAGAGTAAACGTTAACTGAATTTTTACTATGCCTCTTCGACGAAAGAAAGCGAAATTTGGGCAAATTTCGGAGTTTGAACGGGACAAAATCGTCGGCCTTCGTGAAGCTGGATTGTCTTATCGTGCAGTAGCCGCTCGTGTGCAGCGTAGCAGCAGCACAATCATGCGTGTTTGGAAGCAGTGGACGTACTAGGGTCGAACAGTTCGGAAATCTGGGAGTGGACCCCGAAATGTGACGTCAGCTCGCGATGACAGACACTGGTGCGTGTGGCACTGACGAACCGCACAGCTTCTTCTACTCAATTGGCAGCACAGTGGTCAACAGCTACAGGTGTTTCATTGTGTGCTTCATCAATTCGGAGACGTCTGCTGCAGCATGGGCTGCGCGCAAGGATTCCTTTATACAGGATTCCTCTCATGCAAAACCATCGCCGCCTGCGGCTACAATGGACCAATGTGCATAGGAGCTGGCGTGCTGGCTGGCAGCAGGTTGTCTTTTCTGACCAATATAGCTGAAATGTGTGGCACCATGATGGCTGAATTCGTGTCAGGAGCTATGCCGGGGACCAGCACATTCCGGAGTGTATTATCGAACGCCACATTGGACGAACAGCCGGAGTTATGGTCTAGGGTGCCATAACATATCATGGACGATCACAATTTCTAAGAATTGTGGGCAATTTGAACAGTACCCGATACATAAACGAAGTTTTACAGCCCCAAGCTATTCCTTTCCTGCAAGGATTGCCAGGGGCTGTATTCCAGCAGGATGATGCCCGTCCACATTTCGCCAGGACTGTCAAATCCTACCTTGATTCGCAGCAGGTACAGCTTCTTCTTTGGCGTGCATATTCCCCGGATATGTCACCGATTGAACACGAGTGGTATTTCGTTGGGCGGCTTTTTGCTCGTGATCCTCGTCCTGTTGCAGACGAATTTTGGTTGCGCATACAAACAATATGGAATACACTTCCGCAGGCAGTTATTCAAATTTTGTTACACTTCATGCCGGGTCGGGTAGCAGCTCTTATTGCGGCGCGTGGTGGCCACACAAAATACTAATTTATACCTTTTTTATTGTTTGTTTGGGTTGAGAATGTAATCTTTTATTTGTACCATTGCCACTCAACTGTGTATTAAATTTCATTCCACTATGATGCTTCCTTCATGGTGTTGCAATTTTTACAAACAGGAGTGTACTTGCTTTTAAGACAATATAACCTTAACTCATTGAAAAATGAAAGTTTATCAACTATTTCTTTTGAATCAAATGATGATGTCGTGTCCATAGAATGTGCTAAATATTGTTGAAGGTCCGAAGGACCGCAGCCGCCAGCTTCAGTGCGTCAGGGCTGTAGAGAGACTCCTGCAGCAGATCTCCGTCTGGTAGCAAGCTGAGGTTCAAGATGGTCGCAGTAATGCTTGAGCATTCAAAGATGTGTCTTAGTGCTATGTTTCTTGTGTGCCTTCCAGCGTTGTGTTCGGGATTTTCTACGACTTCTTAATGTCTTTGTAAGAGTGCCAGATGCTATATCATCCGCGTAGCATGCAATTTTTGTGTCAGGTTGTATATTAGAGTGTATGGTATTCATGTAGTTTAAGAAGAGGAGAGGATTCAAGAGCCTTGTGGGACCCCTGCCCTCATCCTAAGTGCTCTAGAAACCACATCAATAAATTTTACAGAAAACTGTCTAACCCTTAGAAAGTCATTAATCCAAATTAGCGCATTTCCTTTGATCCCAGTGTTATAGGTAATATGAATCAATTTTTGGTGCCAAATCCGGTCAAAAGCGGCTGAAAGGTCAAGAAACACCGCTAGAGTTTTCTTGTGGGGTATCTATTGTAGGCCATCTATAACAGATGAGCATAGATGATCAACAGTGCTGAGATTTGTTCGATAGGCAGTTTGATAAAAATGCAGCTTGTTGTTTTCAATGAGTCAACCCATTAATCTGCGGTGGATGATGCGCTCCATTAACTTACAAAGGGCGCTAGTGAGAGATATGGGACTATAGCTATTGCACTCTGGGCTTCTTCATTTGGTTTTACAATAGGGATAACTAAAGACATTAAACAACATTTCAGAAGTTTGCCTGAGGCCCAGGAGAGGTTGAAAATTTCAAGTAAAAGGTTCTTCGCAGTAATGCCAAAGTGCTGCACCATACGACCAAAGAATAACAAAGTTCAGAGAAATTTCCCCTATTTGATTCAGTATTGTTACTTTGAAATTCCACACTCAGTTTGTCGCGTTCCTTGATTAGATCGTCAATTTTGCTGTCCTTCCAATAAGGTATCCATTTTTCTCTTCTTTTGACCCTAGGTATGTAAATCTTTGCTGCTGTATTAATATGTGAGGTAAAAGCTTGTACACTGTAAAAACGATTCAGAAACGTTCCTGGAAAATAATAGGCAGCTGATGTGCCCAATTTCAGCCAGTAACATATCTTGTAAAAACCAGGAACGTTTTCCGATAAAAGTCAGTAACCTTTCTGAAATATTAAGAAATCTCCCATATTAATGCCAGACGTGAACTTTCTAGAAAAATTAAATAGGTTTAATTTATTTGATTAGAACTTTCCTGATTTACCAAGAAAGCTCCAGAAATATTAGAGCAACAACGGCCAAGCTACGCGAAAATTGCAAGCACGAACCAAGCATATTCCTTGCCTGCAATTCCTGCCTCGCAAAGCTACAGCTATCCAGTGACTTATTTGCTCCCATTGGAAGCTTAGTCAATCCGGACGGGCCATAAACAATCTAAAGCCGATACATTTAATAAACAAGCTCCATCAATATTTAAACTGGTAGCAAAAAATATTTTTCACACCAGTGCAAGGTCTGCATTCGTGCATCTTTTAGGAATTCAGGAAACATTTTTGCGAAGATACTTGATTTTGTGAGGAAATAGGTGAAAACCTCTGAAATCACGAAACGTTCCACGGAAATAACCAGTAACGTTTCAGAATTTTTTTACAGTGTAGTTTATCGTCAAGTGCGTGTGATGAGTACATAGTGCAAAGTCTGTCAAGTTCCGATGTGAACCCGCTCCAATTAGCTCTTCGGAAATTCCACGATCTTTTATTTTGGCAGGCTGCCTCAATCCTTTGGTTGGTCTTGATAAGAATTGGGAAATGGTCACTGATGGCCTTTTTTAAGATCTTCCATGTTGTTTGATTTGCTGATTGATGGTTTATGGCCGTAATGTCAATAACTGATGCTGTGCAATTTGTCTTTGACAGATAGGTGATTTCGTTGTTGTTAAGAACGGAGAAGTCAATGCCGTTGAGAAGGTTTTCGATTTGGGACCCTTTTGAATCAAGAATCTGTGATTTCCATGTGGGGCACTTTGCATTGAAAACCCCTAGAATGATTTTGGTATTGAAATTTGTATGTACTAACCTGCTAAGGAGGTCGGTATTAATTCTCGAGTTGTCTTGGTGATAGGCATTTACTATCGTGAAGTCGTGATTTTGAATCAAATAATATACTTTGGCAGAAATTAGAGAAAAAAACAGTAGTCTTGTTTCTGAGATTCGAGAATCGTGATATCAATTAATAAAGTATAACGTAATACGAATTAAATGAAACCAATCTTCATTGATAAAAATGGTTTTACAAGAATTTACAATGTTAATCAGAAAGATTCAGACTTTTCTCGGCGGAAAAACTTTTAGCTTACAATTTAGAAGCTGCTACTCAATGCTAACGTGACACGGTTACACTGTAGTGGAATACTCAATTCTGTACCTCAGAGCCAGACTAATGTAAGTCTAAAAATTGCGATTTTCTCTTTTTGTGCATTGTATGTAGAATCCTATTCCACATTGAGCCATGTGAACGTATACTGTTAAAAAATCAGGAAACTTTAATGGTAAATACTACTGTAAACTGGAGTGTTTACAGTATAGAAAAAATTTACATTAAACTGTATCGAAAGAAAAAAAAAACGATTTAAGCGCCAATTGATACACCACGTGATTTACAGTGCGAAGCAGATAACACTATTTCCTCTCACTGGATGTGTTTCATCTGGTGTGGTTGTCAGTAAAGCCGCCTGCCAATGCGAAGGTCTAGAGTTCAAAACTGCAGTTTGCGTTTTTTAGCTCTCGTATATTCTACCGTAAAATTTTACAGTGTAATAGGATTTTACGGTAAAAGTTACTGGCAACATGGATGCCAGTAACTTTTATCGTAAAATTTAAGAGTTTTTTTTAACAGTGTAATTATTTAGAAAAAAATCCTTTGTAATTTTTAACCTTTTGTGAAAAGATAGCTCAACCCATCCTTTGCTTGTGCCATACGAACATTTTTCCTCTCTCCGGTAAAAGAAACTACTATGTAACTTACATTGATCAGGGGCGGATATAGACTAATATTTTTTTGGGGGAGGGGGGTTATGTTGAAGAATATAGGGATTGGGTACCTCAATCATTTTTAAAATTATTTGGTTGCCAATAAAAAACACCAAGTCGTTCAGGAATAAGATACCTAATAGGGCATAAACGATAGGGTCTGGTGTGGGAAAGTGGTCAATGGGGTAAAGTGGTCATACTTCAAAAAAATGGCTATAGCTTGGAAATAAATGTTCGAATGAATGTGAAAATTTTATTTTAGAGTCGGGCAGTTAGAAACTACATTTTGAATACAAAATTTTACAAATGGCAAAAATTTAATTTGGTTAAAAAAAAATAATTTGGTATGAATATGAAATTTTTTAAAATCAAAACACCTCTTTTAACTTATTTGGGAAATTTTGTTTCTTAAGATTATGAACAGATTGACTGCACAGGAAGCTTCCTACATGTCTCAAGAACTCTTACTCAGTAGCAGTTAGCTGAATCTATTTTAGATAATTTTTTAGAACAATTTAAGTAAGATGGGATAAAGTGGTCATGGTATTAGGCTTAACGAATATTGTTCTTCTAATGTTACTTAATCTTTAAGTAGAAGGCATATTTTAATTAAATATTAATTTCACCTAATATGTATTGCTTTTACAGTAAATAGGGTTAAATATACGAGTATATGCGTATGCATACGCAATATACTCGCGTAGGCATGTATATAGACGTATTCACATAAATGCACCAATAAATATGTATATGGATATCTGCAAGTATTTTTCATCTATACAGATATACATTCGACTATGCACGTATATACCAGCTTATTACTTGTAAATATACGAACACGTATACACTCAGGTAGACACGTACATACGCGTACGTACTCGAGTAAACACTTGCATACAAGCATATGATATACAAGTATGTAGGGTGAGTTTAAACTCTTGAGTAACATAGTAATAGGTGTTGTAGGGGAGGACAAAGAACCAAGAATCATAAGGAGTATATGGTCACAAACACAATGCTGACGCGCTACATGCATGCAAAGTTAGAAATTGATGGATGCAAAACAGGTCGCACATTTTTTACACAAAGACTATTTTACCCAACATTTTAGGTCTAAAAAAAGTTTAAAAGCAATTGATGAAATTTGCGACCTGAAGCTGTAGTACACTCTCTGTAGCAATAACGAGTCTTTTGAAAAACAGTTATCAGTTGCTGCGCCTAACATTTGAAAAACTTTCATCAGTCGCTGCACCTGACTTTAGAAAAACTTTCATTACTCGTTGCGCCTGTGTTGCAATGCTTGAATTAGAGCTACTACAGGCCCCAACTTTTAACAACTGCTCTAAATATTTCTTAAAAACTAAAATGTTGGGTAAAATCCTCTTTGTGCAACAAATTTGTGACCTGTTTTGCTTCCACAAATTTCTGGATTTGTGTGCATGTAGCGCGTCAGTGACCATAAGTTCCTTATGATTCTCTTTGTTTCTTAGCCTCCCCTCTCACACCCCTTATGTTTTTGACTAAGAGCTTGGATTTACTCTGTAACTCTGTAGGCATACATGTATATAAGCGTATATACTCGTGTATACATGCATGCATTGGTGTGTGCACGTAAATGTACGTATATACGTCTATGCAGGTATAATCCTGTTTACTCGTATACATGCGTATATACTCGCGCTTCCATATATATATATATATATATATATATATATATAGACACGTACAAACACGCACTGGAGGTATCCAGAAATTAACTCCTGTATACTCGTGTATGTATGTATGTACATTTATTTTTATATGCATATATACGCCTGCTATACACGTATTACTCAGGCATGCACGTATATCCTCGAGATACAAATGCATACTCGCATATCATGTTCGTTTATACGCATATATACTCGTATATGCACGTGACACGTATATACACGAAACACGTATATACTCGTGTAGACACTTATACATGCTTATATACTCTTGTATACACGTATATATTGAGTAGGCATCTGCATGCCTGTATCTGATGTATACATGTATCTATTCATATATGAACGTGTTTACTCATGCTTACACAACACGTATATACTCGTGTATACACATATACTTATGCATACACACATATACTTGTGTGTATACTTGTAACATTAAAATTAACCGAAATATACAAATATTAGGGTTATTTATAATGGTTTTGCATATATTTTTAACTATGACCACTTTACCCCAGGTTATGACCACTTTCCCCCATCCCATGGGGTAAAGTGGTCATAAATACATAGGGAAATGAAAGTGTTATGAAACTACTTAAATCAAATTTTTTTTAACTAAAATTCAATTTACCGTGTTCTTTAATAATGCAATGTAAAATAACAACAAAAAAAGTTTAAGTTTTTGAAGAACTTTTTGTATTTATGATCCACCTAAGTTGAAAACCTACGATTTTATGACCACTTTACCCCACCAGACCCTACAAAATAAATTCACAAGCATATTTCCTTTCAAACATAAATTAGATAATTGAAAATTTTACTGCAGTCGTTCACAGTTAATTCTTGAAGTGTGAATGTGAAAATATTGTCGATATTTAGGGGGGAACATGACCCCCATGACCCTCCCCTTTTACCCGCCCCTGAGGTAGGTCTGTGTCTCATGTACAGAACTGTGATCTGCCTATTGGGGCAGAAGGGAGAGGGGAACTGATTATTAAAACTACTATTAGTTAGTTTTCATTTCAATTAAGCAAATATTTGATACTATTGAATTCTAGCAAAATTGAGCTAAAAAATCCATTTTACCGATTTAATGAACTTAAAGCACTTAATAGACACTATTTAAACAGCATTGCCTTAATTACGCAGTCAAAAAAACTGTTAACTTTAGATAAAATTTCTTCCTAGAGTCAAACACAAGACATTAACCTACTTTGTAACTACTGGATTATAATTATCTGAACTTTCAGTGCTAGTCTAAAGAAGAAAGGAAAATTAATGGAGGCTTTTTCAATACTTTGGGTTTCTAAGCATAAAAATAATTGAAAATAATAATCTTCTTTCAACTTAAGGAGCTTCCAGAATCATTCATTTAAGCATTATCACAAAGTGTTTTTTCAGCACTTCCTTATGAAAAATTTTCTTTTTAACCCATTAAGTGATCATTTTCTTCAAAAACCTCGATAGGCCGTGTAGCATAATATTAATCTATCAACTTAAAAGTTAACTTTTGTTTTTTTAATTACACAAAACAATTGTCAAGTTTTGTTATATTCCTCACATGAAACTGCTTTATTATCAATAATTTATCTGCAAATTATTTTTATGAGTTAAACTATTTTTTGAAATGAGACAGCATAAAAAGGGAGCATTTCATTGTACTAGATTCAGTGATGTAGTTGGGTCGAAGCACAAGAGACGCCGACCCCCGAAATATTTCATTTTTGATTAAAAAATAACGTAAATGAGTGAATTTCAAACCCCTTTTTATTTTGGTGAGAACCTTCAAACTCCCCATGTAAGTTCTCCCAAATATTTTTTCCAACTACAGTATCAGCGTTGACTAGAATGTTTTTACTCCTCCTTGCTGGTGTCTAAGCACTGCACATTCAATTAGGGAGACTGCTTCTGATTTGGCGAACTTTGTGCTAATTTTCTTGCAGAACTCGGATACTATATGCTTTATGATGGTATAGGAAGACATATGTTGATTGATTAAAAAGATTATCTTAACATTTTGAATCTCTCACCAACAATTGGCGGTCCCTCCCTGACCAGAAAAGTACTGCATGTCATTCAGAGAGACATATACATTAGGGTGTTCCAAAAAATCTACAGTCGATGTTTCAAGCCCTACACCCTCTTATATTTTTTCTTTCCGATCCAAACAATTGTAAAAAGAATGTTTCGCATAACTTGAACAACGGCAGTACACAACGATAGTTTTTCCGGAAGTTTGAAATGTCATGTTGATAAAAAGTTGCTCTTATAGCCCCGTGCACCACAGAAATATTCATCCGAATTAAAAAATATTATGGTGTGCAGTAGCAGGCATAACATCAAAATTACAGCAGATAATAATGTTTTTTTGTGCATTTTAATGTATTTAAATACAGTTCCTCAGAGATCCACTTGCTCAGATTTGTCTGAGCATTTAAAACCGATAAACCGAGCAATTGGTAGGTGCTGGTGGTTTCTGAGGGTGTCAAGTGTCAAGCAGGTCTAACAAATTGTAATTTTCTTCAAAAAATTGATTTTTTTGTATAAATTTTTATAAAAATGTCATATATATATATTATTACAAATTCTGTAAATAGTAATTATTGTAGGAACGTAACCTGTAAATAGTTTCCCGTAATGAATATACAACCCCTTTTTTCATTCGGCTAAAGTATACGACCCCTATTTTCTTTCTTTTCATTGATAACGGTCTACTACTTTACAGAAGCGTGTGGAATATTTGAGAAATTTCTTTTCGGTGTATTTAAGCCGTTAGCGATGGATAAACAGAGAGTTTTCGATTGAGGATTTCGAACTGAGCGTGTGTATTTGCTCTGTTTATAGCGAGGCATTTCGCTGTGTTGTTTTCGTATTTGGAAGTAAATACGTGTGTAAACGTTGAGTTTACGGTGTTGTGTGATAATTGCTTAATTGCTGATGAATAATTTAGCAGTTGTTGAAGATCTTTCCTGTACATAGTGTAAATAAATTTCCTGTGTTTTTATCAAGAACTGTGTCTTCATTTCAAGAAAGTGGAAGTCGCACCGAATCCGTTACAATTGGCGCCCAACGTGGGGCCACTTCAGGACTTTCTTGCAGTAAGTGTGACTTTGGACATTTTTTCATAAAGACTTTTTAAATTTGGACTTTAATTTTATGGTGATTACTCGCGCAATGGATGAACAATTAAAACAACTGCTTGATGCAATCAACTCTGTGAAGAGTGATATGGCGGCTAATCAAGAACAATTAAAAAATGATATGGCGGCTAGTCAAGAACAATGGAAAAGTGATTTAATGGTGCTGAAAAAGGATTTAGCTTCTAACCAAGAGGAAATTAAAAACGACCTTACTTCGGTAAAGACTGTGATGGAAAATAAATTTAATGAGATAGAGCATCGAGTTGATGCTTTTGATGAAAAATTTGAAACAGTAGAAAACCGTATCGCAACAGTTGAGAATCATGTGGATGAGAAAATTAAAGACATGGAAAGGAGATTGGCGACCGCGGAAAGCAGTTCTGTACAGTTTTGCGCTCCCACATCTGTTGCTCGACCGTCCATTAAACTGGCCACATTTGATGGGAAAAGTTCGTGGCAGGTGTACAAAACCCAATTCATGATAGTGGCGGAAGCGAACGGATGGGACTCTGCTACCAAGGCCTGCCATCTTGCAGCATCCCTGAGAGGTGACGCAGCGGACATTCTTCAGACCCTTCCGGACAGCCAGCGCCTGGATTTCGCCGCCCTCACATCTGCTTTGGAGCTTCGCTTCGGTGAGAAGTGCCAGAAAAAATTCAGCCGACTCCAGTTGAAGTCCCGTTGCCAGAAAACCGGGGAAACCCTGCAAGAGCTAGCGGCGGACGTCGAGAGACTGTCTCATCTTGCTTTTTGCGACTGTCCTGCGGATGTTCGAGACCACCTGGCACTCAACTACTACATCGACGGGGTTCGAGATCCGGAAATCCAGAAAGCTCTACGGGTGGCGGATGTCAAAGACCTGAATTCTGCTGTTGTGTATACGATGAGATACGAGGCCGCCCAAGAAGCAACCCGTGTGGATCGCCATCTAATCCGGACTCAGGAAGCTGATGAGTCTGATTCCAGGTCGTCCCACCTCGCTGAACTTGAGAGACAACTCGATGACTTGACAAGACATCTGAGCAGCATAACAGCCCAAAAGAAACAAGAGCAGAAGTGCTGGAAATGCGGTAGTGAAGGACACCTGCGAAGGAGTTGTCCGGCTCGCCAAGTTACGCGAGGGAAGGAAATCACCACCACTAGAGCTCTGCATATTTCCTCTTCTAGTAGTGGCAGTGATGGACTTTTCATTTACGCACATGTAAATGGGAACCCCTGCAGACTGATTGTCGACACTGGAGCCAATGTGACAATCATTAGGACAGATGTGGCTCGTGAATTTGGATTGAAACTGCTGTGGACATCGCCACGCGTAAGTCTCCAGACTGTGACAGGTGACAAGATTGAGATTGACGGTAAAGTGGACTTGGAAATAGTGTTTGGGAATGACACCTACCATCATACGGCATTCGTCGCTAATATCACGGACCCCTTCATTCTCGGATTGGACTTTTTGAAGAAATATGACTTCACTCTCGACTTCAAGACTAATGAGCTGCACTCGATGAGAGAAGACATAGCCGTTTTCCCTGCAGAAAGTGATGTAAAATCCGCTCATCAAATAATAGCCCAAACAGATTTATCGATTCCCTCAAGGTCAGAATCATTAATACCTGGCTCCCTTGAAGAAAGCAATAGTTTTCGATTTGGACTCATTGAATACCCTAACCTAAGCAATAACCCAAAAGGAGTGCTGGTAGCATCTACGCTTGTGGACCTTTCTAAGGATGTAATTCCTGTGAGAGTCGCCAACGTGAGTGAAAGGCCAAGGAATATCCGGAAAGGCGAAGTGTTAGCAACTTGTACTCCCGTAAACTGCATCATTAGAAGAATCAATTCCTCCGAGACTGTGTCTTCTGAGTCCTTGACATCGAAGTTAATTGGGAGTGCACCCTTATCGAAGGATCAAAGAACTGCTGCGGAACAATTGGTGGACGACTTCAAGCATCTGTTTTCATCTACATCGGAGGATATTGGCCGTACGAATTTAACGCAGCATAGGATTTACACTGGAGAACACCCCCCTATTAAACAGCATCCAAGACGACTACCGTTCGCTAAGAAGGAAGAGGTTGAAACCCTTCTGAAAGAGATGAAGGAGAATGATGTAATCGAACCGTCATCCAGTCCTTGGGCCTCTCCCATCGTCTTGGTCCGAAAGAAAGATGGCTCCACCAGATTTTGTGTCGATTACCGACGACTGAATGAAATCACCAAGAAAGACAGTTATCCTCTTCCACGGATAGACGACACCTTGGACACTCTTTCCGGACACAAGTGGTTTTCGACCCTGGACTTGAAGAGCGGCTACTGGCAGGTTGAGATACACCCTGATGACCGAGAGAAGACAGCGTTTACAACTGGACAAGGCTTATGGCAGTTCAAAGTGATGCCCTTCGGCCTCTGCAATGCACCAGCTACGTTCGAGCGTCTTATGGAGACAGTGTTAAGAGGACTCTCTTACGAATCCTGTCTGGTCTACTTAGACGATATCATCATCGTGGGACGCAGCTTCGAAGAACATCTGGCAAATCTTAGGAAGGTGCTGCAAAAGCTTAAGGAAGCCAATCTGAAGTTAAGCCCGTCCAAATGTAATTTGTTCCGCCGGGAAGTGAACTACCTTGGTCACATCATCTCTTCTGAGGGTGTGCAAACCGATCCAGAGAAGGTATCTGCGGTCAGGAGTTGGAGTCGTCCCGAAAACATCCATCATTTGCGAAGTTTCCTGGGACTCTGCACGTACTACAGGAAGTTTGTGAAGGGTTTTTCCAACATTGCACGACCTTTGCATAAGCTGACGGAGAGCAAGCAAAAGTTTGAATGGTCCAAAGAATGCGAAGATGCATTTCTACGACTGAAGGAGGCTTTAACATCAACGCCTATCCTCGCCTATCCTCAGCCTGAAAAATCCTTCATCCTGGACACTGATGCGAGCAACGAGGGAATTGGAGCTGTTTTATCCCAAGAAATTGACGGAAATGAACATGTCATCGCTTACTGGAGCAAATGCTTATCAAAGGCGGAGCGAAATTACTACGTCACCAGAAAGGAGTTACTGGCCATAGTGAAAGCTGTAGAACACTTCCATCATTACCTCTACGGCCGAAAATTTCTGCTTCGGACAGATCATGCCTCGTTAACTTGGCTTTTGAACTTCAAGAATCCAGAAGGCTAGATAGCCAGATGGATACAGCGGCTCCAGGAATATGACATGGAGATCAAGCACCGAAAAGGGTTATCTCACGGTAATGCTGACGCTTTATCAAGGAGACCCTGTCCTGAGAACTGCCACTATTGTTCCCGAATCGAGAAACAGTATGGAACGACTAGCCCTACCGCCTATCAGGTGACAGTGACTCCAACATCATCAGAACCTGATCCATGGAGTGATGACCAAGTTCGAAAAGATCAACTTGAAGACCCCGACATAAAACCAATTTTAGAGTTCATGGAAAGTGACAGTCGACGCCCTAGCTGGCAGGACGTTTCCATCTTCAGTCCTGCAACAAAAAGATACTGGCCTTTATGGAACTCACTCCATTTACGGAACGGCGTGCTACACCGGAAATGGGAATCTGACGACGGCAAGACATCTAGGTGGCAGTTACTACTTCCTCGATCCAGGATTTCAGATGTTCTGAAAGAAATACATAGTAGTGCGACTGGAGGACATTTTGGTGTCTTGAAAACTCTCAATAAAGTTCGGGAGCGCTTCTTCTGGAGCAAGGCGAAGGATGACGTGGAGAAGTGGTGCCATTCTTGTGACGCCTGTGCTGCTCGTAAAGGACCGAAGAAGAGAAGCAGAGGGAAGCTACATCTGTACAACGTTGGAGCTCCTTTCGAACGAATTGGGATCGACATCCTGGGTCCTCTACCAAGAACTGCTGATGGGAACAAATACATTCTTGTTTCCATCGACTACTTCACCAAATGGCCGGAAGCATATCCCATTCCAGATCAAGAGGCTACTACCGTAGCAGAGACTCTAGTCCAACATTGGATCTCGAGATACGGAACACCTTTGCAGATTCATTCCGATCAAGGGAGGAATTTCATCTCTGCTGTGTTTAAGGGCCTATGTCAAATTTTCGGAATTGAGAAAACTGGGACAACACCACTACACCCACAGTCGGACGGCATGGTGGAGAGATTTAACCGCACAATCCTGAATAATCTCTCACTTATGGTATCCAGAAATCAACAGGATTGGGACAAGAAGCTACCTTTGTTCCTGCTGGCCTACCGCAGTGCTGTCCACGAGACTACCGGATATGCCCCATCTCAGATGCTCTTCGGACGAGAGCTTCGGCTACCTTGTGATCTCGTCTTCGGTCGTCCTCCGGATGCGCCTTCATCGCCTGAGGAGTACATCCAGGATCTCCAGGCCCGGTTGGAAGACGTTCATAACTTCGCACGAGAGCGAATCAACATCGCGGCGGAGAAGATGAAGACCCGATACAACACAAGGTCTACTGGACATGAACTCAACGAAGGCGACAAGGTTTGGTTATGGAATCCCATCCGACGGAAAGGTCTTTCACCCAAATTGCAGTCGCATTGGGATGGACCCTACAAAGTCCTTAACCGACTGAATGACGTCGTAGTGAGGATCCAAAAATCACCTAATGCAAAACCTAGGGTTGTACATTATGATCGGTTAGCCCCATACTATGGCCATAGTTCATGAGTATTACGTAAACAACCATGGTTGATAACATAAAAGTTGTAGATAATTTTTGCTTTTAATGTTTAGTAATATTTCTTGTTATTATTGTGTTTTCTGTATCTGTTAGTTATTAATTAATGTGTATATTTGTAAACTTGTGATAGAAGTTTGGCACCCTTTCTGGGGATTGTACTGCCCGGGACGTGCAGTCCTTAGGAAGGGGGCAATGTTACAAATTCTGTAAATAGCAATTATTGTAGGAACGTAACCTGTAAATAGTTTCCCGTAATGAATATACAACCCCTTTTTTCATTCGGCTAAAGTATACGACCCCTATTTTCTTTCTTTTCATTGATAACGGTCTACTACTTTACAGAAGCGTGTGGAATATTTGAGAAATTTCCTTTCTCCGTAAAATCAGATTCGACGAAAACACGAAATCTGTGGCAACACAGGGGGTGTATCTGGGAGGGGCTAACTCGATTTTTTTGCACTGCTAATTGGCCAGATTTCATGATGGACAACGTCAATCATTGAGTTGTTGAAAGGACAGTCGTAAATCTAAGCTGCCCCCATCGGTACTCCTTTACCTCTGGGGCAGAGAGCGAGCTAAGAAGGATTCTGTTCCAAAACATGTCCCCCACCCCTCCGGCCTGTTTCCCACCACGACAACAGATCGGGTAGAAGGGTGTAGTATGAGGGTGAAGAAAAAAGAATCCAATTCTCCTATTCTATTCTACCACCCTTCTCACTTTTACTTGAAAACTTTGGAACCGCGGGACAATTCTACACATTTACTCTTCGAATCGAATTCTGTATTTGTTTTGCAATTCATGGGCGGCATAATCTTCGTTTTTTTTTTATTTGTTTTATATTTATTCGTTCAGTTCATTCGTTTATGTATTTTTCAATATATAATTGAGGGGGAGAGGGCGAGCGGAACACTGATGATCTTTATAACTTTATCGATAAAAGATTGCTTTGCTTTTTACAGAAATTTCTGTAACTATTCTTGAAAAGAAAAGCAAATTAATCATAGAAAAATGTCGAAGAATTTCTGCGGATGTCGGTGTGAGCATAAAATAAAAACATTTGGTAGTTGTGTAGTTAGGTTTGCTGATAGCTAGTTTGATGAATGTTACAATTAATAAAAAGGCATAAATAGTAAATCTTTCGAAAACAATCGCGCCCTGTACAAGGATTTTCTGTGCAGTTTTTAATTAGAAAATTATGCTTTTGTTTTGTCTATGAATTTTCTGCGCATCAAAAGAGGAAATAAAGAAACTGACGAATCTGCATGTTGTCACGATAGAAAACAGGAAAAGAAAAAAAATGCTGTTGTCTTGTTAGTGATCAGAAGGATACCATATTACCAGTGGCGCACATGAATTTTTTAAAGGGAGGGTCCAAGGTCGAAAGTCTCATTCCATTATTACGCCGTCAAACATATTGACTTGATTTTATCGATTCCCGAGAACAAAAAACAGTAAAAAATAAGCTAATGAATAAATAATTAGCATTAAGTAAAGAAATAACCAGAAATTAAATAATTTACGCTTTTATTTTTCTCATAATAAAAAAATGAATTCAAGTTCAAAGGATCTCATTTCAATTTGTAATCACAAAACTAAAAACATACTTATTACTGTGTATTCATTTATAATCCCTATTCTTCTTCTCGTAGGCTAAGTGCACAATATTTTAAAAAATCTCTTAACATGCGGGTTTTATTTTTTCACTTATTAAAACAGAAGTTATTGTAACCTTTGTTTGAAATTATTTCACGCACAAAATATAGAATCGTAATCGATCGGGGAAAAAAGCAAGACCTATGGGAGGGGTCCTGACCCCCTGGACCCTAGTGTGCGCCACTGATAAATACCCACTAAGGTTTTCATTATTTATACACGTGTACTAAATAATTAGAATGAAATGACACCTCTCAGTAATGCTAAAAGCAAATTATTGCAGAGCTTAGTATTTTTGACAGTTGCATGCAGAATCAACGCTTGATTTAAATCTGAGAAAAGCCATGTTACTGCGTACAAAAGCCCTTTATCACGCTCTGAATGCAAATTGGGAATTTTACTGTTGTTTTTCTTGGATAAAAGCCTACTTTAATTCAAACTTTCGTCGATGTGCCTATTCATCAACATTTTAAGATAATTTCAATTCATTGAGCGTATTGTTAAAAGAATAAAAATTATATATTCACAAATTTTACCAATGCATATAATAAAACGTAAGTAATTGAACTCTAATGGTTTAAATATACTTCGAAAGAATGAATGAAGTGTAAGAAAGCGTACAGTAGTTCAAAATAGTCAGCAAGTGGTATTTAGGAATTTCCGTATCATAAAAATTTGATTTCTTGATCTTGAGGCAAAGAATTTTTTTCTTTCAGTTTGACACTCCCTGTTATTTAAACATTTTGTTCACATAGTAGGAAATAAATAAAATTCCTTATGAAAATAGAGTGGCGTTAAACAATATGAGTAGCACAGTATACAAATGAAAAACGTTATCTATCATGAAAGCGTCTCGAAAAATATTTACGTGTACCAACAACTACGCTGTTGTAAAAAGATTGCCATCAATCATGAAACGAGAAAAAAAAAATCCTAAAAAAAGGAAGGAACATTGTTTTGTTAATATTTTCGAAAAATATTTTCGTTTAGAGTTGAAAACTGTCATATGACAAAAAGAAAAAAAAATGCATCGATTCAATGAATCAAATGTATGATCATGTTCAATATCGAGAATTATAGGAAAAAATAGATTGCAAAAGACACAAAATTAAATAAGCATTATTCGAAAGGAGAGACAGTGAGGCACTCAATTTATGTGCCGAATTAATTATCACTATGAGGAACTTTCTTGTTCCCAGTCTCATTCGCTGTACGCAAAAGAGAAGACTTGTTTATCCAAAGTGGGGAAACAAAGTGCAAAAAGTGAGAAAAAATTATACATGAAATCAAATGAATTGATATCGTTCCATCTTCAGTATTGGAGGCAAACAAAATAACATGAAAATTCAAAAAAAAAAAAAAAAAATGAGCAAGGAAAAATAGTACTGTGGCCCTAAATTACTGTGACAGTATCACCATACTAAACTTTCTTGTTCGCAGCCTCATTTCTTTTCATGCAGTCACGATGATTGACAAATTCGGATTGCAAAAATAAACTTTATGTAACATGAAAAGATTTCGGAAAATGCATTGTAAATTGTGAATAGAGTTCTTTGATTGTGAGCATGCGCAAATGATCAAGACGAAAGTTCAACTAATGATACTTCTTGAAATATGGAGAATTTTTTTGATATGAAGTGCTGCTGGCGTCATTGCTTTCTGGATTCTTTGAAAAAAATACTTTCAATTAGTGTTTTAAAGAGCCATTTGGGCGGAAAAAAGCATCACTTTATACATGAAATTGAATGAAGCAAATATGATCTTGTTCCATCTTGAGTATTGGAGGCAAACAAAATAATATGAAAATTCAAAAAAAAAAAAAAAAATAGCGAGGAAAGAGTACTGTAGCCCTAAATTACTGTGATAGTATCACCACACTGACCTTTCTTGTTCGTAGTTTCATTTCTTTTTCATGCAGTCACGATAATTGACAAATTCGCCCTGCAAAATTCGTATTGCTTTCTTGATTCTTAGAAAAAATATACTTTCAACTTGGGTTTTAAAGAGCCATTTGGGCGGAAAAAAAAGCACCAATTTATTCATAAAATTGAAGGAACCTAATATGATCCTGTTCCATGTTGAGTGTTGGAGGCAAACAAAATAATATGAAAATTTAAAAAAAAAAAAAAATGATCGGAGAAAAAAGGTTGTGAGGTACAAGGGCGGATTCAGGGGAGGGTCAAAGGGTCAGCCGACCCCCTGTGAGAAGAATGTCATTATGATTATTATTAAACTTCAATTCTTTACATCCGAAAAAATAGTACATGGAATCAATGTCAACATTTTTTTTTTTTTTTTGCTCGGTTCTGTAAGGTAGTTCTTTTTAGCTCGTCATAATTCAAAGAATTGACTGGATTTGTTTACTGAGGAATTGCTATTTTGATTTCTTTGTTCATTTTCAAAAGCGCAAATTTCTCTAATGAGCTTAACTTTTTCCCCAGTTCTCCTCCCCCTCAAACCACATGTTGTGCGTGTTATGGGTGCTTTTTATTACTATTTATAGATGTTATCTCATATAACCAAAGCTTACGGTGACATGACCAGCATATCTGCCGAAAGAAATGTGACTTTTGATGAAAGTTTGAGGGAATATGATCCATGGCTCAGGCTGTGGCATTGAAAATTTAGGGGGAGGGGAGGTAATTTGAATGGGTTTTGACTTGGGGGGAGGGGAGTGCTTCGTAGCATATGAGGCGGTACGCTCTCCTGCATGGAATGATGGGCAACCCTGATTAACTGCTACTTTTTTACGTAGGAATAATAACGATATCCATTGAAACTTGACCCCCCTTACAAAAATTTCTGGATCCGCCCCTGTTGATGTACTAAATCATACTTGCTGATGACAGTATCACCGTACTGAGCTTTCATGTTCGCAGTCTCATTTCTTTTTCATGCAGTCACGATGATTGACAAATTCGCATTGCAAAAATAAACTTTATGTAACCTGAAAATAGTTTGGAAAATGCATTGCAAATTGTGAATAGAGTTCTTTGATTATGAGCATGCGCAAATGATCAAGACGAAAGTTCAACTGATGATACTTCTTGTACTAGCGAGAATTATTTTGATATGAAGTGCTGCAGGCGTCATTGCTTTGTTGATTCTTTGAAAAAATACTCCCACTTGAGGTTTTAAATAGCTATCTGGCCGAAAAGCATCATTTTATACATGAAATTGATTGAATCAAATATGATCCTGTTCCACCTTGAGTATTGGAGGAAAACAAAATAATATGAAAATTTCAAAAACATTGATCGTAGAAAAAAGGTTGTGAGGTACTAAATTACTTGCTGATGGCTGTATCACCACACTCAACTTTCCTTGTTCGCAGTCTTATTTCTTTTTCACGCAGTTGCGAAGATAGACAAATTCGCTTTGCAAAAATCGACTTTATGTAACATCAAAAGAGTTCGGAAAATGCATTGTAAATTGTGAATAGAGTTCTTTGATTGTGAGCCTGCGCAAATGATCAAGACGAAAATAAAAGTAATGATAATTATTGAAATATGTACAATCTTTAAAGGAGAAGCATTTTGATACGAGGTGCTGACTTTGCTGATTCTTCGAAAAAATACTTTCACCTGTGGCTCTAAAGTCACAGGGGAGGAAAAAATGCAAGAAATTGTGTATGTATATATATATATATATATATATATATATATATATATATATATATATATATATATATATATATATATATATATATATATATATTGGATTAATCAAATGTGATCCCTTTCCATTTTGAGCATAGGAGGAACACAAAATAATATGAAAATTTAAAAAAACAATTATCTGGGAAAAAGATAGATACTGGCTGATGAGAGTATTACCATAGTGAACTTTCTTGTTCGCAGTCTCCTTCTTTCCTTTTTTTTCACACAATTATAATGACTGATAAATTGATATTGTAAATAAAAAAATAATAAAAAGAAAAACCTTTATCTAAAATGAAACATTAAAGAGTTCGAAAAAACCATTGTGAATTAAGAGAGTAGATCCATGGTCACGCCGTCCTTATGTGCGAGGTCGTGAGGCGCACTACGGCGCCAGAGTCAAAACGGCGCCTTTCACTACCAATCAAAAATGTTCCAAATGGGGGGAATCTCTCCAACCAAAGAAGGAAAAAAAAGAACTTTTCATTATATCCAGTATCCAACAGGGCCCGCTCAGCCCAAAGTGATGCCCAGGCCCTGGCAAAATTTGGTGCCCCCTCTCACAGGAATATCTGCAATTTTTTTGTGTGGAAGTTTTCAAAAACGGGAAGAAATAAAGAAATTTACCCCCATTTTGGTGCTCCTAAAATTGTGGTGCCCAGGTCCATGGACCTACCAGACAGGCCCGTGTCCAGAATTTCATAAAGGGAGGGGTTTTGGTTTCAATGTTTTTTCTTTCTTACCTGCACTGTCAGAAAAACACAACAGTGGCTCAAATAATTCATTTCTGTTTAACGGCTACAATGAGGGGCATAACGGTGTGTGTGGTAAGGGGGGGGGGTCCAAAATCTCAGAAGATGTGTTTTCAAGTGATATTACCAATTCTATTATTGTATATTTTACATACAGTAGACATGCCTAGTTTTTATTCGGCTCATGTTTATCCGGATCAAACTTATATAGTTAAAAAATATATATTTACTTAAATAATAACTTAAAACTTTGAGTGCATAACAGTGCTGCAACTAGAAAATAAGTTTTAAGGGAGACATGTTGAAAAATAATCTAATCTAAAAAGGGTGCCGGGGTTCCTCCCCCGGGAAATTTTGATATTTTTAGTACTGAAAACGGAATTTTAGACGGTCTTTGGCTCCGCGGAAATTTGTAGAAATTTAAGTCGTGGAACGCGATTATAGGCCATATTTATTAACGTTATGGCAAGGAATGCGGCTCAGAGACTCTCCCTAATCGTTTTTTTTCCTTGAAAAATAGATTAAAATTTATTTTTAATCTCCCTTTCAAATTTTTGAAAGTGAAGTTCAAAAACGCAATTGCAGATTAACTTTGAAGATTTTTACGAGGAAGGGATTCTGATGCTAACCTTTGGATTTTCCTAAAAAGTTCTAACAGTATTCTAAGATATTAGGAGGAGGGGTTCAGAGGTTATTCTACTTAAATTTTTAGTTAGTTTTGTTTGAAGAACGTAATTTTTGATGATATTAGGAAGGCGATTCGAGGACTCTTGCTCGCATTTTTTCTGAAACTGGAGTCTCAGAAACGCAGTTGTACGACCATATTTGGTAAAATTAGGGCCCTTTT
This sequence comes from Uloborus diversus, assembly GCF_026930045.1. Taxonomy (NCBI): domain Eukaryota; kingdom Metazoa; phylum Arthropoda; class Arachnida; order Araneae; family Uloboridae; genus Uloborus; species Uloborus diversus. Next base: position 106,140,536 of record NC_072731.1, read on the forward strand.
AAAACTGAAACAAAACCAAACCCGAGTTTCGGCGACGCAATTTTAAGCAATGTTGATAGAATAAGCGATGTTGTTCGGGTGATTTTTCTGGAAATTTTGCGAAACTGAAGATCTGGAAACCAAAATTTGAAATGCTCCGTAATGCTTTTGGCACGGGGGGAGGGGGGTCGTAGGAGTAGCATTTTGAAGAAGATTTTATTATTTTTAGACAAACTAGAAAAAAAGGAAAAAAAATGCTGGGAAACTTCAATGAGAGTGAGAGAGATTGTGTGTCTAAACATGCTTTTCAAGAGTGCAATCTTTTACACTGAAATCACGTGATGCTAGTTAATGCATACATCAGCATTTTTCTTCTTCGTGTGGAGGCGTGAATGCTGTTTAGGGTTAATAGTACACGAAGCTGAACATATGAGGCGCGAGAAATTTTCTATTCTTCATTTTGGATCTTGAGGAGAATATGTTGTACTATAATTTGTGCAATATGTCTTTTTGTGATTTTAAATTATTGCTCGCGGAAATTCGACTATTTCATTTTATCATACATAAAAACTATGGTAAGTGTATTTGCATAAATTTTACTTGTGCGTAATATTTGTATATTGTAGACTACAATTTTGGCTAACTTTTTAGTTGCAAAAAGTAACGACTTGACCATAATTACTCGATTCCTCTCCCCCTCCTTTTTTTTTTAACTATTTGTGTGTCAGAAAAAGAGCTTTGGACAATGTATTTGTTTTAGATATCATATTCAATGCCTTCCGTATTTTAGAATTGTTAATATTTAAAATATTTTCTTTTTCCTAAACGCATTAGCATATCAGAGGAGCTACTGAACTCGAAATAAGTTCGAGATATGAAGTGAAACTGTAATCACACACGTGCACTGTAATCCAAAATTAAATACACATTTTTTTCAAAATCAATTAAATGACAAACGTATTTTTTTCTACGTCATATTGGTCTACAAAACGTCAATCCAGCTGTTAACTATATTTTCGCCGAACGCCACTGCATAAAGGCGCTCAAAAGACATTTGCACAACGGCGTTGATCAGGCTTGGCGCGGACCTGAGTAGAGCTCTTTGATCTTGGTTATGCGCAAATGATTAAGACAAAAGTTCAAGCAATGACAATTCTTGAAATATGTAGATGAATCTTCAAACGAGAAGACTCACATTTTTTCCCATTATAAGATGCAGTAATTTACACAGATTCTTTAGACAAAATAACTTCTACACTCAAACGGTGTACTTATATTAAAACAGCATTGAAAAATATATCACCTAAATAATTTCAAAAACTTATCGAGGAACTCGAAAAAAGAAAAAAAATGCGTTTTTTTTTAGAACGGATGTCACCGTCGAGTCACGTAGATACAAGACTAACACAAAAAACGACAAAGAATGAATGGTCATTAGTAGGGATCCAGTTTATTGCCTGGCGAGGCCTGTGGCGAAGCAGATGGGAAAAGCGGAGAAGCAGCCAAAGACCCTGGGGGAGAAGAGAAAGTGGTCCCTCAAAGTGGGGTGTGGGGGGGAAATGGGTGTGGTCTGGTGGAAGGCGTGTTTTTCGCAGTTTTTCTCAATTTTTCGAAAATAAGGCTTTACTCCGTGGAGAATATCAATAGAACAAATTGTCTCAGAAACAAACTCAAAATATGTTTTTAAAGAGAAATGTTCAATCTCTTGCGCTCCTTTTTCCGTTTTTCCATATCATTTTTCAAACGTGTGAAAATAGTCGTTTAAAGTTTTAAAATGTTATTAAAAAAATTTCAAAATAACTACAGAAAAAATAAAAAAGAGCATCTCTAGTTCTAAGTCATAGCCATCGTTTAAAACAAACCGCATGAAAATATTCCAGTAATTTCTCGTGTTATGCTTTGTATAGGTAGCAGATTTTCCCGTAGAGAAAGCATTAGCGTCGAAAACCAAGATGGACGGTATAGAAGAGCCTTAAGCCGTTAGCGATGGATAAACAGAGAGTTTTCGATTGAGGATTTCGAACTGAGCGTGTGTATTTGCTCTGTTTATAGCGAGGCATTTCGCTGTGTTGTTTTCGTATTTGGAAGTAAATACGTGTGTAAACGTTGAGTTTACGGTGTTGTGTGATAATTGCTTAATTGCTGATGAATAATTTAGCAGTTGTTGAAGATCTTTCCTGTACATAGTGTAAATAAATTTCCTGTGTTTTTATCAAGAACTGTGTCTTCATTTCAAGAAAGTGGAAGTCGCACCGAATCCGTTACAATATATATATATATATATATATATATATATATATATATATATATATATATATATATATATTATAAGAAGAAAAAATGTAAAGATTAAACTCGGTGATTAGCATCAAATAGAAATTTTTGCTCTATTGCAATATTTAAGTCTCCCACATAGTACCGAAAATCTTTTTTTTTTTTTTTTCAAGTTTAAGTTATTTTTTTTATTTTAAGTATATTATTTTTTATTATTCATTTTCAAATGTTGAATGGGCTATAGTGGCAACATTTTATCAAAACAAAATTTTGAACTAAAAAAATATCGGCCTAGCGATCAAGTTTGGTTTATACTTTCGAGTGCAAGTCGGCTCAGGTTGCTGTTGTTCAAATTATGTGAAACGTTTTTTACAATTGTTTTGACCTAAAAGGAAAAATATTAGAGGGTGTGCGACTTTAAACATCGATTTTCATTTTTTGAGACACCCTATAATATACATGCACATTGATATGTCCACAGTTTTACTGGGTACATATTTTAACCTGCTTAGTCACAATTTGACTCTTAGTCAAATATACTCTGACATGCGTATGAACTTTAACACTTAGTGGGTGCAATCCTGCCACTCATTCTTTTCAATATTTTCAATACTTAAAGCTCAATACGGACCTAACGGGTGGATTGTTTTCCCCGAAAGATTCTAAATCTGTAAATTGTAACAGTTTTTGCCCAAGACTGAAAATTACTTCAAATCCAAGTAGCACGCACGGTGGGAAGATGGCGGGTTGGCACGATGAGCCAACGATGGTCCTGCAGCTTCTGGGCATCGTTGACTCAACCGTGAATATTTTCGATGGGCCATCGTCATGATATTGTTCGGCTTTTTAGCAGATCGTTGTTCCTTCGTTGGCTAATGTTTGGTTGGGTAAAGGTTGCCAAAAAGGACATTTCCAGCCGTTGTCCAACCATAAGCTCCACCGTCGACCAGACATCTCCCAACCAATTGTGATACTAGAGACGGGGACAGACAGACGGACAAATAGTAAGACGGTATATTAGTAGTGAGGTCGCTTGCTCGCTATCGTCGTCTACGGCTGCTTGGAAGTTCCAGCAACTTGGTAACTTCAATATACTATACTAAAATTGACGCCATGCATGTAGAGGTTCAGAAGCATAGGTCAAATCAAAATTCGCGAATCTTTCACTGGATGTCCTGAATTGAACGGCACTTGTCTCAAAAGCGGGTACTAACATGGAGGTTTAGATCGCTTGAGTGACACACGCTTATACATTTTAATAATGCAGAGTTTTCAATTAGTTTACTGAGATATTTCTTTCATAATAAAGCATGTTTTTGACATTGATAGTTGGAAGCAATCATCAATGTTTTTGACTTGAGTTCCGGAAACTGAAAAAATAGTCAAATTTGCGGAACAAACAGAAATATTCATAGTACAAAACCTTTTTATTCCGAAACATTTTTTTGAAGTACACAAAAGTCGTTACGGCTTCAATGAATTTCTTAAAATGCAAGTAACTTGTTTTTTCAGTTTGAAACATTATAAAAATCTATAAATTATTATTTTTTCTATAAATTAATGTCTTTGAATTGTTTTCTTCTAGTCCTAAAATATACTCTTTTTATATATCACATTTTTTCTCGACGAAGTTTTGAATATGATGTATAAAGTTCTTAAATGATTGCTTAATGAGAACAAGTTAGATCGTCAACAGTGAGTTCTTTAAGACTTTTTCCAAACAGTTTTTTCGGGTACGTACAGTGACCAATAACATCTTCTGGCTTTGTTTCCGACGTAACTGTCCACAGAAGCCTGCAGTCGCACTTAATTGGATTTCCTGAAATAAAACGAGAAAAAATCTTTCGAGCATATAAAAGGTTTGACATTTCTTAAATGCAAGGATAATTTGCTACTAATTTTGCATCAACGTTTTTCAAATTTTCAAAAACTGTTTTATTAATGGAACAAAATTGTAGCTATGCACGAATGTAAGGTTACTTTGTTCAAAATCAATAAAAAAAATGGAAACTCGAACCCAAAAAAATGCTAATGCACTCCCAAAAATGCTACGGGGTACTCCTGCAACAATTAGACAACCCGTTCTGGATACTAAGCGATGCCTCTTACAGAAACTGGGTTCCTAAACTGGGTGCAATCTGTGTCAGGCCATTTCGGACGATGCAACCTTAAAAATGTTTATAAACAAAAATATGGGGAAAAAAAACACTTAAAACTCTTTTAAAAGTTACTTTTGCCAGTTTGGTTTCTACTGGAGGCTTCAGATTCTTTTCTTTCAACTATGCAGTTGTTTAATTTTTTACGTAGTTTAATTAATTTACGTTAATTAATATAAACGTAGAATAATTAACTCTCAAATTCATGTGTTCCACTGCTAAAGAGACCTGGAATTTGCACTAATTTACTGCAAATGGTTCAGTCAAAGTTAAAAAGAAACAGAGATTTGGTTATAGTATTCAATTTAGCAGGTTCTGAAAGCTCTCTAAGAACAAAAGAAATCTCTCGAACCAAAGAGCAGAAGAAAGTGTCAGATTTACATTATTTGTCATCTAATTCAGTAGTACAAAATTGGTTCAGGATGAGGAATGCTGATGGTCGTTGAAAAAAAGTGAGAATGGTGACATATTTAAAAACAAAGATTACTAAAATGTGACAAAAAAGTAACTAAAAGGTGACCAAAAGCAATTTGTTAAGAAGTCAAAAAACTAAGAAATCAAATGGACTATCCCTTTTAACTGATTTTTACCAAAACAGCCTAGATATACTCTTTAAAATGCTTCTTTACAATTTTGAACACGAATATTATAGGGCTAGAAGTAGCAAAATAAAAATTTGAAGACATTTGCAAAACAACTTTCAATGTAAAAACTATGTAACCCTTTAAGGTTTTTTTAAAAATCAATATGATAAAGCTTGAAATTGTTAAGTAAAGAGCAAGAATGATGCATATATTGAACATACATTTTATGTTATTCAATCATATTTTTAATGTTTTTTTTTCTTATTAATTTATTTTTATCAGTGCTAGATTTAGCTTGTTGAAAAAATATAAGCAATCTTTCTTTTTTCTTTGTAAATACAAAGCATAAATATTCATTTGAAAGAATTGACAATAGAAAATAACTAAGAAAATAAATTCGAAAAATTGGAAACTTTTACTGTAACAAAATGATAATAGCATGCAGAAATAAAATAATGTTGCAGTATGAAACTGAAAATAGCATTTTATGTGCCTGAAAATGTTTATGTATTTTTTTCTTGTTTATTTTGGCAAGCTCTGAAAATATTCAATGAGCCCGTAGGAAGTATAAAATATAGTGTTAAATCAAGTTACTAAAAAATTATAGTAACCTATGTCATTAAAAAAGGTTTATCTAAAGTAGTAGAAGTAAGAAGAGCTTTCAATAAAAAAAATATTTGAAATGTTTACGGGAATGAAATGTTTACAGGACAGAATAGAAATGAGACTGTCTCCGCCCGGGCCCGAGAGCTCGAGCCCGAAGGGGGTCCAAAGTGATTAAGCTTAATTAAATATGATTTGGTGCATTTGCCAATCAAATATGAAGATGTAAATGATTAAAATAATTGACTTACTACCTGCCATTATAATAAATAAATAAATAAATAAAAGATTTGTACTAATCCAATTTAAAGTCAGCACGATTTTTTATAATGCATAAAGAAGTAACTGATTAAATTAATATACTAATTAATTGCCAGACTAAAAAATAATTTTTAAAAGTTATAAAACTATCCAATTGAAATAGAAAATCTAAGTTAGCACATGTGTCAAGAAATTATAAATAAATACATGATTCAATCCTATACCCGCTTTGCCCAAAAGCAGTTTTTTATTTCAATAATTGTAACCTTAAAATAAACGGAATGACCATCGTAGCTTAAAGGTTTATGGTGTCAAAATTACTTAATATTATTGACAGTCAAAAAAATAAGTTGGTTTTCGACTAATAACAAGTTACAAAACTTGTGATTATTTTATTTATTATTTAGAAATGTATCATTTTTTTTTTAAATTTTAAGCCTGGTTGCGCCATGTTGCGTCATTGCTTCTTTACTGGGACTGATTAGAACTCCTGGGTGTTCGGGTAAACACTACATACATATGCATCGTGACTAAACAGGCTATGGGGGAGGGGGCATAAGAAGGCCTTCCCGCTTTGGGCCACCCTCCCCTAATACAGAATTACCTCGCATCAGTCGGCATGGCGGAAATTAGAGATTCACCAGCATGCGGAGAAATTCGATGTTCATTTTGCAAATACGTAAATTATTAAATAAAATAAATTTGCGAAATTAAAAAGAGTTCCTTGAATTCAACGCAAGAGTGTCCAAAAGAAAGGGGTGGGGGCGTGACACAGACCTCGTCATATGGTTTTTTACGTGGTTTGTTTTTTGGGAATGGTTCTTGGAGGTTCATTCCAGCATTAGAAAGGGATGTTATTGCTCTTGACTGTCTCTATTGGGGAGTACGAGTTGATTAAAATAAAAAATAATAATAATAAAAAAACAACAACTTTGGAATGAGATGCTACGAATACTGAGATAAAGGGTGCAAGAATAATTTTAAAGTTAAGCTTACAAGGTGTTAACAGATTAAGTGTTTCGTTAATTACCTAATCATTTTATAGATATCAAATGGTAAATGTGAGTCTAAAAATATCAATTTCCATAGTTCCCTCAAAAAGGGAATTAAGTCATTTGCATTGAATGAAAAATAGATAAAAATTGAGCAAATTAAACCATGTCACGACAGTTTTTCAATCATCAGGTCACAACAACTATTCGCACCGATTAAGAGCATCATGCTTGCATATCTAGGCGATACCGGGGCAATGGCTAGGAAAAGTTTCATGTATGCATATACTGTCTTTTTTCTTTTTTCTTTTTTTTGACACCTAGTTTTACGTACTCTAAATTCACAGTATTTGCAACTGAGAGAACACTTATTCGATATAAGCTAACATAATTACGAACTATAACATTTAATTAACAAGTCCTCGTGCAGGCAGTCGCTTACACATCAGCATTTATAACTTTGTATCTAACAATGACTTCAACAAAAAAAAAAAAAAAAAACATGTCTGGTTGCGATATGACCCAATCTGGAGATAAAAAAGAGGCATCCCCGTTTTTAGCTTAATATCCATTGCAACAATCTGTTGTTCCAGACGCACCTTGGTGCTATCTTGATGGGTGTGAATTTATTATGGAGACTCTACATATCTACATAAGCAGTAGAGGAAGTTTAGGACAAAAAATAAATAAATAAATAAATAAAATTAGCGCAATAATTAACAATTTCCTTTTGCGGAATTATATTCCGCATTATTCTTAAAAAAAAAAAAAAAAAAAAAGGATATTTATGAAAGGATCAAAATGATTCTGCCGGGGAGAGGGTAAGGGCAAAGGTTATCTGCAAACTTTTCACTTTTATTTATTTATTTATTTATTTATTTGCCTTTTTTCATCTGTAGTTTTTCTATCTTTATTGTACAAGCTTGCTCATTTAGATTACGCTGAAAATAAAGCACAAAAAACAAAAAAGGAAAAAACGACTGATTCTAGCATTTTCCTATTGTTACTATAAAATACAAAACATATTTCTTCAAATATCTTTTGCGAACTAATTTCTGCAATTTCTGCAGATCCTGCGCTTTACTTTCCCACGGCAGCATCACATTAAGTGCTTCAATCTTCTACGCATCATAATTTTATATAAAATTAATGGAACAATACAGAAAATTAACTATAGTGAGGGGGACTGTGCAAATCTTGACTTTTGTTTTCCCATTTTTGGTTCCCAATATACAGAATTTCACCATTTTTTAAACTTTTATTTCAAATAAGCTGGAAAGTACATAAAACTCTAAGCTTCATTTCGCAATAAATTGCATTAAAAAATAATGTCAAGGTTAATTTTAAAAAATCATAAAAGGTTTCCATTCAATTTCCTATTTCACTTACGATAATTGCGAACCTTAATAAATAACAACATTTCAGTACAGCAAATGTTATTTCTGAACAAGAAAAAACGTAAATTTTTTTTTGCAAAATTAGCTATTTTTCTGCCAGTAATTTCACTTCTTAGCTTTACTCAATTATGGGGAAAAGACCCCAGAAAACTAGATTAAATATGTTTTTGTCGTAGATCAATAAGGATTAAGTCTTCATTATTGACGCATTTTTTTTGTTCTTTAATGGGATAACGTTAATGAAATCTGACCCAATTACACTTAGCTCAATAATATCTCAGGAATTAGTGTCTTGGGAATTGACATAATGCATTGTATAGGTATGAACACATTTGCTAATTACTAAGAAGATAGTAAATCCTTCGCTTTTTATTTAAATATCGATTAAAAGACACGTTAATTTATTTCTGATGTTCACTTAGTCAAGTACAATTACTTTAAGATCGCATGAATTTTATTTTAGCAAGCTCCAAATACGTAAATAAATAAAATATTAGTAATAGCTATTGATACATTTAAGCTACACATTGTATGTTTAGTTATTTCTCAATTATTGAAAATGTTATGCTGTTAAAAAATGAAATATATACTACATCGCAATATACTGGAGCATCACTAACCTCTTAGTTCTAGGTGTATCCCTGGTCTCCAAATTTGCTTAAACACTTCTTCTGGTAAAGTTGATAAAGTGTTATTGCTGAAACTTACGACTTTTAAATTGGGCATGGCATTGAAGATATCACATGGCAGAGAATGTATTTTATTGTTTCTGTAAAAGGCAAAATATATTAGCACAATAGAGTATTAATCAATTAATGTCAAATTATCATATATTGTTTTGTTCATTAGTTTCGAATCCTGGCATTGTACGGATTGCAACGATTATTGCTCGATTAACTTTAAGAAAAAAATAGTGAAATCATGTTAAACATGTGCAACAATCTTTCCTAAAATAACTATGTATATATATCTTTTAATTTCCTAATAAAACACAGAAAATGTCTCTAATCAATTATAACTATAATATGAACAACACGATTTGAAAAACAACTTTGAAATAAGAGCTAGTTCCTAAAAACTTCTTTTAAAATATCGTAAACAGTTCTCCAGAATTTGAAATAAAATTGTGCCGTCACCAATCGTCTGCAATAAGAAAAACACTGTCTACGATAGAAACTTTAAATCTCCCCCCCCCCCAAAAAACCCTCATATTTAGCAAAATAAATTCTGGAAAGTAACAAAATGCGATTAAAGTTTAATTGCGGTATTTCAAGAGCTGCAAATTAAAAACAAAATGCGGTTTCTTTAATAAATGACGTTTCGTTCAATGATCTGTTTTGAATGTATTCCTCTGGAATAGTGTTGCTGCTAAGACAAACAAATAGGCAAGGATTTCGTTGCTAACTGGTGTTTAAAGTTGCCTGATGGCAGTTTTACACATGCTCTTCGTCAAAATATATGCTTAGATAAATATCAATATTTCTACATATTTTTACATTACGTTTTAAGTTTCAAACGTAACATTTCTCAAAAGAAAAAATGAATTTCTGCAGAGTAGACGAACGATGCAGTAAACGAATTTCGGTCTTAGTGCGGAAAATGTGAGACTCCCTAATACTTATTACTGTGTGAAATTTCGTGACTCTGAGTTGATGTCATCTGCTCTGGCAAGATACTTGAATGCTTGAATTTTTTTGAAAAATCATCAAAGAAAAAGAAGAGAAAATTTACAAAATGTTTTAAATCCCGCTGAACTTTAAGCCTTAGTGCGGTAACTTTGTAACTTTCTAACACAAACTATTGCGTAAAATTTCAAGCCCGTGAATTAATTTTTTTCGCTCTAGCAAGAGCCCTTACTTTTGAGAATTTTACATAAAATTCCTTAAATACAAGTGACACATTATAAAGTAGCTACATACATAATACCCAATATCCAATCAACGGTATAAGACCACGCCTTGAATCAGGTCTTTCCTTCAATGGGTTAAGGTGAAGGGGGTCAATGGCCCTCCTTACTTTAAAAAAAACTAATGTTTTTATACATAAGTGGGAACTCTGAAAAGCGTCTCCTAGTTGAATTTAAGCCATTAGATTGCAAGTTGACTCGACGATATTGAGTAAAGACCAACAATATTTATTATCAATATCACATGCCGTAGAATAAGGCGTATGCTCATCTTATCTTACTAACCGCGATCTGGGTGCCCTAATTATGTCTAACCAGGCTGAAAACAGCTAATAGAATATTAAGATTGCACACTTCAATTATAAAACCACCATTTGAGTTTGAAATCTTGGTCACGTTTATTAGTATATACTCCAGCCTGATTTAGAATAAAAACCAACTGTTCTATCAGAGATGCAGCTAAGCACTCGTGGTAATTCCTTTATGCTTTAAGATAGTTTCCAAAAAACTACCAATGCAATTGATTCCGTCAATTGCTCGAAAAGGTACATTTTGTAGTTTTAATAACACATAGTTTACAAGCTTTATAAGTAATTTTATAATTTTTCCTCAATGAATAGAAATATATATGCAGTTGTAATTTTTTGTATGTTTCCCAGAGTTTTTGTAACCGTATAAAAACATTGATTCTAAATCGAAATTGTTCTTACATGCAATTAGATTATAAAATTGGAGACCTTGTAAATTTTGAGTCTCTATCATCTTCAACACCCACACGATAAAAAAAAGTTTTCTTTTCCCTATTGAAATTTAGATCTCATGACAGAGCTGAGGAAATTAACCCAAAGAGAGGATCCTTAGTTTACAAAATTAAAGACAGGCCTGAAATTCCGAATTTTTCCAGGGGTGAGAGGTAAAGGGTGTGTACTCAATGAAATTTTATCGGAAAACCACAAAACCACGCCCACTTATATGTGAAAGTTTCAGTTTTTTAAAGTAGGGGAGAATTGACCTCCTTCCCCCTAACACCTTAAATGACGTACCTGGTTCAAGGGGTAGTCTTATGCCGTTGATCTGGTTAAGAATTTGAAGTATTGCCGGTTATTAGGTATGTAGCTACTTTTTAATGTGTAACTCGTATTTAAGAAATTGTACGTAAAATTCTCAAAATTCAGGTCTCTTTCCAGAGCAGAAAACATTAACGCAGGTTTGAAATTTTACGCAGCATTTTGTGTTAGAAAAGTTAAAAAATTACCGCAGTAAGGCTTAAAGTTCAGTGTAATTCAAAATATTTTGCAAATTTTCTCTTTATTTGATGTTTATCTAAAAATCTCAAAGCGTCTTGCCAAAGCAGAAGACATTAAATCAGAGTCACGAAATTTTGCACAGTAATTAGTGCCAGGGAGTCACAAATTTTGCGTACTAAGGCTAAGTGCTCTGCAGAAATTCGTTTTTTTCGACCCAACCTATTGCAGTACATATTTAGAATACTTAAATACGTCTAACTGGATGCATTCAAAATACAAAATGTATCGAAGTAAATAAAAAAAATCTAAACGGAAGATGAAATTCGTTACAAGAAAAATATAGATCTGTGTATATGCGACGTACTTTTCGCCCATTTAACTTTTCTTTAACTTGTTTTTTTTTTTTTTGAAAGAAAAAGAAAATGAATTGATGATTTAAAAGCGAAATATTTCATTCTATTTGAATCCTATCTTTTCAATTGAATTCTAGAAAAAGAATCCAGCTTCCGTTATCGGAAAAAGAGTTTGTGTTTCCGCACCGTTCAGTTTTCAGCGTACAAAGTTTTTATTGCCAAAAGATCCACCTCATGAATTACAGAGCACCAGAGCTCAGTGAACTATGAAAAGCAGTCGAAATGTATAAAGACGAATTACGATTTTTGTTCTGCACAAAGGTTTTCGATGTCGTTTGGGTTTCCTTTATCTTACATATTTCAATTTTTCTCTGTTTTAATACAAAAAAGTAAAAGAATCAAACTGATAATTTTGTTCATGGGTTAATGGACGGAGGTTATTAGGTTGCTCAATCCATTAGTACGGATGGGACACTTATTTTACGTGCATATTTCACATCCACATATATATAATAGCCAATGATCGAGTAACGCTCCTGACGTCATCAACAATGAATTTCTCACCACGGCATGATAATTTGAAAACATGTTTTGGTAATGTTTAACATGCAGGGAAATGCTTTATTGTGACAAGGCTGATTTGGATATGGCCACTTATCTGTTATACTGGTAAGACTGTGCCATTTTAGGGGAATGAACAAATGAAAAAGTAGTCAACAATGAAAGCTATTTACTGGTGTTTAGGGTTCATCCGTTGGATTTAGGGTGAAAATGGAGTTAGGGCGATTTTCACCTCAGAAAAAAGTATTCTATTTTTAGAAAAATTCCATAAACATTTTGATTTTAACCGAAATATAGAGAGAGATAAGACTATAATAAGAATCCTGAAAACAAGAGATGACATGGCCCTTTATCTTTCAAATTTGTGAAGTAGAGATGCGTTCATCGATTATAGCTATTTGTTTAAGCAAATGTTCACCGATGTATACTTCCGAGGATATTGTAGCTCAAAGTCAAGCTAATGCAGATGAAAAAAAAAAAAAAAAAAAGAAGACGAAAGTGGCTACGTTAACATGAAATGTGAACACTTTAATGTTAATCAGCCCTCGAAATATTCAATGGCTTCTAAAATGCAGAAAAAACTTCATACTATTTTGAAGCCACGGAGGCAAATAATGACGTTTTTCGAGTCACGCACTCCTTGAAAACTATAAAAAGAAAGAGAAAATGAGACCGTTCAAAGCAACTAAGCATTTTCTTTGGTACTATATAGAAATATAAAAATAGCAAAGAAAGCATGCATGAATCTTTATGATATTTTTTTCACAAACCCGTTTATTTCGAGCACTCGGTTATAATAAGCAAATATCACAGTCCCTTTGCGTTCGTTATAAGCGTGTTCGACTGTACTTAGTCAGAAGCACTGAAGTTTTGAATGATTGAATAACGAGGAAAAGCTGCAAATAAGAGCTGAACATATCGAACAATACCGCATTAAAAGAATTCATTAAAGAAAAAGAGCAAGCAAGTTCATATTAAATAACAAATAATGGTCTAACTGCTTCGTCCAAAGAAGTAAATAAATGAAATTGATAAAAAAATCGAAATTAGCAACTGCTTTAAGTTTGCTTTTGTTTGTAATGTCTAAGGCAGATTTTTTAGGTATTTTTTTTTATTTTAAACCAAAATGATAATCGTCTGATGTGTTTTCTTAAACTTTTAATACAGGAGTATTAATCAATGAGCGAATATAGTACCGTACTATAATGTTTACGCAGACGTTAATGTATAAAAAGTTCTCCAAATGGTGATTTTTAAATTTTCTGCTGATTAAAAGGGATACGATCAACTTGTAAAGCTATTGTATATTTGAGATTGCTTCACACGTTTTAAGGATAAATCCGATTTTACCACATTGATGAAATATCAGTTGCTTTAGGGCGATTCTCGAAAAAATGTTCCGTGGGTAACGCTAAGTGTTTTATTTTTTCCAGCTAACCAAAGAATGCAAAAAATAATGCTGTTGGGGAATAATGCATGCTTAAATATACTATCAAAGCATAACAGTTAATCCCATATTTAATTAATAGTTACTTGAATGAAATAAAAAAACTTAGCGTTATGCAAGGGACATTTTTTTCGAGAATCGCCCTTCATCATTTTACAAGTGTATCTGGTTTTGCCTTTTTTATGGAGATTAAGCTCAGCATGCGCTATGATTTGAATGAGATTCGTGTTATAATAAATAAATGTACTTTTAAAATGTGTAGTTTTTTTTTTTTTTTTTTGCAAAACAGTAGATTTAGATGGAGTTTGAAAGACTATTCATTACGGGAAGCAATTAAATCGATTATTTAAGTAATTTTACAGTGGCAAATTTAAATTTAATTAAAGGAAATAACGGCTTACATTTTTCGGAAATTATTTGTTTCTCAATTATTACGGTGATGAAGTTTTCCCTTTCTTTAAAACATCTCTATTTACACTCTTCCAAAAAAAGTTATTAAGAAAAATATTGGAGCATGGCCAAAAAATCCCAAACTCGGCAAAATTTTCACCATATTCGTAATTTACATAGGACGGTAAAATTTAAAAATTATTTTTTTGAACAATTTTCTGTCTTTAAAAGTCACTCGAGACATTCTACATTGTAAGACTAAATGTGTATATTTCGATTAGATTGATAACTCATCTAAATCGAGTTCAACATAATGAATCATTGAACGTGAGACAATGACTCAGTATTTCAGGAAAATATATATTTTGAGCTCATATTTCCATTTAATAATTCTGGACAGGTGATATTTCCCTGTTGTTCAAAAATTATTCCATATTAGTGTATCTCAAACTTACGTAAATTCCAAAAAAAAAAAAAAAATAAATAAATAAATAAATAAATAAATAAAATTGAAAACATAATCCCGGTACTTTATTTAAGCAATACACAGTAAAACAAGTATTTTTTATTAACAAGCTTATATTAGCTTCACCTGTATGTATGTATATATGTATGTATCTTGTAACGGAATCTTGCAGCTCAAATTTCGCTCACTTCCTGCGATCGGATTCTTTTGAAATTTGGCACGCGAACTCAGACCCGGTGACGAAGCAATATTCTATAATCAAATTAATTAATTAACTTTTTAATTGTAAGTTTCTTCGAATTTTAATCAATATTTTGGCATAAATCCAACAATGAGAAAAGAAAAATTAAAAAAAAACACATTAAAAATGCTCGCAAAAATTATTTAAAACTATCCACAAAAATCTTTAATTTTTCTGCATCAGGCAAAATTTGTTCCAATGTTCCAAGGTAATTATAACATGAAATGTAACGGTTTTTAAGTAATTTCATGCCATAATTTAGGTGAGCCTTCAATTGGAAATTCATTGCTGATCAGACCATTGTTGAACAAAACTTTTATTCAAATGCATCTCAAATTTTCAAAGTAATGTAGATATGATTTCCGCACACATACATCGATATTTTTTCGTAAAACAAGTTAAACTAAAAACAAGAAAATAAAATAATAATTTAAAAAAGCTGAAAAAACACGCTTTCGTAGCAAAATGAAGTAAAAAGTGAAAAATAACCTTTGGATGATAGTAGTTGATCAATCACTTCATTTTAATGTAATACAAAAAGGCGTGGGGGCTTCTGTTCAGTTGTCTTGAATTTCTTCCATTTGTTGTCCACGCAAAAATGTAAATAGACAGCACCCCACGGTTTTTTGTATTACATCAAAATTAAGTGATTGGTCAACTACTATCATCCAAAGGTTATTTTTCACTTTTTAGTTCATTTTGCTACGAAAGCGTGTTTTTTTAGCTTTTTTAAACTATTATTTTTGTTTATAGTAGTTTAATTCTATTACGATTTCATAATATCTTACAAGTACTACCTTTTTCGAATTACTATAATTCTACAATTAATTTAAGTTTGTTTAAAATAACAGTGTAGCTGACTTGAAAAAGTGTTTCAGTACTTTAAAAAATATGTTCTTCGCGGAGACGTAGAAAGTGCGTTTGTTGCGTAGGGGTACATTAAGTATGGAAAGAAAGAGCTTTCACTGATAAAGTCAAAAAGCGTATGTTTTCTTCCTTTCGCTTAAAACGCGTCGGTTAAAGGCACCGGTTCGATACTTTTTCAAGGTATATCTTACTTAGGTTTTAGAAATTTTCCCAAAGAAATACAAGGGAAGTCTATTAAGAGAAATGTAGAATCTTTCCTCAAATCTCGGGAAACGGAGACGTAAATTGAAGTAGGAAATGAAAGATAAATAAGGAAAAAAAAAACAAGCTTTTTAGATTTTTTGGGGAATTGCAATCACTTATATAATGGAAAACTTTTGCATGAGACATATTTCTCTAATGAGTATGAATTAGTATTGTTGCGATGAAAACGAAGAAGCAGATCCGTTATTTATAGAGGTTGATGCGGGGGGAGTCAAATGCCCTCATTGGTTCAAGTAAATCAACAGTGTTTTATCTCAAAAAATTGACGAATTACTGCAGACACGTGTTTCAGGGTCTTTGCGTCCAGTTACTTTTAACCCTGAAACACGTGTCTGCAGTAATCTGTTAATTTAGTGTGATAAAACGTTGTTGATTTACTTGAACTTCTCTGCGCAAAAGTATTTATTTATTTCTTGCCCATCGTAGTGTTTTTAAATTAATCAGAGGGATTTTTGCTGTTTTTTTTGGTGTTTTGCATTAATTATGTACCCCCCCCCCCTCTCGTCCTTCTCTGGAATTAATCGAAATGACGGGACTGAGAAGAAGTACACTTACTAGCAGCCGTTCTTATCAGTATAAAAACTGTCTTAAGGTTTGCTGAATATTTTTTTCACTTTTGCTATAAATGCGTACATGTGCACCAAACCTACTATTCTATATTTTATAAAAGTTGAACGCAGCAAAGCAATTGCTTCATTCGCTTTGAGCAGTTTGTGCGAAAATTTCTTCTGCACTAGTTTCTACCTTGATTTTATCCGATAGTGAGTTTTGCTCTGTTCTTTGATATAGTTCACGATTTCAAGTATTAATTTTTATACATAAACATCATGAATTCTGTAAATAAATAAATTGCACCAAAATGAGTTAATACACTCCGCAGAATTAAAGGTTCAAACACAGCGCTATTTAAACACACGGAAATATCGTTTTTTTCCTCCAAAAAAAAAGTTTATCATTATTGGCTTCATATTAGAAGTGGAGCCTTAGTGAAATTATATAATCGGAATTTTTCAATTGGGGCAGTGAGAAGGAAAGAAATGTACGTGAAAAAGTTAAAAATTGGGAAGAACCAGTACAAATGGTAGGTGGACCTTGTGACGGCTAGATTAATTCAGAAGAAGACGCCGTTGCTATAAAATATTGTAAAATGAAATTGGCAACGGCAAAGGATAAAAACAGATTGCATCGGTCGAAATGGGCGAGTTTCATTTGTGTTTTGAAGGCGCAAGCCTAATTTTTACTAATCCTTTTCAATGTAAATAAATTTTAACTTTACTTACCTCATAGTGTTTTCTAACTTATTTGAATTCTACAATTTACAGACCTCTCCTCTATTTTGAGGCAAGAGACAGTACTAGTAGCCCTTCTAAGTGCTGCTATACAGCATGATTAATGTATATTTTTTTTAAAATGAATGTAACCTAAGATCTAAACTTTAAACGCGATTTAATCGAAACTGTAAATCGCCCGCTTATATTTCTTTGCTTCTCACTGCCTCAATTGATAAATAAATACGTAGTCTAAATGAGTCCCTAAAATCTAACGTAAACTGAATTGTACGTAATAATCTTTAAAAAAAAAATGAGTTTGTAGTTTTAGAGGGTATACTTATTGAGGTTTCGAATAAGATGAACAATCACTTAATTACCAAACAATCTACCACAACAATTATAAAATCACATTTTAAGTAGAATGCACGAAAAATAATTTAAATGACATGAAAGAAACGCTATTTTTTTAGGTGAACACAAAATACTATTACTTACTCGAATCGGAGTTGTTCTATATGCGAAGGAACGGGAAGCATGTATCTGGAAACGCTCGTTAAATTGCTATCGCATATTCTCAAATATTTTAGTGCATCTAATTTGTCGAAACTCCCACTTTCTATGGTCGTAAGATTGCTCTCAGCAATGGTAATTGCTGTTATATTCGGATTAATATTTTTACTGAGATCAGACGTTATTTTTTCTCCGATAGTAGTATTGTAGATGGATAAAACTTTCAAACTTCTCAGTGAATGCAGTTGATTCCAATTCCAGTCATTATACATGGTCACATTCTCCAGTGACAAGTGCTCAAGCACAAAATTCGGTAAGCTGGTCTCATCTTTCAAAACATCTCTGAACACTTCAAAAGTGCTGTTTGCTACAATTAAAGTATGCAAAGAAACATTATTTAGCATTTTTAACGGAAAATATTTCAAGTTCAACTGTGATGCTTGCAGGTATAATGCGTTGTCGTTTAAATTGCTGATTGCTTCACGTAATATATCTTCGCTGCTAATGTTTCTACATTTTACAGTGTAAAAGGAGTTACTGTTAAAAACACAAGAGCACACATCACTTGAAATGGGGCATCTTTCTGTGGAGGCGATGCTTGCTTCCGAGCTATCCCTGGGAAGTAAAACAGTGACCAAAAGGAAGCACCAACCTAGTTTTGGAACCATTTTTATGCTCAGGCGAATATTAAAAAAGGATTTTGTCAGCCTCTACTATTCAAATATATATGCAATCAATTTTGATGAAACCCGCAGTCGTCAGCAAGTTACAGAACGATTTAAAGCTGATAAAAATTTCTGGGCGGGCGAAATCACTAAAATCTCATCACGTTGCAGTTTGTTGTATGCCATTTAAGTAGGGCTTAGTCAGCGTAAACAGTTTCTTTTGAACGAGCGTATAAATATTGTGGTGGAAATGTTTTATTGTATCGGAATAAAGTCGATAAAAATCTCTGGGATAAAAATAAAGTTTAGCTACTCAGCGTAAATTATTGTTTGAAGGAGTTGTTAGGGGCTCGTTACTAAGTGCGCAGTTTAGTACTTACGAGCGTTCGAGTACAATTTTATACTTGATGATAAAACATGCTACAATGCATGCGGTTTTTTTTTCAATACCATGGACAAATGGGTCAAGTCTACAATTCAAATAATCCCATCATTTAGCTCAATGTTTTGTTTTATCATAAATATTCAAAGAAAATGTTAAAGAAATACCCATTTTTAGCACTATTTGCACTGATTTTCAGGTTCCACTGTATACTTAAATAAGTTATTTGCAGCACTGTCTTTACAATTACACTGAGTTTTTCCAGTTCACTCCGGGGCTTAATTTACTACCTAAAGAATTCTAAAAGCTCCACAGCAAATAAAATTTGCATAAAATAGAAAATAAGGGCAAGAATTCTGCTACCACACCTACGCGAATTAAGCCCCGATTCACTCATTTTTTGCACAAATTAAGGATGTCCATTTCAATTTGCGTCATTAAGATTTTTTGGTGAAAAACTATCAAAATGATAATAAGTATAATTAAAATGGAACACTTTTATTAATATGTTAAGCTAATTTTATTTGCAAGAGCGTAAAGCTTAATGGTTTTTTTTCTGGAAGAACTTAAGGTAACGTTTCATGTTTTATTTTAAATATCAAACTTCAAGAAACATGATGTTGTAGATATAGGTACTTACATAGGGAATCTACAATCAGATATTTTAAGAGATACATTTCGCTTTACCTTTAATCGTTGTTAGAGAAAAAATAAATGAAAAGAGAAAGAAAGAAACAAAAGTCATATCGAGATTAATATATATATATATATATATATATATATATATATATATATATATATATATATATATATATATATATATATATATATATATATATATATATATATAATATGAACATTAAAAATACATATCAATTACATTTTCATGAAAGTAAGGTCACAAGTAAAGAATTGAATAACATAAAAATATACGTTTCAATTTGTTTCTGAAGCAAAATTTTTGCGGTGCTTTTTCGCGTGGAAAAAAAAGTGAACGGAAGACCAATATCTTTTAGTTAATTTAGCTATATGGATCGATTAATTAGTTACAAATGCTAAAAGTACCTTATCTAATCAAAAAATTGATTAAAATTTAAAATTTTAGCTTTTGCGATCTAAGTCACATATTAAAGTTTAAGAAAATGCATAAATCATTTCATGCAAATAAATGTATAAACAACATAAGCTAATAATAATAATAATAAAAACATGCGACTTATGCGTGCAGACAATAGTTTAGTAAGAAAATTGTATCGGGAACATTACTTATGCAGAAATTCATTTGGGAAGTAAGATGTTAATAGCATTCAAGAAATTAAATAGAAATAAATGAGAGTGTGGTTTTAAAATGCAATAACTTTAAGCATGAGCTCAATACGCGTAGTTTTAACTCGCAAGACTGCCAATTCACACGATTCGTCAACAACTTTTGAAATGTTGTAGATTTTAACTTACACAATTGCAAATTCACATGGTTCGTCAACATATTTTAGAATGTTGCAGGATTTCAAATGCTTTGATCAAGAGAGAACCTATCAAGCACACTTCCACGGATTTATGGACTATTTTAACACAAAATCAATATTTAATTATACTATGATATTTTAAAAATTTGTTTTGATGTCGTTTCTTCAAATTAACTTAACAATTGGAAATTTTTAATTTCCAACCTTCTGAATATGCTTAGCTGCATTGTTTAAATATTTGAAACAATGATTTGAATTCTGACAAAATGGTAATCAATTGTGCAAAACGTTCAGATTTGGGTCGTAAAACAGAAAAAAAAAAGAAAAAGGGGGAAAAAAAAAACAAAAACAAAGCCAGATTGTGAAAAAATTATAGTTTTGCTCAAAAAGAAAAAAATCTTTCAACTTTCAAAGAATTTATTTCAGCTCTGCTTCTGAGGTCTGGAGACTTTTCTTTGATGACAAACTTTAGGTTATGACACTCAAGCCTTGTTTCAGAATTTTATAGTTATGTCTCCCTTGCTTCTTTTCTCTTATGTTTCTGTACCTCATTTGACCAAAAGTTTTTAAACGCCGTTTTATTGAGAAAACTAGCGGTTTTGCTTGTCTTTTTAAGTGCAATCATTCAAAGATAATAACGCCGCATTTTAAAAGCAGATTATTCATTCACATGAACTTCCTTTTTTTTTTAATGAGTAGTATTCAACATAAAACCTGAATTAACCAAGACTAAATTTTACCAAAATTAATATTTAACGAAACACCGATTAGTGATCAAAATTATTCCTCCTTCCTTGTGCGCACAGTGTGCTCCGAGCAGTAGGCCTTTGACTCAAATCCCACTGTAGCAGTCATTGCTGTGAGACACGAAAATGAGAATTAGTAGCTATGTTGAGGGATGGAGGTAAGGGGAGATCACTGTGACCTTCCGAAAGTGTCCTTCGTTGGCAAACTTTGCCTGACGATTTGGAAAAATTATTGGCCAAAATTTTTGTTTGGCAATTTGGAGTTCTATTCAGCAAATTGAGAGTTTGCACCCTCCAAAACATCTAAGTTCGGGGCGTCCCTGGCTGTAACCTTTTGTTTACTTGTCCAAAATTTGCTTTGTAGGATATTTTCCAGTTTTGTTTTCTTAAGAATTCTCAAATTCGTGGCCTGTTTCGTGATTTTCACTACAGAATAATTTATTTATTCTTTGTGTTTAGCCTTTTTTGTTACCTTTTTTTTTCGTTTTATAAACATTTCACAAGGTAAGCTGGGAGAAGAGATTTATTTGTATTTTATATTTTTAGCAAAAGTATTGAGAAAGAGGATTTAAATACTGAACAAGGTTGGTTGCTTGAGAATTTTTTTTTTTTTTGAAAACTGAAGCCTGTGAAATGCAATTAGTTGGTAAAGGTCTTAAAATTAAAAAAAAATTTTTCATAAGGAAATGATTCACAGATCTCATCTACTTTTTTTCTCCGATTTGAATGAGCTTTTCGTAATTTTAAAGTAGCATTACAAACATTGTTGACCCTAACTTTCAGAAGTTATCTAAGAGGACAGCTGCTATTGCATAAAGTGCTCTGCTGCAAAAAACTCATGAACTAAAAACAGAAAATACCACCTCTTCTTTTACATCACCAAATGAATGTTATTTTTCAACAATTTGAACATAATAATAATAATAATAAACTTTTCATGTTTTCAATACAGCTTTACTGCTTTCCACATTTTTTAATACATTTTTTATCAATATTAAGAAGGAGATAACAGGACCTTCGCCCGTTTTAAGTCTTCTAAAAAAAAAATTCCCCCAAAAGTTCTTTGTTTGAGAAAAACCCTCATGAATTGAAATCAATTTAAAAGAGTATAGTCTATCTCTTGTCAATTTAATAGCTGAGAAAAAATGCAAATGAAAGAGAAAAGAAATGAAAAAAATTGTAAAATTTTATTTAGCTTCGAGATATGAAAATATTAGTTCTCACACTGCTCCTTTACGTTATATCGCAAATACAAGTAAAAAATAAAGATAAATGTGAAAAATGGGCCGGAAATCTTAATCGGGATCGCATTTCTCAGCTTGGAGAAAAAGATATATATATCTTCTCCCTCCAACGGTCCGGAAGCTAAAAATCACAGTTTCAACATTTCTCCTACCATTTCTGCCAATACCCTCATTAATCTTTTTCAAATTGACAAGAACCTACCTACCTCCTCCCTTTGTAGAGGCATTTCTAACATTTTTTCAGTCTTAGTGACTTTCTCCTTTCACTCCTCAGTAGCAGCGGCTACAGCTTTTGAACCCCAGCACTTGTTTCTTATCTCGATCCTTTTCTTTTTTTTTTTTCGTTCTCTAAAAGCAGTTGACTCGCCTATCACGTTTCTGATCACCGAGTGCTGAAAGAATTGCTTCAACTGTTACATAACCGTTTAACTGAGATAAATTTTAGAAGCGTTTGACGATTAAAAAGAGAAGATTATCTGGGAATGGATATGAGACACGTCTAGTTTTTTTTTGTATCGTTTGCATTAAGCATTTACTTTTATAAACACAAATAAAAGAGAAAAAAACTGCGACTTGCACAAAACCATTCTACTCTAGACAGAATAAAACAATATTAAAATGAATTAAATAAATCTCTTGTAATTTTTCTAATATATAATAATAGCTATAATAATAATTTTAAAAATAATTTAAAAAAAATTTTGTAGCATTTTTCTACAATAATTGTTTGCAGATGCAAGGAAAAAAAAGCTACTAAATTGATGATTAAGGTGAAAAAACAACGTAAATAAAGCACAAATATTCGAGAAAATGCAGCATATAGCTATTTCAAGGCTACAATGGAGCCTCTTCATCAGTGCAAAAAGCTCACCAACACAACCAGAAGTTGCGAGAGAACTGACAAAAAACAGGTGGACACCGGTATTTATACCAATGAGAGCCAACCAATAAGAATACATTAACATGACAACAAACAACCAATCAGCGAACAGCATGTACGCTCCGGGCTCAAAACAAGGCAAGAGACAACCAATCAGAAGCCAGGAGACAAAAAGAGTGCGAGACACCAAAGAAACAGGAAAGGCAATTATAGAAATTGCTTCCAAATATCATGAAAAAATGGAGTGCTGGAAAAATCATTGACAAGATAATGAGAATTTTTCCGAATATGGTAAGCTTCCCAGAAATCGAGGTCATAAACCGAAGAACATTTACAAATAATCTTTGCAGATGAAAAATCAAAACAGTGACCAGAAATCCAGCAATGCTGAGCGATGGAAGAACGAGCAAGTTCTTTATGCTTAACATAGTTTTCGTGCTCTTTCAGACGGTGCTTGAGAGCACGTTTAGTCTGTCCAACGTAGCCAAGTCCACACTTGCAGGAGATGCTATAAATGCCCCAGTTGCTATGGCAATCAGTGGGGTCCTTTACGTTTGTAAATTTTATCTTATTAACTGGAGAAAAAGCTGTATCGAAACCAAATTTCTTCAAAATCTTTGCAACGTGATGACTAACTTTTGGATAATAAGGCAAAACAATAGTATACGAAGCACTAGAAGCAGAAACCTTTTCAGAATGAGAGGGCTTAATTAACTTATTATAAATTGAATCAATGATGCTAGGAGAATAACCACGATCGAAAGCCACTGCTTTAAGATAAGAAAGCTCAGCATTTAAAGAATTGGAGGAAGAACAGATGTTCAAAGCACGGAACACAAAAGCCTTGAATGAGGCCAACTTTTGGTTTGGAGGATGAGAAGAACATTTGTGAGGAGGTAGTGTAACAGCAAAAGGCTTACGAAACACCGAAGTCATAAATTCATCATTACTTTTAGTAATAAAGACGTCCAAAAATGAAAGAGAACTATCAGTTTCCATTTCAATAGTGAACTGGATGCAAGGATCGATAGAATTTAAAGTATAAAGTAAAAATTCATTATCAACTTTGTTTTGGTCAAGCAAAACAAAGCAATCGTCAACGTACCGAACATAGAACGGAAACGTTATGGTTTCAAAAAGTTTAGTCTCAAAATAGTGCATATAAATGTCACTTAAAATAGGACTCAAAGGATTACCCATTGCTAAACCTTCAGACATTCGAAAGTAAGTACCATTGAACACAAAAGTATTCTGTTCAAGACAAACACGAGTAAGTGAAACGAGTTCCTCAATCTCAAAACTAGAAAAATGATGCTCTTGGAGTCTCAATTTAAGACAATCCAATGCACCAATAACCGGTACATTAGTGAAAAGTGATTTCACGTAAAAAGAAGCCATCGTTAAACCATGAGGCTTAAAATAACGTAACTTCTGAACAAAATGAACAGAATTTCTGACAGTAAAAGAGTTGCTAACCAAAAGAGAAGAGAAGATAGAAACTAAATACTTAGCAAGTTTATATGAAGCAGTACCAATGTTTGAAACAATAGGCCTAAGCGGAATGTCGGGTTTATGGACCTTTGGTAGAGCATAAAATCTGGCACAATGTGCAACAGAAGGAGTTAAAGACCTTTTTGAAGACTCACTGATGATAGGAGAAGATTTCACAACATTTTTAATAAGATTAACCTCTCTAATACTAGGGTCTTTGTGAAGTGTCACATAAGGACCAACCGCAATGAGCTCATTACATTTATCTAAATATGAACTTTTGTCAAGAATAATTGTTTTGATTTTTCATCTGCAAAGATTATTTGTAAATGTTCTTCGGTTTATGACCTCGATTTCTGGGAAGCTTACCATATTTGGAAAAATTCTCATTCTCTTGTCAATGATTTTTCCAGCACTCCATTTTTTCATGATATTTGGAAGCAATTTCTATAATTGCCTTTCCTGTTTCTTTGGTGTCTCGCACTCTTTTAGTCTCCTGGCTTCTGATTGGTTGTCTCTTGCCTTGCTTTGAGTCCGGAGCGTACATGCTGTTCGCTGATTGGTTGTTTGTTGTCATGTCCCTGTATTCTTATTGGTTGGCTGTCTTTGGTATAAATACCGGTGTCCACCTGTTTTTTGTCAGTTCTCTCGCAACTTCTGGTTGTGTTGGTGAGCTTTTTGCACTGATGAAGAGGCTCCATTGTAGCCTTGAAATAGCTATATGCTGCATTTTCTCGAATATTTGTACTTTATTTACGTTGTTTTTTCACCTTAATCATATTGTAGCACAAAGCTTATATGATAATTTTTCATTTAACTTCCGCTTAAACGGGCCTTTGATTATATATATATATATATATATTTTTTGCATTTATTATGTCTGATGTGAATAGGTTTTGTAGTCTTAGACTGAAGAAGTATAGGTTTTTGGATCATTTGTCCTTTCTTTGTTCTTGTAAACGAAAGAGAATTATTCCCAAGTTTATCTCTTTGAAATGTAATCTTTCTTCATCTCCTAAAATTATCAAAGTGCTTTTCCTCTCCAAGTTAGCTCTGTTAAGAGCTCTTATTCAGGAAACTCGTAGGAAAATTTCTATTCTTGAAAATGAGTTGTTTAATTTACATCTCAAGCTTTCTAATTCCATCTCTAATTTTGATTTGATTGACAGTAAAAGTTGGAACAGGGTTCTTCAGTCTACTTCTAAGCATAGGTCTATTCATCGTAAGAAGTTGGAATCTCTTTTCGCAAATTATGCTGATAATGCTTCTGATGTTTTCCCTCAGGTGAATCAGAATGCTGTTCTTAATCTTTCTTCCAAACACTTGACTTCAGATCAGCTTAATGCTCTCAAACTTAATAACAATTTTGCTTCTGGTTCAAAACCTTCTTTTCCTAAGTTGTTTGCTCCAATTGAGAAAGCCTTTAGATTTAGTGCTCTCACTGCTTCTCAAAAGGACTCTATTAGGCATATCATTGCCAATACTGTGGATTTCAATTCCAAATGGACTTCAAATACTTTTAGCAAGCATGCTAATTCTTCCATCAAAGTTTTGTGTTCTGATCCTGATCTAGTTGTTACTAAGGCTGATAAAGGTGGCCAAATTGTTATTCTTGACAAAAGTTCATATTTAGATAAATGTAATGAGCTCATTGCGGTTGGTCCTTATGTGACACTTCACAAAGACCCTAGTATTAGAGAGGTTAATCTTATTAAAAATGTTGTGAAATCTTCTCCTATCATCAGTGAGTCTTCAAAAAGGTCTTTAACTCCTTCTGTTGCACATTGTACCAGATTTTATGCTCTACCAAAGGTCCATAAACCCGACATTCCGCTTAGGCCTATTGTTTCAAACATTGGTACTGCTTCATATAAACTTGCTAAGTATTTAGTTTCTATCTTCTCTTCTCTTTTGGTTAGCAACTCTTTTACTGTCAGAAATTCTGTTCATTTTGTTCAGAAGTTACGTTATTTTAAGCCTCATGGTTTAACGATGGCTTCTTTTGACGTGAAATCACTTTTCACTAATGTACCGGTTATTGGGGCATTGGATTGTTTTAAATTGAGACTCCAAGAGCATCATTTTTCTAGTTTTGAGATTGAGGAACTCGTTTTACTTACTCGTGTGTTTGTCTTGAATAGAATACTTTTGTGTTCAATGGTACTTACTTTCGAATGTCTGAAGGTTTAGCAATGAGTAATCCTTTGAGTCCTATTTTAAGTGACATTTATATGACCTATTTTGAGACTAAACTTTTTGAAACCATAACGTTTCCGTTCTATGTTCGGTACGTTGACGATTGCTTTGTTTTGCTTGACCAAAACCATGTTGATAATGAATTTTTACTTTCTACTTTAAATTCTATCGATCCTTGCATCCAATTCACTATTGAAATGGAAACTGATAGTTCTCTTTCATTTTTGGACGTCTTTATTACTAAAAGTAATGATGAATTTATGACTTCGGTGTTTCGTAAGCCTTTTGCTGTTACACTACCTCCTCACAAATGTTCTTCTCATCCTCCAAACCAAAAGTTGGCCTCATTCAAGGCTTTTGTGTTCCGTGCTTTGAACATCTGTTCTTCCTCCAATTCTTTAAATGCTGAGCTTTCTTATCTTAAAGCAGTGGCTTTCGATCGTGGGTATTCTCCTAGAATCATTGATTCAATTTATAATAAGTTAATTAAGCCCTCTCATTCTGAAAAGGTTTCTGCTTCTAGTGCTTCGTATACTATTGTTTTGCCTTATTATCCAAAAGTTAGTCATCAGCACGTTGCAAAGATTTTGAAGAAATTTGGATACGATACAGCTTTTTCTCCAGTTAATAAGATAAAATTTACGAACTTAAAGGACCCCATTGATTGCCATAGCAAATGGGGCATTTATAGCATCTCCTGCAAGTCTGGACTTGGCTACGTTGGACAGAATAAACGTGCTCTCAAGCACCGTCTGAAAGAGCACGAAAACTATGTTTAGCATAAAGAACTTGCTCGTTCTTCCATCGCTCAGCATTGCTGGACTTCTGGTCACTGTTTTGATTTTTCATCTGCAAAGATTATTTGTAAATGTTCTTTGGTTTATGACCTCGATTTCTGGGAAGCTTACCACATTTGGAAAAATTCTCATTCTCTTGTCAATGATTTTTCCAGCACTCCATTTTTTCATGATATTTGGAAGCAATTTCTACAATTGCCTTTCCTGTTTCTTTGGTGTCTCGGACTTTTTTTGTCTCCTGGCTTCTGATTGGTTGTCTCTTGCCTTGCTTTGAGCCCGGAGCGTACATGCTGTTCGCTGATTGGTTGTTTGTTGTCATGTTCCTGTATTCTTATTCGTTGGCTCTCTTAGGTATAAATACCGGTGTCCACCTGTTTTTTGTCAGTTCTCTCGCAACTTCTGGTTGTGTTGGTGAGCTTTTTGCACTGATGAAGAGGCTCCCTTTTAGCCTTGAAATAGCTATATGCTGCATTTTCTCGAATATTTGTGCTTTATTTACGTTGTTTTTTCACCTTAATCATATTGTAGCACAAAGCTTATATGATAATTTTTCATTTATACTAAATTGATGAATTAATTTTTCGGATAATAGTGATCCTAAACGTCGTCTGCTTTAAAAACAAAGAAATAATATGCGTTATAGTGATTAAAATAAGTGTGACAAATGTTGGAAAAAAAAAGATGTTATGTTTTATGTTTTTTTTTATTTAATTTCACTAAATTTAGTGTTTATTGTATTTGCTTTTATTCTTTTGTTTCCATAGCGTTTCATTCATTTGTTTTCATAGCGTTTCATTCATTTGTTTTCATAGCGTATCATCCATTTGTTTTTATACCGTTTATTTCATTTGCTTTCAAATGTATCTTTGCCTTTGTGGCACAACGTGCAAGATGCAATTAATGCTTAAAAGAAAAAAAAAAAACCTAGCGTAGAATCTCGGTTACTGCCTCCCGTTTTTCTGGATTTCCGGTTAAACTGGATCAAATTTTAGGATTGAAAATTTTTTTTATAGTTACACAAAAACGTTTTAAAATCATGATAGTTGAACAAGAAGTGTGCCTAACATTTGCTTTTTTATTTTGATTTAACGCACAACTTCTATATAAGTGGCACAATAAATTATATCAATCTGTCATACATCATGGCCTACTTTGAAGCGTCGGGTCCGATATCATTGAAGTTGAACAATATTGGATAATATAAGTAATAAAAGTTGGATTATGCAAAAAGATCTTATGAAATGTAATTAGAAAGTATTTTTTTAGACTGGAAAGAAATGCACGTCTGCTTATCTAAACATTCCTTTTGTTGTTTTTCCAGCATACTACACGGATCATCTGAATTTTTGTTACTTCGGAATGCCTTTGATCCAGTTAGTTCGGATAATCGAGGTTCTTATGTATGCCTTTCAAATACTTCAGTGACGTGCTTCCCGCCAGAGCAAACCAAGCAGAGCTTGGGCGCGCATAAAGTAATTTTCATTTCTCATTTGTATGTTCATAATTATCAGGAGGTATGAAAAAAAGAATTTCTTATCTTGACATTCACTGTAAATAAGTCAAAAAACCATTAATTAGTTGCTCACACGGCGATTTCCAACAGGCACGTACCCCAGGCAAAGAAAAACGAGAATCCACACGGCAAAAAGTCAAGCCTATGCACGAGAACAATTAAATGTGTCACACAGTGTCGCCGTGGCTCCTATCCAATGTTAAAAGATTGCTGTTGGTGCTTCTTCAGATTCGAAACCAAGCAAGCAGCTCCAAGTATGAGGAAATTGCGGGGTTGCAGAAGAATTTTTTTTTTTTTTTTGAAATCGTCTGGCTTCCTGGCTCTTTTTTTTTTTTTTTTTGGAGGGGGAGGGGATTTCGACAGGACGAAAGCTGTTTTCTAATCTTGGACTTATATCGGTTGAACGTGAACTGTTAAATGCTCTGAAAGATATTAACACGTTTTTTGATTCAGTAATTGAATATTTTTCTGCTAACAAGCGAAGGGGAATGGGATATTTATAAACGAACTGTTAAATTAAATGCACTATTTGTTTCTAAAGACTCTAAATTTGGTGGTATTTAGTAGCGTTTTATTACGGTTACATACTTTTAACCCCAGTTTCAGTCATTATTTGTTTTCTTAAAATGTAGCAAATATGCATTTCTAATATATTTGCGTTTTTAATCAGTGTTATGTATTACATATTTATTTTTGCTGCATTAAAAAAAAATCTATCCTAAATGGCAGTTACTAGAATTTACCCAGTTTATTCAAAAACAGATATACTACAAACAAATATTATAAAGTATAAGAAAAATATGAAGTAACTTGAATACAGCATAGCTACTTGGACATGCTCTTAGACAGGGCCGTTTTGTCTCTATGTGCAAGGTCGTGCGACGCACGACGGTGGCAGAGTCAAAAATGCACCTAACTCTACCAAATAAAAATGCTCCAAATAAGGGAAAAAATCTTTAAAAAAAATAATAATAATAAACAAATTTGAACTTATCTCTACATCTAGTGGTGGTGGTGAAATTATACTCCTCTTTGAAATAAAAACAGTAATTCATCTTCTAAAGTGAAAATTATTGTGCCTGAACATGCTATTCAGAATCAATCTTTTACAATGAAAACACGTGATGTAGATTAATGCATGCATTAGCATTTTTCTTAATAACTAGAAAGTCGCCCGTCATGGCATGACAGGTGAAAATTGCTTCTACATTTGAACGAAGCCACTGCATGTTTGGTGCTATTTTGATAGTTGAAATTGTAACCCTAATTCCAGTGGATTTACTCTAAACTCCAGTTGATAGAATAGTTAGTAATCCAACGTTATGAAGCACAAAAATTGCAAAATTATTGCAGACACGTGTTTCGGTGTTACAAGGAACACCTTTTTCAATGCTAAGAAGTGTGAGCTTCTGCATGCAAAGTCATCCGAGAAACGTTCATAACGTTGGATTACTAACTATTCTAATTTTCAGCACAAAGGTATTTATTCGTTATCCAGTAGATAGAGTTCATTGTTGACCATTTTTTGGTTTCTTCATTCCCCTGAAATGACAGTCTTACCAGTAAAACTGTTAAGTTACCGGATCGAGTTTGGCCTTGTCACAATAAAGCTTTTCCCTGCATATTAAACATTACCATAACATATTATCAATTCGGAACTCCAGCGCTCGAATACGCTACCTTGCGGTGGTTTACAAAACTGCAAATGAAACTAAAGCATTGCCACGTTGCGTTCCACGTGTGTCTGTTGACGTAAACACAGGCAGTTTGTTCTGAGTATTTATTAACGCAATCGATGTGTCTTAGTTTGCTTTCAGCTATAGAAATTAATTCGTCCCTTAGTAGTATTCTCGAGCTTCTCAAAATAATGTTAGTTTTCATTATTTCCTTAATAATTGGTGAAAGCGAAAATTCTGGATTAACAAACTTGGATAACGTTATACAAGGTAAACATTTTTATTGTTTTGTATGAATTTGTAAGAATATGGGGTTTATTTTTAATCTTAAATTAATTAAACTTACCATATTTTACAGCAGCATTTAGTTGGAATGGACAGTATGCAAAATATTTTCTTGAATATATTATCGTAGAACAAAATGAATAACCGAGAAAGAATTTACTTTATTCCTTTTATTCTCAGCTGAAAGGCTTCGCCAAATTTGTTTAGGGTTATAGTTTTAGTATAGTGCGAGCAAAGTAGCCTTGGCGAGATTTCGCGTTTTTAGTTAAACCATTTTTAATTTTTATCATGAGTGGAATAAAATGGTAGTAAGATTACAGAATTCGATAAGTGAAAAGGGGTGAATGGTCAATCAACTGAAAAGAAAACTACCACCATATATCCGTGAGAATTTTATTGATGATTTGCATAGCATGACACAATTAAATCGTAACTCAGAAATTAGAAAATCGAAACAGAAAATTTTTAAATTAACCGATTCGGGAATTCGAGAGAAATAACTCAGCTACAAATGGAAAACAATAAGCGCTAGCCAAGCAAGGCAAAAAAGTATCATCTTCTTTCGATAACAATTTGTAATGTCATATTAAATTTTCTAGCATTAATTGTTATTCTTGTCAGGCCACAATTATTATTTAGTTTTATCAAGAATTGATTAATATCGAATTCAACATCGTGGAAATAGCTGCTTAGAACTACGAACTACGTAGTTTCATTAATCTTTGACGTTTAGTAATGCTTCTTGAATTCTCATTTCTTTCTACGTGGGCCAGAATATCCACAAGACTTTGAAAATTAATTTAAAAAGAGTAAAGCGAAAAAATCATACGTACGAACAAAAATCACAACACTTTTAGCATTTTCTTCGTTACCGTGTGCGTTTGTTTTAGTTTTTAAGTCCGCCATTAGACAACGACTTCAGTGCCCCCTATAGTTCGTTGGAGTTGCGAATTAACATACTAGGGTGCGAATTTTTTTCGTTGAAGCACGCGGTTTACTCGATCATCGGCTATATGAGGATGTGGAACTGTGAATACGATTTCAGTATGTATATGGTACGTAAGGTTAAGCATACGAGGCGCAACAAATTTCCTGCTACCCATTTTGGTTCTTACAGCGAATATGTTGTATTATAATTTGTGTAATACGTCTTTTTGTGATTTTTAACTAATGTTCATGGTGATTCGATTGTTTTATGATAACAAATATTTAAAAAAGTGCAGTAAGTACATTTTCATAAAATTTACTACAGTGTAATTTTTATATATTGTAGACAAAAATTTAGGTTAAACTTTTTTAGTTTTGAAAACTCGTTCTCCCCCCTCTCTCTTTTTTCCCCTTTTAACTATTTATGTATTAAGTTTTAAAAAGCCAATATTTTTTTCTCAGGCTTCTGAATATTTAAGCAAGTCCAAATGCTTTCTGAAAGACGAAATATACTGTGTGTCTGATATGATATGCTCACAGATCGTTCAGAACTAGCATCTTCATCAGATGTTGGTTCAATTTTCAAAAAGCCGACAGACCTTTAAAAAAATCAAAGAACAATTTTTTTTAGGACGGTTGCAATCCGCCTATTCAGAATGAAGAAGTAAACTTTTTGATGTAAATTGCACCTTTGGAATATTAGACTTTGCAATACCATTATTAATTGAAAGGTTTACTCTCCTTTCTCCTTTTTAAGTTTTGTGTAATATTTCCAACTTTAACAAATGTTTGGAACAAGAGCAATTCACATAATTTTAAAAACTGGAACAAACATTAACTGATGCAAATTAAAGTCACAACGAGTAAGCAATAAAAATCTCAATGCATGGGTTAAATTTTGTTAAAGTTCAGAGAAAATGTAGCATTGCAGATGAAAACTCGACAATTTAACTCACTCCTTTCCAAACATTTATAAAATGTTTTGCTCATTTTGTTATTAATTCCAGCCTCAGTAGCAACAGTAGAGAACTTTCAAAATTAAACATTACCTGAGATCCAGTAAAGGTTTTACAAAATATAGACAGATTTACTTATGAATAAATTTGCTAAAAACAAAGCT
This sequence comes from Uloborus diversus, assembly GCF_026930045.1. Taxonomy (NCBI): domain Eukaryota; kingdom Metazoa; phylum Arthropoda; class Arachnida; order Araneae; family Uloboridae; genus Uloborus; species Uloborus diversus. The sequence continues at coordinate 106,173,693 of NC_072731.1, forward strand.
CTATAAGTTCAATTCCTGTAATTTAACTTCTGTTAGACGTTGAGCTAATTTTGATTAAAATAGTTTTATTTATTTGGAGGTTCGTTTTGTGCAATTTGTATTCCTTGTTATTCATCGAATGCGGTTGTGTGAAAAAATTCAATGTGTTTAATATATCTCACTTTGAATAATGAATTAAATCATATATTTGCTCGTTTATATTTTTCATAAGCTCTATATTTTTCAAGTTTGCAACATAGTACGAATTGAATAAATTTGTACCTAACTGTAAGCTAATAGTGTCAATCAGTTTATTTACTATGAGATGCGTTTAGTGTATGTAATATTTGCCTTCAACGCTAATTAAAAAAACAATTAGGTTTCAATATTTCAATAAATGTATTTAGCGTGCATTTTTGTTAAGCAAAAAATGTTTACATATTTATTCAATGTCAAACGTATTGTTTTCGATATGTCTACAACACCTCGCTCCAGGTGTTAAGTATATTTTCCCCGAACTTCTTTACATAAATTCGCTCAAAAGACATTCGCACGACAGCGCCAATGAGGCTCGGCGTGGCCCTGCAGATGGGCCACCGCACGTGTCTGGGATACTCGAACATACCAGTGGCAAATCCAGGATTTTGTTCTGGGGGCGGCTGAGATCATTAAAATTTTGTGTCCCCTTTACATCATCAAAGTTCATTGAGAAAAACGAAGCCGTTTCTTGAACCTATATTATCAGTATCTATTTTTTGGGGGGTGTTACTAGCAAATGAAATTTTCTGTCACATTTGAAATTGCCTGAAATTTCGTATTCAGTAGTAAAATTCGAAAATTTAAATGCATATATAAATTATTTCAAAAAAATTATTCATGCATTTCAGACATCATTGCTAAGTGATTTCAAGGCAAAAATTTTAATTCTTGTTAAGAATACAAAAAGATTACGCACGGCAGTAGGTAGGTGGTGCAAACCAAATGGAAGAAAGAAAATCTAAAAAATCGGAATTCAGTTTTGAATTTTTTTCTGTATGTTTTCTGTACTTGCTACTGCTTTAAATAAAAAAAAGTTTAGTTCAGGTCTGGGGCGGCTGCAGTCTCACAGCCGCTCCCCTGGATTCGCCACTGGAACTTACGAATCTATGAGTTTGGAGATAAATTGACGAAAAATCTCAAAGTTGACACGTCTTTCTCTGATGCCAATCTAGTTAACAGTGTCTCCAAGCTAGTCAAATTTCATCCCCCAAAAAATTCTGGTAATCAAAAGTAACATTCTTTATGTAATGAAACTCGACCACTTTAAGAAGAAATCCGTGAGATCCAGAATCTCACCTCGCCAGCTGCAGACAAAAAAAAAAAAAAAAGATAAACAACGCGCGTACACCGCAAGTACTGAAAGGGTTTGTTTACTGTCTCTACGCGGAACCAGCTGTTAAAAAACCCTCCCACCCGCAAATTTTTCCGCCCACTCCAATCAATGACCTTGAAGTGCCCTGTGCTCCTGAAAAGCCTTCACGAGGCATCCGCAACTATCCTCGCCAGCCCGCGGGGAAAATTCCGAATTCTTACAAGCAGGTGACTAAAAGCAGAAAAATCACGTGAAAATACGGGGGTCGTCTCCACACTACATTTGTCGTAAAACGCATTTTATATTTAAAAAAGGGCGACCCTAATACTGAAATTTCATTTTTTCATCATGTCAGTGAGTGTGTGTGTGGGGGGGGGGGGACCTATGCAGACTCATTCTATATTAAAAACTCGTTTTTTTTGCTGGTGATTGCACCACTTATCACACAAACACAAATTTTTTCAACAAAATTGGTTGAGACAAAGGAAAAACTTTAAAATCCGGACGTTTTGTCCAGCCTGCTCAGAAAACTGGACGTTATGTCCTAGCTGTCCAAAAATGTGGACGTTCTGTCCTTGGACCTTCTGTCCGTCGGACATTGTGTCCGTTGGACGTTATGTCCGTTGGACGTTATGTCCGTTGGACGTTATGTCCGTCGGACGTTCTGCCCCTCGGATGTTTTGTCCGTTGGACATTTTGGTCATGGATGTTATGTCCGTGCACGTTTTGGATCTGGACGTTTTGTCCGGTTCCCGTATCTTCTTCTCCTTGATGAGGTATCCGATGTGCACGCGCAGGAGGTTTCAGAACACTAACTACGATCTGATTAGCCGCATTAAACCATATGAGGTAGTGAGAAGCAAAACGATGCAAGTGGCAAAATTAAAAAAATTTGGAGATAACCAGTACAAATGATAGATGAACCTCTCCTCTGTCTTGGGGCAAGAGATTTTACTAGTAGCCCTGGTAGGTGTTGCTGTATAGCATGATTTAGAAAAAAAAATCAGTGAAAGCATACCTAGGATCTGATCTTTAAACGTTTTACTCAAAACTCAAAATAGTCCACTTGCATCTCTTTGCTTCTCACTGCCTCATATATGCTCTTAATCCTTCACAGGTATAATTCGCAGTATTATTGCAAAATTAATACACTTTAATATAATTAAGGCTGCATACTCTGAGCACATTACTGTATTTTTTGTCTCGCTCTCCTGATAATCATGAAGTTTACTTCATTTGCAATAGTGTACAGTGCTATTTTGGGATACATTTCTGTTTAGAAATAAATTAACTTACTACTTTGTGAGTGTTTGTAATAGTTAGAAAAGGTATGCAGCAGGTTTCGTGGTGTTCATAAATGTGTAAAGTTTTTGTGCACATGCGCTTCGAAAACTCCCATGCATAGTTGCATACCCTATTTCGCAACGTGAAAGTTTCCCCTACGAGAGGGGGTGAAGGAAGCATCTCTTTCGTAAGTCAAGACTCCATTCTATTTCCTGACAGTTCTGCTTGCAGATCATACCTCAAGGCAGAATTATATGTTTTATTAAACAAGATGAAACATTTAAATAATTAATAAAATTTCGTTTCTGCAAATATGCACGTAAAGTATGCGTGAGAAATTAAAACCAGCAACATGTTTGTCCAAGTTTTAATTACAGCTTTGTGACATTTAAAAACTTTTAAAAATTGTATTAATTAGTTTCATTAAGATGCCTGAAAGTGCCTGATGCCAAAGGAAAGTTACACTCACGTCTTACTAAAAAAATCTCTTTAAATATCGTAGCCGTGGAACTGCATACATGAGAAAATTGAAATATTCTCCTAAAAAAAAAAAGATGTCTTGAAACGACGAACACAGAAAAAAAAAAAAAAAAACTTATAAAGAATAACCTATTCATCTTCGTGAAGAGCATACCTTGAAAGCAATTCCTGAAAGTCACGATGCATGCTACACCCTTTCAGTGGAGTACTAAGATCCGGTATTTATTGATTTTTCAGGCGACGTAGGGAATTTTCTAGGGAAAGGCAGTTATGATTTTAGACTCTCTGACATTCGGTTTTCTAATCGGAAGGCATTTTGAAGTAGTTGAAAGATTATATTTTTAGAAAAGCAAATAATAGTAGAGAAATGTTTTTAAAAATTTAGGCAGGAAAGCTTACTACGATGTGCAAAGCTCTTTCTTTTAGTACTAATTGAAATAACTTATTTTTGTCACATTGCCCAAAGCTTGACATATCTCACAAAACGATTTCTGACATAATGTTTTGTCTTTTTCATGTGTAGGTAAAGAGCGGAGTGTAATATTGCGAAGTGGCTAGTTAAAATCAACCTCTGTATACATATTTTTAAAAAACATGGTTTGTTTTTGTATGCGTAAATATTGTTTTTTTTATATAGTTTTATTGCTTTTAAAAATATTTATGTAATTATTAATCCCAAACCCCAAAACGAATGGCATGAGAGCCCATCAGGGCCAAGGCATAGTGTGGTCATGGAAGTCTTCCTGAGCAATCGATCTGGGGTGCTTGGCAGATGTTTTGGTTAGATGGTCAGACGAATGCGGGACCCCCTAGGGTTTAGTCCAAAGCGCACATGGCACTCATTTTATCGACCCACTGAAGGGATGAACCATGGGGGGGGGCAGTCAGTTGAAGGGCTGAATCAACCATGCCCGACCCGGGATTATAGCCCGGATCTGTGGCGTGGGAGCGCGAAGCACTACCACTGAGCCACTGGGATTTATGTGTTATTAATATTTGTTATTATTATTGTTATCAATCATATTATTATTATCCATAAAAAACTATTGTTATTATCATTATTATAACGAATGAATTATAGTATTATCATTACTGTTATTGCTATTATAATTATTATTATTATTATTATTATTATTATTATTATTATTATTGTTGTTGTTATTGTTATTATTTTTTTTTGTGGACGATAAATTTCATCTTATTACTTTATTGTTTTTTAAAAATTTCTTTCGGATTAGATATTTGGAAGTTACTATTTTTCTGTTTTACTTCAAATGCTAAGAGAAAATTAAGATTTATTATTTTGTAAAAAAAAAGTGTATGCATTTCTCTTTTAGGCAAACTTTTTCGATTTGTGTATTATTTTTACGTTATTATTTCATTATTTAAACCCAAGCACTACGGTAATTATGACTGATTTTTCTTTAAATTATAAAAAAACTTAAGAATTTCTCACACCACAGATATTTTCTTGAATTTGTTTACAGTCTATTTTTCCTTGTTTCGTTCCTTTAACATAAACCAGTTTTTTATTTAAAAAAATGTTTTTTAACAGCATTTTTTATCTAGTATTAAATTTGTTTGAATATAAAATTAATATGAAATTCAGAAAAATTGCAGCCATTAAGTAGTTTTTTAATTTTTTTGTATTTTTTTTTTTTTTTAATTTTTGTTGTTGTTCTAAAGAACATTCCAAAAGCAATTTTTCAGTTATCCATTTTTTAATGTAAATGTTACTTTAATTGGTAAGTCAAGATTTTTTTTTATTGTGTAAAATTAAACAAGTAGCATTTGAAAAACCTCATTAAAACATGTTTCTGACTTAAACAAAAACAAAATAATAATAATTGTAATAATAAGCTCTCATGTATCCATTGTGGAAATATTTGGTCTTGAAATTCGCCAAAATGCTACGAAAAGTTCCTAAATTCAGCGAGTTTTGGCAAGTAATAAAAAATATCTTTCACGCGGTTTAGAGATGGATGGCTTGCCACACGCAGACAATGAAATCATGCAGTACTTTGAATTTCTCTTTAATTAAATTTGGCTCTTTCTTGAACATTTGGAAGTGTTTGAGACCTGATATACCAATAACAGGGCACGAGGGTAAAAGAATTTCGTGTCAAAAAAAAAAAAAATCTTTCAATATGCTCCTTCGATTGCTACCCATTTGAACTTGTTTAATTATTACGTTATTTCCGTAGTTTCCTGGTAAGTGTCATGTATTTAAATGAATTGCTTTTTCTTGTTTGTTTTTTAGCAAAAGTAAAATAGATTTCAAAGAAAAAAAAAGATTAAAAATTTATGTTGAGCTTTATTTCGGTGTTAATTTATCTTTTGCATAGCATTATGTAGAAAAAAGAAACAAGAGCATTGCAAAGAAATTAAATATATATATATATATATATATATATATATATATATATATATATATATATATATATATATATATATATATATATATATATATATATATATATATATATATATATATATATATATATATATATATATATATATATATATATATATATATATATATATATATATATATATATATATATAATGCTAATGATGATTTCTTTTTCTTTTTAAATAGAAACCTAGTTATTGGTTTAAAAAAGAGTCAAACTACTTATGCATATCTTTTTTCCGAATAAAAACTAGTTTTAACTTTTGCATGCTTGAGTTTGGCTCCTTTTTTACTTTTTCTCATGCTTAAATCACACACAAAAGAAAAAAGAATAATGTAAATGAAAAATAAAAACACAGGTTCAATAAGTATTGATGGAAGGCACGTCAAAAGAAAGTAAATACAGTTATTTTTCGTGCTTTGAAAACATTTTTTTTCCCAATAAAACATAAGTACACTTCTTAGTTCGTCATTACTTTGACGCAAATGAGATACGAATGAGAATAGAAAGCCACAAATGAATGTGACATGCTAATTATGTCACTTTCGAGAAGTTTCTTGTCCTCCTAATGAGTTCTTTAAAACAACTTTTACTTAAAATGAAAGAAACGACATTTTCATTATGCTTCTAAAAGCATGATTGCAACGGCAATTAAAATTTTCATCCAGAACTAAAAATATGTAAGTTCACTTGTTCCACGAAGTTTCTTTGAAAAGAGCTCAGTTACTATTAAGCAGTAACATTTCTAGCACGGACGTCACCCGGGGAGGTAATTGTGGTGTAAAATCCTCCATGGCGCCAGTAAAATATGCTGTATGAACGTACACATAAAGGTCGCGCAATTTCCAGAAACAAATGTTTTAATTTATTTGGAGTAACAAAAGTTAAAGACAGCAAAGATACATTAAAGAACAAATAGAATTTATGAACGCGTCTATGTAAATCTTACCAAAAACTATGTGCAACGTTCACGAAACATTCCATTTTTTTTGAAAACAATTTTTTCATTGTTTTTCAATCAATTCGTTTTAATAAATTTAAACATTTCATTCAAACTTGCAAATGATTTTCCACTTGCACGGTCTGTGATTTGTTTACGCATGTTACGTAATCTTACTTTAATTCCAGAATTGTTTGACTTTTTGAAAGATATTTTTATTTTTCTAACGTTTGTAAAATGTAAAATGAGGTCTATAATTTTTTCCTTGATGACTTAACACTGAATAATTCTATCTTTTTTGTAATGAAACAGAGTTTTATGAAACCCCGAAACACGATAATTAATGAGCAAAAATAAGGAATGAAATAAACGAAGCTGCTAAACAATTCGCTATACGCAAATAACATATAACCAAGCAGTTGCGTCCAGAACTAAACGAGCCTACTTTACCTTAAACCAATATCGACATTTTAGTTTCTGATCAATACTCACAAAATTAGCTAAAATCGCAAATTTTTTTAAACGTAACTTTTTGACATCTTAATCCGATGTCTAGAAATAAAATCTGCCTCTCTCATCAAAAGAAATATATACGTAAGAAATGATAGACGAACAAATAAAGTTAGCACCATTTAAACAAAGCAGTTAACATATTTTTTTCCATTAAAAAAAATCTTTCATCTCTGTCAAAAAGGAACGAAAAGAAAAAAAAAGAATGAAAAAGAATAAACTCATAAAAACAAATAATTTTTGCCAAAAAAAAAAAAAAAAATCGTTTTTTTTTTTTACCCTCCTGCCAAAAAATAAATAAATATACTTTTAAAATTTATATTTATTTAATATTTTGAAATATAAATATAAAATATAAAATAATATATATTTTAATATTTAAAAAAAATGAAACTTAAAGAAATTATTTAAAAAATGGTCAGATTCAATGTCTTTAAGCATGCTTTTTCAGAAAAAAATACTTTTAAAATTTTGGAACTCGGAGTCGGAGTCGGGAGTTGGTCATCAAGAGCTATTTCCAGTAAAATTTGCTTGAAGTAAATGTCTACTGTCAAGTTCAGGATTTTTATTGACTTTTAGTTTCACCGTAGGTGCTAATGTTATGGGATTTGAATTGTTCAAAATTGAACGGAAAATTGTTCAAATCAAATAGATATTTTCTATACATGCTCTTCTTCAAAAGCTTTTCCTTACAAAGTTTATTTGAAGCAAATTTGCCTCGAAGTGCGGGATTTATAGTCGCCTTGAATTTTCCCGTATGCGCTAATGTTCAAAATTGATCAAAGAATAATTCAAATCAAAAAATAAACTATGGGAATTGGGTGTCCTCGCCGAGATCTTTCGAAAAAAAACAAAAATTTGTTGAATCGGACTTTTCAATTGACAGTTTTTTAGATGGTGGGGGGGGGGGGGGGGGAGGGGGCAGACAGATAGGCAGACTGACCGACATAAATTTTTCCCCACCTCAATACTCTAGTTTTCAATTTTTAATTTTTTGTTATTTATTTGATTATTTCATTTATTTTTGACTTTTTTTTGTTTTTCGCGACATTTTTAAGATGCTTTAAACCTTCTTTCATGCTTTTTTTTATTTTTCCTCTGACAATAAAATAATTGCCAATTATTCTCGCCTTACCAACACTTTAAAAATATATAGGAGTGGATTACACTAGAAAAAAGTAATATTTTGAACTAATTTAACACTAGGCTTAAAATTAGGTTTTCCCTGTACAAAAAATCATTACGAGTCTTATCCTTTTTCCCTCCCAGAGCGAAAGCAAATAGCTTCGCCACACATGCACATGAACATGTATAAACACACCTTATAACTTTAAATATTCTAAAAGGCTATATAAATAATGAAAAAACAAACAAATTAAGTAATATTTAAACCTTGTTCTCAGACATTCTGTATCAAATCAAAGGTCTTTTTTTCTGAACGTACTAGAAAATCTGAACGTATATGGAAAAAACTGAATTGAGTACTGATATTTTTCAAAATTATTTAGTACATATAGTTGTTATCCAGCTAAAACACTCTCACTGTAAGTGATGCTACTTGTGGGTTTGTATTATTTTACTTAATTTAAAATAGTGGATGAAATTTTAGAAAGGAAATATTGATAATTTTCAAATTCTTAAAACATTTTTGAGCGTCAACCCCACTTATTTAAGGCATAAAATAAATGATTAATAGGTTTTAATTTCTGTAGTTACTCAAAAAACCTAGAGAAATACCAGTTAGGCCAATGCTTTACGCGAGAAACCAAAAGAAATAATTTGAAGATATATCTTGATATTAATTAAACACGGCTCTGGAGCGGTTTTTTTTTTCTTTTTTTTTTGCCAAAACAATACAATGATTTTTAAATGCCTAATTAAATGTATTGTAGCTTCGTCAAAAAGTCATCACAATGTTTTTATACTACCAGATAATCTTAAATATTTTATTCAAATTAACAATATTTTTACTTATTATTGGCATTATTATTTTATTATTTTATTTTACATTTTAAATTATTGCAAGGCGTTAAAAAAAAACACTGAAAGCATAGTTATATGTTGTATTTTCATAGTTATTCGCTAACATTTACTCTAGGTTCGTAAACAAACTTGCACGCAAAAATTCCATTCATCAAAAACCTTGTAGTTCCGATTTATAAAAGGCCCATCTTTGCAAACGATCCTTTCGGTAGCACAGAACTATTTTATTTTATTTATATGTTTTCCAGATTTGCGTGCGTAATAATGGACAGTTTATGCAATCTAATTGGGTAACGTTTCCACGCACATAATAGAAAATGGAATAAAGCACGCTTTTGACCTGAATTAAAATGCCTAAAAGAATATCCTTATACGTTTTGACTTTCAAATATGAGATTTTACATTTTAAAATAGTCGGGGGGCTACGGGGGAAGAAACTGCAAATTGTGATAAAATTATGATACTTGGCATGCTTGTAGAGATTTTATAAACAAACATTTTAGGAAGGGGAGGCATTCCAAAATCCCCCCCAAAACCCCCTGGCGGCCATTTTTGGTCCAAAACCAAAAATGGCGATTCTTTTTAAATTTTCGTAATTATAATTTTTTTAAATCATTGGTTGTGTCATTCTATGGATGTTTATTACATTTTTTACTATTTAAAACTCCAAAAAATGTTTAATTTCTGAAATAACTTCACAAAAAGTGGTTTAAAAAAAAAATAGATATTTTTAAATTGTGAGTTCCCTGAAGTGATTTTTCCCCCCCATAACATAATTACAGGTTTCTGAATTTGAAGATTCAATACATTAGTGTTATATCAAAGTAGGGTTCCAGTTATCCGAACTCTAATTGCCCGAACTGTCCAATTATCCGGTCATGATACCCCTCGTTTTAAATGACTGAGCACACATAATTGAAACTATTTGCGAAGGGTATAATAGAATAAGGACTTGAAGAAAAAAGAGAGAAATTAATTTCAAGACAACATAAATCTAATAGAAATAAATTTAAAGTTGAATTTTAAATTTCTGTTCGTTATTATTATTACCATTGTTGCTGTTGTTAATTCTCCGTCACCCAATTGATCATCAGTAAGCTTTTTCTCATTTTATGTATGTAAAAAAACATATATATAAACAAATTTTTGGAGCACCGTATTAAAGCTGGTGCTTTTAAAATTAAAGTTTATTAGGTCATAGACATCAACCAACTTTAGTATCTTTACTGAAACTTTGATGGAGTTGATTTTGTGTGAGTGTGTGTGTGGGTTTTTTTTTTTTTCATTTTATTGCTGTACGCTATACATATACTTTGGCAACTCTGCTGGATGGTTACCAGTTTTAATTCAAAATCTTTTTCTTTTACCCACACACCTTCCCGACGTACACAAAGCATTTGAAAAAGGAACGTTTATTGTAAAAAAAACAATGAACGTGTTTTCTGTAATTGGATCGGATCATGCTTCGCAAAACAATGCGATAATGAAAGGAGATGGTGGGGCTATTGGTCTTTTACAGATCCAACTGCGTTAAGAAGATGGATGTTGGCTGGTCTTCAAATTATTTATTTAATTAAACAGTTCGAAAAAGTTACCTCTGCTGATTTAAAGAAACGCTGTATATGCGCAATGAAGAAATGTTAAGTTTCCAAAGCATGTTTTCAAGAAAGGTCTTGAAGAGAAATAGCTAAACATGAGATCCATTTTTAGAGTCATCGAAAGAATTGTTCTCATTGGAGACGAATGCAGCAGTAGGCGAAGAACATGTGGAGCAACTGATGAAGATTGGGCAAGTTGAGGAAAAAAACAGTGCAACAAATTTATAGAGAAAAGAGTTGTGACTCAAAAGTCACTTTATGTTCACGGGTAGAAATAAAAAACAATAACTTTTTAGCATTTCATTTTTCCAGAAAAATCAGTAAGTCTGCTCTTTTACTGAAAGGATTAAAATCCGATACAGATTCGTTTCAAAGCTTTTCATTATTTGCAATACCGTAAATTTCAACCTAGTTGAATTTCTCCTCTATGAAAATCAACCTCACCCTCCATCGATTTCAATAAATGGAGCTCTTTGAACGGGAAATAAGACTGGTCAATAACATTCCTGCTCAGTGAGTTAAATTATAGTATTCCTACTGATGAAAACAACTCGAGAGAAGAAGAAAACAAGTAAAGATGGGATGATGAAGATGTAAATGATGCATGCTAATTTTAAAATAAGTGCAATGGAGATACATTGTGACGCCATTGTCTATGATGGTTCTTTCATCATTCACATAACCTACACACACCTAGGACAGAAAAGTTTCGGTGGAGTATCTGCATTCTTCTCAGGATACAACGAGAAAGACATATAAGAAGAATAAGAGAAAGATAATCATTTTAGAGAAAATGGTTTGCTTTCTAAGAACTGGTTCAGTTTCTACTAAACGCAGATAAGAGAATTGTTCTCCATGATTGCACTAGCTATATGATCTTACGTTTGCTCTTAATGATGTGACGGTGATTTTCATCGAATAAGACATCTCTAGTGCCATAAAATCACGAAGAAGCTAATTTCTGGATCTTCGTTCATGTTTGGAATGCTGCAATAAGAGGACACATGAGCATATTCGTTGGAACTGTTGACAACGATGCCTCCTTCAGCTGTACAAAAAGGGGATAAAGAAGATTTTGGAGCTGGAAAACACTTTCGACTTATATTAGTCCAAGACTTAGCGTAGAAATTTGGTCAACAAAAATCAGTTGTTCTAAGAGAATTCCACTCATTCTCAGCGAAACTCTCATGGTTACCTCTTTTCCTGCAGGTCGGAAAAAAGTGACGATGTGGAAATGATGAAAAGACTATCCTGATGTTATTGGTGTATTTTTATATACATATCCTAACCTAAAAAAATTGCACACCTAAGTAAAAATTTCAAATATCTTAGCGAGTCATTAATCTTTGCTACTACTCGTCTGCATGCAACTTGCCTTCCGTAAATGAAGCTGTTTCCACCAGCGAACAATGATCAACCACACTTACCACCCACAGCTGAAGCCCCAAGGCAAGTTATTTAGTGCTTATCAAAGTGGACATCAGTGGGGCAGTATGTCCAAAAATTTAGCCTTAACTTCAATTAATGATTGGGGTTTTACGGTAACTGATGAAAAGCACGTTCTTATTTGTTTGAGTTAGCCCGAACTTTCAAGTTCTTGCTGAAAGCGAATTTACGTTATGCAAGTGTAAAAAAACCTGCTGTCATTTTACTTGTGGGTGCTTCATAAATGAACTTATCTCAACACCTATGTGTAAATACTGCAATGGAAAATGTTATGTACTTGTGTAAATTACTTGTAAATTCAAACGTTTAAAATTGCCTTCTATATAATCGTTGTATGCATCACTTAATCAGATTTGTATTGCAATTTAGTTGTAGTTTTTGTACCAGTGAATTATATTTCAATAAATAACAATTTTATTAATAGTAAAAATATTGCTAGCTTTATTAACATAACGCTAAACTTCTTATTGTAGCAATTAAATATTTCTTACTCTTACATGGTTTGAAACATAGAACAAACGCCTCAAATCGTCGAATGAGAAAAAAACTTGAAACTTGTTTTAAAGCGTTTAATAATAATAAAGATTGGAGTCCTGTAAAAATAACGTCCGTGCCTCCTCCCCCATATTTCAAGTGCACATATGACTGATAAAATTGCAGAATGTGAGTGAAACTTCCAAAAAATTGCGTACTTAATTTCCAAGTGTTTGAAGTTTTTTTTTTTTTTTTACCGATAATGAAAATTGATTTCGTTTTAACTAATCAAAGTGCTGTATATATTCTTAAACAACAATTCAAATGTTTGTTTAAAGTTTTGAAAAATTACTAGCTTTGTTTATGGTTTTTAATTTCTAATCTTATTTTTAGTTTTGTATAATCAATTTTTTATCGTAAACTCTAAAACATAGGTTCGGATTTTCTGATGCTTCGGATTTCTGGGGTTCGGATTATTGGGTTCTACTGTAAATGAATTGATTTTCCTTAACACAGTGCTTTAAAATGCATAAAAAAACATTTCTCAAACGACCCATCAAGAAATGTTAAAGACTTTGATTACTTAAAGTTTTGTTTCAAAAAATCAAGTTTTTAAAATTAATTTTAAAATTAGGAGGTTTAGAGATATTTTGATGACTTTTTACGCTTTAGTAAGCATAATAGAACTCCCAAAAGAAGATACAGTGGGTATTTTTCAAAAAATAAAAAAGAAAAATAGTTTTGGATTTTTGACCAAAAGTGGCTGCCAGGAGGGTTTTGGGGGGATTTTGAATTGCCTCCCCTTCCAAAAATGTTTGTTAGTGCATTGTCTACATGCATGCCAAGTTACATGATTTTATCACAAAATGCAGTTTCCGGCTATATTTTCTACCATAGCCCCTCTACTAAAAGTTTCTGGATTGAACAAGAAAATTGGTTTTTACAAGTTGTAGAAATTAACCTCCTAGCTTTGAGTATAACTCTTCGCTCATAAAGCATTTTTTCGGAGAGCTAAATTGCTATAGAGGAATCTACAACAGTGCTATTATATTGCAGAAAAATTTCTAATGGATTCTGGCCATCGGTTCTAACCAATCCAGCACTGTAGTTTGTTTTTAAAAACTTCATGGTTATGCTTCCACACTAGAAGACAAAATTATAAGTTACACTGGCTAGGGATTCACAGATGGGGGAGATCGCCCCCTGCTTGAGCCGCGATAGAGGAATTTTTTTTTATTAAACTTCCGAAGATGTAATTTTAGATTTTCTTCGATGACGTTAGGAGAAAGGGAGATCTTCCCCTGAATTCTTCCGGAATTGAAGTGTTAAAAACGCAATCATAGCCCTTCTCTTCTTGCCCTGGGGATAGGGATCGGAACTTTCTAAAGAATTTTTTTCAAGCTTGAAGTTTGAAAACCAATTTATCCTGCATGTTTTTTTGAATCTGATATCAATGACATAAAGGTAAGAGATAAGCTTCAGTACACTCCCGGAAATTTTCAGAAATTGAGTTTTTAAAGAGTAAAGAGTGAAACATAATCACCCCATCCTTAAAAATTTTCTTGATCCGCTCTTGAGTTATGGTGAGGTTCTTCACCGTAAAGTAATGTTAAAAGCTAGGGGTCTTATTTCAACTAATTACTTAATCCTTTTTGACAACCATACCTTTGGAAATTTATAAAACTCGGATGTTGTACTCGTTTATGTACTGTAAAAACTGTTGCGGTTTTCAAAGCTTCTTCAGAATTTTTGTTGGTGAGTTTTGGTTTTATCAAGATTATAATATCCAGTACTATTTATCACACCAAAAAAAAACATAACAGCATCATCCTTTGTTTAAAAATTTTTAAAAATCTGTTAACTTACTGTAAAAACTGTTGCGGTTTTCAAAGTTTCTTCAGATATTTTGGTGCATTTGTCATGAGTCTTTGCTACATAACATCCAATAGCATTTAGAATGCTGATGAATACATATTATAATTTATCAACAATTTAAATGTTTCATTAAACTAAATAATCATGTTAGGAATATTTATTGCGAGAGAATCTAGCACTAAACTGCTTAAAATATTAAAAAGAATACTTTGACCTGATTTACATTTTAAAAAATGTCAAGGAATTCCTATACTTAAACTTAACTACATCAAGGTAGTTTTTAAAGATTAGATACACTGCAAATGAACCTGCCACATTTGGAACACTTTGTTTCAGAAAACGTGATCCTAATGTGTGAATGTGCGCTATGACGTGTTCTGAATTTGCTTCGTCAGAAGGAAAATGTCCAAAAGTGTGCCGAATGTACTCTGGCTAATGAACCTCGTGTGCTAACTCATGAGTCCAGACAACAGTTTGTTCGTGAACACATTTGAAAGCATATTTCATCATATTTGGACAAGCTTGTTAAACCATTGCTTTCTTTGCTGCAACGAGGATGGCTAGATAAAGATTGGTTGTTTGTACTATATACTATATGTATACACTATTTTTTAAAAATGCTGTTATTTTTACTGTAAATTTTGTTACATTTTTTTCAATCCCCTCATTCATAAACTTATCTGAAAGAACTTTCTGCTACGAAATTGTAACGTATTACATCACGTGTGCCAAATTGTGCGAAGCTACGCAGAAAGCATTAGTAGGGTCTGGTGGGGGAAAGTGGTCAATGGGGTAAAATGGTCATTTGTCAAATAAATGGCTATAGCTTGGAAATAAATTTTCGAATGAATGAGAACATTTTATTTTAGAGTAAGGCAGTTAAAAACTACATTTTGAATACAAAATTTTGCAACTGGCAAAATTTTATTCGGTAAAAAAAAAAATACTTTGCGTGAACATGAAAAATTTTAAAATCTAAACACCTATTTTAACATCCTTGGGAAATTTTGTTTGTTAGAATTAGGAACAGATTGACTGTACAGGAAACTTCCTACATGTCTCAAGAACTCTTACCCATTAGCAGTTAGCTGAATCTATTTCAGATAATTTTTTAGAACAATTTAAGTAAGGTGGGGTAAAGTGGTCATAATAGTAGGCTTAAACGAATATTGTTCTTCTAATGTCACTTAATCTTTAGGTATAAGGCAGATACAAATTAAATATTAATTTTACTTAATATGTATTGTTTTTACAGTAAACGGGGTTAAATATGCGTATATATACGTATATATACTCGTGTAGACATGTACATAGACGTATTCACATAAATGCGCCAATAAATACGTATATGGGAATCTGCAAGTATTTTTCATTCATAACAGCTATACATTCTTCTATACACGTATATGCTCACTTATACTCGTGTATATAAGAACACTTATATACTCAGGTAGAGACATATATACGCGTACGTACTCGAGTAGACACTTACATACAAGCATATGATATAAAAGTATACAGGATGAGTTTACATTCTTGAGCAAATTTTTAAAATGCGTTGGAGGAGAGGATAAGAAGCAAGAATCAATAAGGAAGACATGGACACAAACACAATCCTGACGCGCTAAATGCACGTAAAGTAAGAAATTGATGGATGCAAAAAAAAGTCACAAATTAATATATACATTACACAAATACAATTTTACACAACAATTTAGAAGTTAAGAAACTTTTAATGCGATTGATGAAATTTACGGCCTTCAGCTGTAATACATGCGTCGCATTCACAGATCCCTCTCTTGCAATAACGAGACTGCTACAGACTATAACTTTCAACAACTGCTCTAAATATTTCTTAAAAACTATAATGCTAGGTAAAATCATCTTTGTGCAAACAATTTGTGCCCTGCTTTGCATCCATCAGTTTCTGGTTTTGTGTGCATGTAACGCGTCAGTGATTATAACTTCCTTATGGTTCTTTGCTTCTTATCCTCCCCTCTCACCCCCCTTTGATTTTTGCCCAAGAGCTTAGATTCACTCTGTAGACCGACATGTATATAAGCGCATATTCTTATGTATACATACAAGTACTGGTGTATACACGTAAATGTACGTCTATACAGGTATATAATCGTGTTTACACGTATACATGCGTATATACTCGTGCTTCCATATTGTATACGTGAGTAGACCCGCACAAAGTCGCACTGGATGTATTCACGAATTAACTTGTGTATACTCGTATATGTATGTATGTACACTTATATATGCATATATACGTCTACTATACACATATATACTCAAGTATACACGTATTTTCTCGAGATACAAGTGCATACGCTCATATGATGTTCGTTTATACGCGTATATACACGCGGCACGTACATATACGTGACACGTATATACATGTAATACGTATGTACTCATGTAGACACGTATACACACCTGTAAGTAATCACGTATACATGCTTATATACTCGTATATACACGTATATACTTGAGTAGGCACGCGCATGCATGCATCTGATGTATACATGTATCTACTCATATAGGAACGTGTTTACTCGTGTATAACACGACACGTATATATTCGTGTATAAACGCATGTACTCGAGAATATACGTGTAACTATAAAAACAGCTGAAATATACAAGTATTAGGGTTCTTTATAATGGTTTTGCATCTATTTTTAACTATGACCTTTTTACCCCATGCTATGACCACTTTCCCATACCCCATGGGGTAAAGTGGTTATAAAAACATAAGGAAAAGAAATTTTCATAAAACTACTAAAATCAATATTTTTCTTCCACAAATTCAATGTACGGTGTTCTTGAATAATGCAATGTAAAATAACAAAAAAAGTTGAAGTGTTTAAATAATTTGTTGTATTTATTATCCACATAAGTTGAAAACCTAGGATTTTATGACCACTTTACCCCACCAGACCCTAAACATTGATGTCGATTTCTGAATTTTCATCTGTAACTGTTTTGGTCTGGTTTGGAATATTTTTAAAGCAAGTTACTTTTACTATTTATTACATTATGCTTAAGCATTTGAAAATTAGCACTTCCAGATAGTTGAGCTCCATATTTTGTGTGCATAATGCGTTAGCATTTGTACATTAAGCATTTGTACGTCTCTGAGCATTCACGTTTTCTTTTTATAGTAAATAAAAGTAAGGTTTCAAAGAAATTCTGGAAGGAAGTCTGTGGCGGACGTGCGTCCAGAAGACCCCATAGCACCTACAGACTTGAAATTTTGTACAAAAGTACCTCGAGCATCGGGGTTGTGCACGTAGGGCTTTATTTTTTCTTTAAATTCGAATTAGTTTTTTTGTAATCAATTTTTTAAGCTTAAATTTCGCGTAAAATGCTATTCTTGCCTATTAAAAAAACGAAAAATTACTTGCACATATATATATATATATATATATATATATATATATATATATATATATATATATATATATATATATATATATATATATATATATATATATATATATATATATATATATATATATATATATATATATATATATATATATATATATATATATATATATATATATATATCGTTAGAAAGGGTAGAATTTTCCGCCTTCTGCGCAATTTGTTTCATTGCTATAACTTAAATGCAGCGGGAGTCATTTGTGTTTTTAGCTGAAACTTTTTAAGGCTTAGCTAAAATTCAGCCACTACTTTCTTCATTAAATCTATCAGTAAAAAATAAAGAAATTGTCCCACATTTCTTTTTTGGGGGGGGGGGGAGATGGCGTATGGTCGGAAAACTAGGGTTCTATCTCCAAAGGAAAACATTTACAAGCCGTTAAAAAGTAATTTGGAATAATTTTATCTCCATTAAAATTATTGATGTTTTATTTGGCGTTGCCATAGTTACGTCTTTTCGATTCGCATGTAAAAAATAAAGAAATTGTCCCACATTTTTTTTTTTTGGGCAGATGGCGTATGGTCGGAAAACAAGGGTTCTATCTCCAAAGGAAAACAGTTACAAGCCGTTAAAAAGTAATTTAGAATAATTTTATCTCCATTAAAATTATTGATGTTTTATTTGGCGTTGCCATAGTTACGTCTTTTCGATTCGCATGTTTCTTCTTTTTTATTCACAAACTTTAAGGATTTCGATTTTAACGAACAATCTTAGACTCAACTGAATTCAAGCCCTGAGCTAAAGAGCAAAATATATTACTAGAGACCACGAATACAAAAGCGACTTTTCAAACGTACAAAACTGCAATTTTGCAATGCTCAGGAGCCCCTTAGCCCTTACGGCTTTGCAATTTGGCACTCGTTTTTTTGAAACTCGGGGAAGGGGTGCTTTTTGATCCAAAGGGAACTCATAATGCGTTTTTAATCTGTTTCTTTTTAATTGACGATTTAAATCTTTGCGAATCAAATAAGATTGCGAAGCAATCTTCGGGACTTGGTGAGCGTTATCGAGTAGGGCGCAGAGCCCCCTAGTGTTTTAAATAATCTTTTATTCATGATACTGTTTAATTTGTAGAAGAATCTAAATAACTAAATTTAAAAACTAAACAATTGTGTAATCCTGAGGTTTGACCATTGATTATGCTTGAAACAAGGATCCCTAACCTTTATTATTATTTATGAAATTTGAGTCTCACAACTTAAATTTAACAAAAATGGACAGTAAAGCAAAAAAATGATGTTTGAATTTCTAATCTGAGCTTAAAATATATGCAAAAAGTTATATCAGCAATCTTGGTCTGATTTCTGAAACTACTAAAGCTCATACAGGGTGCGGTGAAAGGTACCACAATTTTGTTTAAAATGTTTTTTTTTTTTTTTTTTTTGGCGTTAAAATCGTATGTTGGCGATTTATTAGGCACATATTGTTTATTGGCATGAAAAGTATTTGAGGTTTAATTATTTGTTCTTTAATAGTTCATTGAGTTGGTGAGCTATGAATCGTGAAAATGTGCGTGTTACTGTCGTTGAATTACGCAAGAAGGGAATGAAAACAGCCGATATTATTCAAACGACTGGATTCAAGAGTAAAACAGTGTATGGCGCTGTGAAACGCTGCAAGGAGACTGGAGGGACTGCCGACCGTCCACGGAGTGGTCGTCCAACCACTGCAAAATGCCTGGAATGAGATCACAGTGATGCGTGCGCGAGTATCAGACAGCGGCTCCGTAAATGTATTGAAGCCCAAGGAGCCAATTTTGAACAATTGTTATAATTTTTTTGTTTAATGTTAGTGTTGTTGTTTCAATAAAGAGTTTTTATTGCTTTAACTTGTTGATTTGTTAAATTATGTGTTAGTTACAGTCCATTGAAATATCTAATAAAACTGTGGGAACTTTCTCCACACCCTGCATAGGCTTGTATGAATGTATGTGTGTGTCTCGGTATATATATCGGGACTGAAATTGTTCAAAAATAGGACAGGGAAACAAAAGGTTTAAAATCACTGGTTTAGAAAATTATTCTGAGAAATTTACCTTTTTTCGTCTTATTTAAATCAATTTTTGAATTTGCTGTCCGACATGTTGATAAAAAAATTTATATTTTGAAAAATGACTATGTCCTGATTATAAAAAAATGCACAACTTGACGAACTAAAATTAAAAATCATGTGATGAAAATTTTGACGAAAAATGTGTAATTATTGCATAAGTTATTTAAGAAATATTTCCTTAATATACATATATTTCATGCAGTCTACCTAACATTATAAAAGAGAGGCTGGGATACTTGGAATCTTCAGGGCTTTTAATTAAAAACAAACTGCGATTTTAGCTTTAATAACGTAATTTTAGGCCATTTTTTTAAAATTCGGATAACTGTGTAGAAATACCTTCCCGAGATATTTGTTGAAGCTGATGTTTTGAAAATAACGTTAATGCTGTCGTTGGGTGATGTAAATGTAAGAAAACGGGGGAGGGGGTAGCTTTCTAGAAAAATGAATTGAACTGGAGTTTTAAAATTGCAATTTTACACTGTCTTACTTAACTATTAGGGTAAGAGGTTGCATGAATGATTCCATCCGAAAATGACTCAGAGGTGAAGAATTAAGAACATCTTTAAGGACCTTAAGGGGCATCCAACCTTAATGTTTTAAAATTTAATTTTAAAAGTGCATTTTTTAAGCAGTATTTGAAGACGTTAGAGGAAGAAGACTGAGAGAATCTCGCCGTAAATGTAAAAATATCTTAAAAACATTTCAGTTATATTTCATTTTAAAAGGGAAGGGAGGAGGGGTGGGGATGTCTCATTCTAGGAAAATATTATCCAAGACAATTAAGTGTATATAAAGGTGACATATATTATTTGTGTTCAACTAATACAGTTTACAAATGTAAAAAATAACTTTTATAAATTTAATTTTTAAGGTATTTTGCAATAGAATCGATCTGCATGTAAAAACGAGGATTCTGCAAAACAATTGTTCAGCAATGTGATGCAAATTTTAAAATCTGTATATGTGTCAAATAAATTAATTTTCTAAAATATTGAGTTTAATGACTTTAGTAAGAAAATTGTAAACGATTTCTATAGATGAGTTTCAAGATTTCCTTTTATTGAAAAGAAATGAACATACTTCTGTTCAAGCTCGAGTTATGCAAGACTGTTTTTCCTGATGATGTCTATATTTAGGTTTCCAGACATTTGAAACCAAAATTCATTTTTTTCGTATTTTGAAAAGCCTTGAAACAATGAACAGTCCACACTAAATTAAATTAGACGTTCGACGAAAACAAAATGAGTCAAAGTTGACCAACACTCAATTGATTAAACTTTTGCTCAAAGACGATGAGGAAGGATTCCGCAATACTATTTCCAGCAAGGTGATTTAAATTTTGAAATGTGTACTTATGTCAAATAGGTTAATTAAAAAAAATATTGTGTTTTACGACACTATGTGTTTAAAATAAACTGCAAAGTGGGAGTTCAGAGGATCTAAGTGCGGTAGTTTAACCCATTCCATGATCAGCCCGAAACCCCTTAACGCGCATGCCGCAGATAACGAACGGAGTAGCTTTTTGCTACGTTGTAATAGCGCTTTTCTCCCTATTTTGCTCTCGGGATTTTAATGTTGTTTTTGCTGCTCAGCTTGCATTCGAAAATCGCTTCGCGTTATTAGTTTTTTCTCACTGAATTAAATAGTGCAATAATATGCACATATTCGGCCGAGGCAAAAACTGCTAGAAACGCCGTGACGACACAGGTTCGTCGAAGGCAGTTAGGAACCATTTTCTTGCGACGAGCCTGAATCGGCCGGGGTAGTATTAACACAAACTGCGCGGCCGATCCTGTATCGGCCGGAGCAAAGAATGGGTTAAAATGTAAATTAAATACGTGTTTTAATTTTTAGCTGCATTAGGTAACTTATTTCTTCCTTGAGACACTTTAACAAAAATCACTCTGTATTTAAAAGTATAATTAAGCCAGTTTGACCAGAAATTTCTGTGAACTCGTGTTTTTATTTGAAGAAAACCGCATTACTTGAAAAATTCAAGTACAACAGAAACTTTTTTAATTGAAGTGGCACATTCAACTCAAACAAAATTCGATCGAATCGAATAACATTGTATCTACCAATAGCGCAGCCAAACGTTTGCATTGCCTCATCCAATTGCAATTTCTCACTATGATACTGGTAAATAGCATTCCATCGAATTGAACACAATCGAGTTGAATATGACATTAAAAGAAAGCAAGTTACGTTAAATAACTTTTAATCAGCCCAATAATCGGATTTTCACAAAATTTTATTCCAGAAGTAATTTTTCCGAAAAATCAAACTGAAATAACAAATTAAAACCAGTACCTAGTGAAATATTTGCCGCTCAATCACATAAAACTATCTAGGAATCATTATTCAGTCATTCCTCATTGGCGTTTCTGGTACTGTTCTAGCATCACTATTCTGGTACATACTGAATGACGTTACGTGAAAACTCGTGATTCAGTAATTTTCAAAAATGCCTATTTTTGAAAATGGACATTTTGATTGCCCGTACATTCATACACACTAAATATACATCAGGAAATGAGCATAATGGAATTTTTAGGCCTAATTCAAATGATTTTTTTTTTTTTAATTTAATACATTTCTTCCTGTACTTCGCACAAGGAAGGAAAGCTGAATACTAATTAATTGGTAATTCCATCTTTGCTGTGAAATTTCACAGAAATGATTAGTTATTAAAAAATTTCATTGCATTTTAATGGTTTAAAAGAACACTACTTACTTTAACTGTCATTCATCATAAACCGAGCAGTAGACTGTACTAAATAGCTAAGTAGTAGGAACGTAAACAAGTAAGATTTATAGACAGTAATAAACAGGTTTTTGTTCTTGAGGATTATTTTTTAAAATTAATTTATGTAACCATTTATTTTTGACACATTTTTGTTTACTTTTTACATTATTGATTGGCTTTGGAAACGTAATTATGGAAATTTATATTTCAAATTTAGATGTAATTTCTGTAGTAAATATGTGATTTTGCACTAAATTTTCTGCTACATTTTTTTGCTCGTCTGTCATTTTGCTGTAAACTACTCAATTAAATTTGAGATGCCATTATATTTTAAATTTTCATAGTAATAATGCAGATTAATAATCGTATTCCGTTAAAACCTAAACCCATCATCAAGCCTGCAGTCTCAACAAAAGTGAATTTAGTACGTATTTTTTCTTTTTATAAGCTTCTTTTATACTTGTGTAGCACACATTCCGGGAGGATATTAGTGATCCGTAATTGTTCCGAAACATATCCTAAAAACTGTACCAAAACGTGCGCCACAAAACGTATGGTACAAGTGTTCAAAAACATTCTTTTATACTATCCATGAAGCGTCTAAAAAGTGCGCTAAAAAGGAAATACATGTTCCGAACAGTGTTTCTAGAAGTGTTTTGAAAACTGACCGAAAAAAGTGTTCTAAAAATATGGACAAGGTCTTTGATTCGTTATTTTGCATGGAAGCTCACATGGGAACTTAGGGGACTTCTAAGGATTTACTCTACATGCTATGAGGAATTAATTCTGAAAATATTTCTTAATTATAAATTTGGTGCTAAAATTCCTAAATTTACTGAGCTATTCATGTTATTTCTGGGATTAGATGTTTTACTCTTGCTCTGAGGTGACGATATGCATTATATATTCAACTTTCTCAATTAAATTTACTAGTAAATTAATTTTGAATATGCTTACTCGTTTTTTCAGGTCTTCTTTTCAAAACGAATTCTCTCATGACATTAAAATTAGAATTGGGCGAAAAACCTCAGCTAGTTGGCTAAAATTGCTTTTTCTTAAGATTTTTTTTAAATTTTTTAAATTTTAAATTTTTAAAATTTCTTATCGATTTTTTTTGAAATTTAAAATACCATTTTACAATGCTACAGGAAATGTAACAATTTAAAAAAAAATGTTAAAAGTAAAATTATAACAAATATTTCAGTTTAAGTAACCAATAGTTCACTCCCTCTATCTTTTTATCGATCGAACTATCTATTTATTTTTTACATTTTTATTTACTTATTTATTTATTTAATTTCCGTACAAACAACTAAATTTAGTTACTTGTTCAGATACGTGTATAGCTTTTGTCCGCAATTCAGCCACTTTTCCAAATATGAACTCAAGACATTCCTTTGGAAACCTTTTTTTTCTTTTCACATCGTTAACGCTTCAGAAGATTTCGATCTTCTTGGGAACACAATACTAATGTTCAATAGGCACGCAAATATCGCTTGAATTTTTACCATTTCAAGCAAATCTGATGGAAACTACTAATTGCACACAACAAAATAATAAGCGACAGAAGGATAAAGATGCGAAACCTTTGTATTTTGAAAAATCACGGACTTGATAATGATTTACATTTTCCACGATACAAACTACGTGTTAGTAGTATTTATTTGCAGAAGTTGTTTTTTAAGATACAATTAATGTTTCCAATAATGGAAGTCAGTTTTTTAAAATGAAAAGCGTACTATTTATATGAAGCATAACTAATTAGGTATTTTGTCAGTGCACGGCAATCAAATCCAGATACATGCAGCATGTAACTGGATGTTGACCTTTTCGACATGGGATCAACAATGTCAAAATTGTCTGATCGTTGTTCAATTGGGAGAAATCGAGTTGAATATTATTTTTAGTTTGTGTACTGTTAGCTGTGTACGCTGATCTTTCGTTTATCATAGAGTAATTTCACGTGCGACCCCGTAGATAACCAGTCACAATGTCTCGCATTTAAGGACGAACTGGCTATTGGGCTTTTATGAATATTTTTTATATTTATCAGAATTATGAGAAATGGAACAATTATATACATTATCTAAATCAAATTAGGTTACTCTACATAATACTATAGTACATATCTAAATGTTTCCTTTAAAATAAATGATCATATTCTCAAATACTAATTAGTGATTTATATTTTCCCTTTAATGGTCAAGATGCACCTAAGTTACAGTATTGGTTTAAGAAAAAAATGCTTTCCTTCACTTTTTCATCATACACTTTTTATAATATATCAAAATAAATTCTTAAACACCACTATTAGTATACCAGTACAAATGTGACAGAAAAACGTAGTATATAATCCAAGCAATTTTTGTTTTGTTTTTTATACATTGTCTTAGTAACACTAGTCAAGAAAAAATAACTTTTTGTCGTTTTAAACAGTCAATATGGGTCGAGAAAAACGAATATGGTAGTGGAGTGTGGTAGTTTCTTTTACTAACTCTTGTTTTCAAGATACATTGAAGCCTACGAGAGAAAGATGCAAAGCAACTACACATTGATTTAAAAGTAATATTAAAAAGGAAAAAAAATCCTGCGTTGTGAATGTTATTAAATAGGTCCTGTTGTATTAAAAATTGCTTTTTTTTCGGAAAGCAGTGGTTGATTTTGGCTTATTGCTGCAAACGTTTCATTTTCGAATGCTTTTTGTACTTAAAAGAAGGACCATCTCCTGTAATAGTTCAGCAGCATTTGATGAGCATTGACGCAGCCCAACGACCCTGATATCTGCGTTCCATTATAAAATATCTTGGTGAAATTTTTCGTCATGCTCACTGCTCATAGCTTTAGTTTTTAAGAAAAATGTCATGTAAGAAGTCAAAAAAAAAAAAGGAGTTTCTTAGACACATTATTCATCAATGGTCACAAAACTTCTGTAGGGATTGTTTGACCTACTATTATTAGTTCTTGTCTTATCTACTGCTTAGAAATACTTGAATGCACCCATAAAGGCTTTTCTGGTGTTTTTTTCTCCACTCGCAATTTTTGTTTTTTTCAAAAGCAGTGATTTTCATAATTGCACGTATTTGAAGGGTCGTTAAAAATTCTCTCCTTAACCTTATCTTCAATGTATCTTAAACATTTTCCTCTGAGGTATTGGAAAATTGCCTTTGTTCACAGCTTTCACGAAGTTCTTCATTATTCCCAGCAGAATGAACATGGGTGGAATCAGAAACGGGTGGATCTAATAGAGGCTGATTTTGAGCATTTCTTTTCCCACAGTTTAAATTTATTGCAGTCGATTTCGGTTTTCATGTGGTGAGATTTTCTATCCCATTCTGGGGTCGAAGTTTAGAAGACAGTCAGTCCATTGGGCGAGGGGGTTCTATCTGAAAGGAAAAATTAAGAATCAGCGATTATTTACTATCCTAGTTGGCTCTGTATCTTGAAAGCTAGAGCTATTCCCAACTTTTTATATTGATTATCGTGTTTAGATAAGCAAAATACTTGGGAAATAGCTATTTTTGAGTAACATGCATTTTTGGTGTTGATTAGTGTAATTAGTGCTAATGAATGTTTTAATAAATACTAAACTTTACAGAAAATTTGGAAGACCATTATTCATTTTTACTGTATTTTATTCTGTTAAAAAGATTAAATTGTTAAACCATCGTCAAACTAAAAACTATTTTTTTTCTTTAAATGTAAACAAGAAGAAACGAAATCATTGTAAAATACGAGGCGTATTTTTAAAGTAAGTTCCGTTTTGACATAAAAAAAGAATGAGTACAGATAGAGCAAAGAAATTTATTGCACAAAAATCTACCATCCTTACGCTATTTTTTGACATTGCTCCCGTGATTTTCCAAACATTTGTCATAGCGTGGTACAGGTTTTTGTATACCTATTCATAGAAAATTGCCGCCTGTGTAGTCAGCCATGGGATAACATGTTCTCTGAGCTCATTATTGCTGTTGTGCCACAGACCACCTTTGAAAGACTTTAGATGCCGAAACAAATGAAAGATGCTGCGAGCGAGGTGAGGGCAGACCAGAGGATGTTCAAAAACGCCCCAGCCAAAGCCCTGTAAGAGTCCTCATGGTTGACTAAACGGGCGGTAACTTTGTACGAATGGGTATACAAAAACCTGTACCACGCTATGACAAATGCTTGGAAAATCACAGGAGCAATGTCGAAAAATAGCGTAAGGGTGGTAGATTTTTGTGCACTAAATTACTTAGCTCTATCTATACTCGTTCCTTTTTTATATAAAAACGGAACTTACTTTAAAAGCACGCCTCGTAATTTAACGTTGTGAAGTAATTCTAAAAGGTATATATTCATCTTAGTCCTTGTATGAATGTATAAATAAAACCAATATAAATCTAAACATAAAAAATATTCATTATTTAAATTAAAAAAAAATACTGTGAAGTAAAAGCTGTGGTGGATCTTTTAAGCACAGTGGAACGTTTTATGTGATTTACAACACTGAAGAAACACTTTAGAAACGTTCCTGGAAAATAATGGGTAGCTAATGTGTCTAAATCCTTTTAGTAACCTATCTGACCAAAAACAGGAAGGTTATCAGCTAAAACTCACTGACCTTCCTGAAAATGACCTGGAATCTTCCGGAAGAAATTATAAACCTTCATAATTAAAGTCAGTCACCTCTTTAGAAAAAATCAGGAATTGTTCAAGAAACCTTCCGTGTGTTTATAATAAATATTTGGCACCCTTCTAGTTTACTTGGAAAGTCCCTTAAGAACATATGACCAAAGCAGTATTGTAAGCAATCATATCTAGCTCCTTATTTGTCCGCACTTATTGCAAAGCTACAGTATTCGGAGACTAATTTTCACGCTGATTTAGAGCTTAGTCACTAAGCACACACCGTAATGGAGCTGAAATACTTTAAAAAAATTAAAAAAAAAAAACGATGGTAATACATTGAAACTAGTAACTAAAAATTTTTCATTACAGAGAGAAGTTGGTTTCCATGATAGAGCTGAAATTAAAACAATTAATAAAAACTGATTATATATTTCAACTGATAGATAAAACTTTTTTTTACAACAGTGAGAAGTTCACATTCGTTGAAGCAATTACAGAAACTTTTTTACAGATATATATGAGTATCAAACAAAACTGGTTGAAACCCGTGAAATCCCGGAATGTTGTTCGGAAATAATCTTAGACGTATCAAAATTTTCGTACTGTGAAGTTACGGAACATTAATTGTTTTAACGAAACAACAGGCATGATTCATGTTAGCCTCGTTATCAGACGCAAATTCGAAAACATTGATGAAGAATGAAATTTTAAATTGTATTTTAAAAAACTAGTAAATCCAAATTTTAGAAATGTGTGAAAATGAGAAGAACTTATTCTTCATTGGAAACAAAAGTTTCTCACAAAATATGAATAAAAAAAAAAAAAAAAGACAATTTTTTAAAAACCTATTTCAAAGGTTTGATTTAATGTTCTTCTCTTCATATTTTAATCCCGCAAAATGAAACACTCCCGTTGACAAGCAATACATACGAATCCTTCATTTGATCTAAGAACAACTTTATCAAATTGAAATCGTGAACGTTATTAGCTACTAAAATAATCTTCGGATATTCACTTACGGCGTGGTAGTGTAGTTATTAAATTATGCTAATAAACTGATTCTCGATAGTCTTAAGGGAGGACTAACTTCGAGGCTTCGGTAAACTAATTTCTCCGATACCTATTTAGCTCAAGGTGAAAAATCATGCAAAAATGATGAGCTCGCCTAAGCTTCTCGGCGTTTTCAGCTCCCTAATATTATGCGCTTGATCAATTTTGAGCATTAGAGCACTGATGAGAGCTTAAAACTTTTAATGACATTCTTAGATGTTTATAATTGATTTCTGTTTCATTAATAAAATATTTGTTGGACTTTTGTTTCGGGGTAAACTCGGAGTGATCGCGGATAATCATTGTTCTTAGTGATATGAATGTGTTTCCTGTCATGAAGGCTTCTGTGAAAAATACTTATTTGGAATGTTTTTTGTTTGGAGAGAAATTGCCAGGATTAATTTTATTAATTTTCACTCATCGAAGAGGAGTATAATGTCCTTAGAAATAGTGAAATAGTATATAACTTTCATATCTGTATAATGAATCCCAGGAAACTTTTCAAAGGAGTAATAAGCACTTGATTTAACTAGTTGTCGGATGAAAAGGAAGTATCAATTAATTTGATTTACCAGTTTAAATCTTTGGTTGGGGAGGATATTTTTTAACTAATTACCCTCCTTTCTTATAGAGGCGGTTGTCGTTATTTGAAAACTGTAAATTGTATTATATCAGATATTTTTAGCGACTAATGCCCATACTCCTATACAGATTTTTTGGGAATGTTTTTCTTTTGCTACTGGAACGTTTTCGAAATTATACTCCTATTTATGATGAGATTCACGAGGACGTTAGTCCTAGAACTGATAGGGATTTTTAATTTAACCGTACGCTGTGTTTAGGATCTTTTGTTCTCGTTCTAATAGAGCTTTTAAAAAGATATTTACAAAAAAATATTTTTTCATTTTCTTGAATTTCTAATGTAAGATACTGACCAAAGAACAAGCAAGAAAATATGAAGAACATGAGTTCAAGCAAACATAACAGGCCTCTGTAAGACGTTTTTATATATGCAAGAATATTATTGATCAGCGTACAATTCATTGATACGCTATTTTACTGGAAAAGTATGCATGGTTTGTCTGATGCTAAATGAGATTGTTGATCAGAACGTCATATCTTAAAAACAACATTGCAACTACCCCCTTTTTTTTAAGGAACCCACGCTAATTCACCACCAAACATAGAATGGTAACTATCCTATTGCAAATTACCGCTTGGGTTAAGTTTTTTTTAAACAGATGAAACGGGATTTATTACGAAACTGAAAAAAGGTATAATTTATATTAATGTCCCTCATCAAAGTACAGCAAAAAAATTATTGGTCTAATTTACAGCGTAATTAATTCACAAAAGTGGGGTGTGAAAGAATTACAAAGATGTCATTTTTTGAATATTTGTATTTGAGTTTGATAGTAAAGAGTCATTTTTTTAAAAGCTGGACACTTTTGATAGTTGATGTCTTCAATTTTCATAAAAATTTCAGGATGTGCTAGTGGTACTATGATAAGAAAAAGTAAAGTTTATTTTAAAAAAAACTGATTTGTTTGTCCTTGAGTAGAGATCAAAGTTTAATGTCAAGAAAAAAAAAAGAGTTTAAATATATGATTGCTTTGCTTCAAAAGCAATGAGGGAATCAAACATTTTTTTTTTTAATAAGGATACTACTTGATATTAGGTACATTCTAGTATAAATATTTTGGTGATTCACTCATGGCTTTGAGGGCAAAGGTCAATTGAAAATGCAATTTTTTAAACTTTTTTTGCCTTGTTTGGGCCCGAATATCTGCTAAAGCCGTGAGAACTTTCGAAAATAAGTATATGATTAGCTACTCACTATAGCATAGTACTAATAAAAATATAAAATAGCTTTCATTTCTCTTGGCTTTAGCAGTTAAATGGTCTCAAAGTAGATGTTTTTTTTAAAAAAAATGGCCAAGTTTAGAGTTCAATAACTTAGATCGCGACGGGTCAACAACTTTGGGACACAGCTGTAGTTATATTCCATATGGTTTAGTTTAAGTTCCAGGTTAGAAACTCATGGCAACTAATCAACTTTTTTAATCACGCAGTCTCAAAGTTCATAATTTGAAACAGCAAGAATTAAAGTTTTAAGTCAATTACTCTATAATGCCTGAGTCAATAACTTTGAGCAAGATCTGTGATCAAGATCATGATTTCTCACGTGAGATTTTCGTCAAAATCTTTAAAGAACATTATCTCAGGAACAGTTGAACATATTTTGTTGCGGTTCGTTTTACTTAAAGGGATATTTTTCTTGTTTTAAAACATGTGCAACATTTTGAAATATTTGCTTTTGTTTTTTTTTCCGGTCTTTTTTTTTTTTTAAGTTTAAAATATATTTCTTGATTTTTCTCAAAAATGTCAATTTAAAGAATTTTCATTTTTTTAGTTTATTAGTATCATTGAGCACTACGTTTCCTAAAAACTAGAGCTTCAACTTTTTCTTTTAACAGATTTTAGAGGCATTTGAAAAAAAATGAGGGTTTTTAAGGAACTCTTTAACGTAATGGCAGCATTAAAAATACAAAAAAAAAAAAAAATCGCAACTAGTGGCCAGAAAACACTTAATAATATAAGTAATATAGCGAAATTTTCATTTTGAGTATCCACTTTATCCAGGAGTTTTTTTTGTTTTACATTTTTTATTGAAAAGAAGAACGCGATCTCCAGCCAATTCGCTCCATTTCCCCACGCAACCATTCTGCATAGCTCCAAAAGATTCGTTAAGGGCAATGCCATCTTGTTCTCACTAAATTCAATATCCTGAATAAAATGGCAACTCAAAAATGAAAGTTTCGCTTTATAACTGAATTATAAGTGTTTTATGGCAACTTGTTGCAAAAAAAAAAAAGAAAGAATTTTCAGATCTGCCTCAACGTAAAAGTAAAGAGGTATTTTTTCAAATGCCTCGAAAATCTGTTAAACATAAAAGTGGAAGCTCTCCGTTTCAGGGAACTTAGTGTTCAGTGGTACTAATAAACTGTAAAAAAAATGAAAAAATTAAAATTGACACTTTTGAGGAAGAGTTAAAAGAAAAATTTTAAACTTTTTTTCCCAAAAGACTGGAAAAAAAACTAAAGTACATATTTCAAAACGTTGCATATGTTTTCAAAGAAGAAAAAAATATCCTTTTAAATAAAACAAACCGCAACAAGATATGTTCTACCGTTCCTGAGATAATGAACTTTAAAGATTTTGACGAAAATCCCAAGTAAGAAATCATGTCAGGACCGCCATCTTTGGCAGCCTGTATCTCGGCCCTGTAATTTTTTTGGCAAAACAAAGAAAAAGTACTTCCTAATTTTTCATGAATTTTAACGTATGTTAAGTTCAAAAAAATCCGAGACCATCAAGTTACACCCCTTGTTAAATTGACATAGATTCTATCGTTTACATGTCGTAAATTTTGATATAGCTACAAAAGGAAGGTAGGTAAATGCTATTTTAGGGTCTTAAATAAAACAAAATTTTAAATCCTAAAGAACTTGCTTTCCTTGACAGAGATAAAAATCAATAACTTTCAAATTTTCTCAAGTGGGAGGGGAGATTACTAGATTATTACTTAGCTTATGTCACAATAGAATCAGAGATCATTGGGAAAATGAAATAAAAATCTTCATATTTTTTAATAGATCAAAATAAACGAGTTTAAGTCTATGTAAAGCTATTGATGCCACAAAAAGAAAAAAAAGCTCTAGAATAGAGGCAAATGTATAAAAGTATCAAACATTTTTATTAGACAAAAAGATTTTTTTTAAAGAATTTTGAAAAAAAAAAAAACAATATTTACAGTGAAACGAAAAGAAAAAAAATATTGGATTGACTTTAAAATTAAAAACTGAACGAAAGCATGAAGACGGGCCAAGGCTGTCTCAGCTAATTTTTGCATTTTGCCTTGTTTGACAGCATTGTCCTTTGTCTTCCGACCATACGGAGTTTTTTCCACTCTATCTTGCTACCAAATGGGTGATCAGTCTCTCTTTTAAGCTCTATCTGGTTAAGAATTTTTTTTTTTTTTTATCTGATGAAAAACAGCTTTATGAATTAAGAATTTTAAAATCCCCGACTGAGTCACAAATGTAGAATTAAGGGGGAAAATTGAAAATCCTTTTAAAAACCTTATACTGTTATAAATCAATCACAAGTTTTTTTTTTTTTTTTTTTGTTAACCAAAAAAAAAAAAAAAAAAAACTGGCAACAGATAAGAATTTTAAATCAGTTCATAATTTCCTTGTCGGACAACAATGATTCCGCTTACCGATCGCGTGAAAAAAGGCTTAGACGTATTTAAAATCTGCTTTAAAAAAGCGTTATAACTCGAATTCTATAGAACATGGAAATTCCAAACACATTCTATCAGACGCAGAAAAAAAAAACCTCTTTATTTTGGTACTAAATTTTGAAAGTTTTAAATATGTTTTCACTGCAAAAATCGCAAAAAAAAAAAAAAAAAAAATTGCAATTTAGCTTAGAACGCTCTCAATTAACTCTCCTTTCGAACAAAACAATTTTTTTTTCGAAATCGGTCCATCTGTTTAGGAGCTAGAGTGCCACAAACAGATACACAGACATGTCAGTATTATAATCCCTTTCCTTTGGGTGTCGGGGGTTAAAAATGAACTATAATTATTGCAAAATACGTACAAAATAATTTTGCCACTGAACTAACACATGGCTAACATTAAAAAAACGCAAAATAAAACTTGAATATGCCTAAAACAGAAAATTAAATATAAAATGAAGTTGGAGTAGTTTTCAACAAAGTTAGTTTTTAAATTCCGTAACTTCCGAGTAAAGTTCAATTACATAGAAAATAATTTCAGGAAACAAGCTAAACAATGGGTTACTTATTTCAGCGAATTTCATAACATCGAACAACTTGAAGACATAGATATTCCAGAACATGAAAACTTTCGAAATAAATACGTGACTGTGTATAACTTTCAGGGACTAAGGGGGGAGCTCAGAGAATAATTTAAAGCAACTCGGAAGTTGAGAATGGAATTCGTGCTGTTAATACCTTCACATATTCAGAGGAAGCGCACGAACTTTAAAGTTTGAAAATTTCATCGTAGCTCTGAATACTAAGTGAAGTATTTATTTGTTGAGGAATGCTATTCTTTTACATTTAGAAGAAAAGTAATAATCACAAAGGAGTGTAAATATTCATAACTTAATGATGAGATCTGTTTTGTTAGTAAAATAATAAAGTTAAAAAATGCAGAAAGTCGAAATAATTTAATGACCTGAGTGAACTTGGCAGTTATTTTAACAAGTTGAGACTTTCATGTAAAAATATTACTTGTTTGAAATGCATCCTATGGTTAATTTAAAATTTTTTTTTTCAGTTTTTTAAATAATTCATCAGTTTAAATCGAATGGAAGTTAAGCATATCTTTACATTGGTAGCCATAAGTACTTTATTACATCCGAGAGCAAGATCCATACGCATGGTGCTCAGTGGAGGATACATGAGGGAGGTCATGGGGGTCATGACCCCCTCCCCCAAACCCGCATCAGTATTTGAATGTTTACTCGAAAAAATAAAAAACTTGATCGAAACCGTAAAAATAGATACAAGGGGGGGGGGAGAAACATGGGGGTCATGAACTGTCCCCCCATCAAAATCTGCGACAATACTTTGTAATCTGTTTTAAGGTTCATAGCATTTGAGTAGTGAAAGTGTACTGCGTAAAAAAAAAAAAAAAGAGAAAGAAAAGCGGGACCGAAACCATAATAAGAAACAGTAATAGTTTTCGAATTCCTTTTTTTTTGGTGGACTGGGGGGTATCAACTGTCATTTTTCTATTTATAGTACAGTAGGATCTCGACTTAACGAAATAATAGGGATCGAAACTTTTATACGTTAAATGGGGGTTATTCTTTATATCGAGTTGCGAAAAAAAAAGTCACTTGTCTTATCTGAAAGCCTTAACAAGCAACTGCATAAAAATAGCCTTAATTAGAAAGTGTAAATTTGTTATTCAGCATTCCATGACTTATCACACACTAGATAATTTGAAATTTTAAAGTACTGAGTAATAGGTGTTTGACAATTTCCTTGATAATTGACTCGAAATAATTCTCTTTCAACTCTATGGAGAAAAAAAAATACTGTGTCATTAACAGCCTGCTTCAGGAGATATGATTTTTCCGTTTCCAGGTCATGTACTTGCTCTTCAAAAAATTTTGATTCCAAAAAAAGTCTGTTTCTACTTCAGACAAGATGGATATTTCATTTGGAAAACACTCCAGTAATTCCAAACTCAAATTAGTACAAGAACTTTTTTTTCGGCTGTTAAAATAATTCGTTAATTCGGGGTTTATTATACGTTAAATAGAGTTTTTTGCCTTCATTTTACTCGGGGAAAAAGAAAAATTCTCTAAATCGCGAAATTCGTTAAATAGAGGTTCGTTCAATCGGGATCCCCGACTGTAAATGTATTTAAAATATGTAGACAGTAGCTTTTTTTGAGACAGTTAGTCTGTGGCGCTGTGTTCAGGAGCCAGTGTAATGAAAAGTGTCTGACGCTCGATCGCTTTATATGCAACAAATTCAATCAACGATAGTTCTTGTAGAACTATATCGAAAGCTGCAGGCATCGCTTCAACCGATAAAACATTGAAGTGTGTATATGTTTTTTTTTTTTAATGTAAAGTCTCTGTGGATTCTGATTTTTTTTCTGTTGTAATTTTTAGATAGTTTCGACTTTATTCGTGATGAGTTTATTTTTAAATGTGCTGTAAATAGCTAATAAGTTTAAATCAGTGTTTTGGATGTAGTATCGTGCAAGAAATGTGAAATTTGAGTGTCGTGTTAGCGCAAAACCTTTATTATACAAAGGTTGTCGTAAACTAGCCCACCGTAATAGACAGAAATCCTGTTAAAAAATCCGCGTATGTTAAAAAAGAACTGCATATAACAGGGGTTCCCAGTTTTTTCCGACTCAGGCACCCTTTGACAAATTACAATTTTTCAAGGCATCCTAATCTATTTCAATTTTACACCCGCTATAATCTATTTCAATTACATCGAAAATATTAACAGCTAGTGGCACCCCTCGCCCCTCCTTGCGGCAACCCAGTGTGCTGCGGCACCCACTTTCGAAAACCCTGACCTATAACAAAAACAATGAAGCGTTTGGATGACAAAGCAATGTTGTGTCATTTTTTGCACTGTTAAAAAAACTGATGACCCAAAACCGATGGAAACACATCTGGAGTTCTGTGCCAGACTCTGAGACTGCGACGTCTTCGTCAACCTCCGATTTTCTACAATTGAAATTAATCAGTCGGCGAATAATTTATCAAGTCCGAATTATATTTATAAAATAATTTTTTTTATTTAGATTTTTCCGGCATTTTTTACTATTATTCTAAGTGAATCTTTACTATTATTTTAAGCGATGGTTTTTTTCTGCATACAAGATGGATGTGTCGAGTATCATGCAAAGTTGTAATCTATGATGGATATGTGTCGAGTATTATACAAATATTTAATTGACCAGGGGTTTTCTGATCCGAAATTTTGGAAAACTTTAAGTTGCCGTTTCCGAAAATTTTCGGCTTACATTCTAATGGGCCATTTTACGGAAAACGAAAATTTTGTTCCGCACGTCACGCTTTATATGTTTCATAAAAAATAATAATTAGTCCAGTCATATTATACAAAAAACGGGCTAAAATCGCAAAACACGATGTAGTTCTTTTTTTTTTATATGTTGTTTGAGTCAGTTAGGCTAGTGTAAATCTAAGTTTGCAGTTTTCAAAAACCTGTGCTCGCTGCGTAATTCGCAAAAAACTGCGAAATGTTCGGAATTTTTTAAGTTTTTCCTTTATAACTACTAAAGTATCCAACTTTTGATATTAAATGTGTGAACCAGTTTTAAAGCACATTAAATGTTGAACAATTTAAGCTCAAGTAGGGTTTCGTACAACCAATAGTTTAGGAAACTAAACTATTACTTCAAAAACTGCCCATTTTTGGCGAAAAATGAAAAAATTATGCTTCTATCACATTCTACGCCAAATATGGAAATGAATTCCCACTTTAATCAAAAAAAAAACCTGGATATACTGTTATAGTACATCTAATTGGCTTTCATTTAAGCCAAGAACAAAGTCTGTATATTCAATAGTTCTTTTACAATCGCAAAACAAGCAAATAGTTGGAATATTCGATTTTTGAAGAATCGAGAAAAAACACTTTTCAAGACAATATGGAAGATCCTATTCTAAGAAAAAAAGGAGGCAATGAATGATATAATAAGACTCTAATGTCTGTTTTCTATACGTATGTATGCTGGAAACACACGGCGGTTATATAAAACTTAAATAGGTCAATAATTGACAGTCCTATGCAAATAACTCAAGCATTCGTATCTATGCCTTTAGCATTAATGAATTTTCTGCCGTATTTCATTTTTCAATTGGAAAATTACCTACCGGGTTTTATTTTGAATGGAGAATAATTTTGGTATCGGACGAATTTGTAATGAGATTTAAATATCCTAAGACGGACTAGCAGAGAAACAAAGAATAAATGAAAATGAACTTTCACTCATTCTTTTTGCAAAAGCATATGAAACTGTCCAGGTTCATCATTTCAAACTTAAAGCTTCTGCGTGAAACCTAGAATGAAAAATGCACCCTTTATACACTTTAAGCTCAATATTGTCGAATGTTTATATTTATTGAAAAATCATTCAAGCAGAAAGTACACCTAGATGCACCTAGAAGCATTAACCAAAATGTTTCCACTTTTTCACTTAGCAGGTCTCGATTTCTACGTAAAAAATGCTCGCCTTTATTTACAAGAGATGTGAAAAACGGGATGAATTCAAAGGATTTTTATGTACACTGGAAGAAATTTCACGATTTTGCGAATCAATAAATTTTCGCCTAGTTTGTGAGCATACACGTGTAATGGATGAACTGGTTCTAATGAAACTAAAGAGGAGCCTGAAAATAATCCATAATTGTAACATATCAAACATTTCAAAGTGTGCTTTTACGGTGAATTTAATGAATTATGTTCATGTTAAATTATTTTGAAGAACTGGAATGACTAAGGGACAGTTTTCACTGTCTTCGGATACATCAGAGCGACTGTGCGCTAGCGTATTATGATCATATTTGACTTCTCAACATCAGAGCTCTCCTAAGGAAACGCTTTTCCAAATTGTGTAATAAACGACACCTCAATAAGTTGCTCCCTAGGTTTTGGACTTGAGGGCATAGAAGTTAAAAACAACTAGAGAAACTGAACCGCCATCAAATAAAGTGCATCTCAACAGATCGTAATCGATGATGAATAGGATGTGGATCTACTTTTTTTTTTTTTTTTTTGCTGTTTTTGTCTCAAACATTTAAAATATTTCCTTCCAGAAAAGTATCTAAGTCCAGTTAATTTGTATTTAGTTATCCTTTTTTCTTTTCAACCGAGGAAAAATGGAATAATTCTTAGATATGTACTTTTTCTTCACACAGTTAGTGGATGTGGTACCATCATCCACTAACATCTTCCCATGTCTGACGAAGAAAAGCAAAACTGCCCCGTGTTGTTCAAACGAAATGGTATAAGGTTGACCAGGCAGCCATTAGCTTTCCCTCCTGAAGTGAGTCCCGAAGCTTTAGCCGAAACTGAAGAGATGGAGCTGGTTGCTCTGTATGTAAATGAGGCATCCCCTGACATTCTGCGACAATATTCAGTTCCACCTGTTCCTCAAAGAAGCATGTAATGCAACTGTGAACAGTCTTTGTTAGTCTTCAACCAAAAGAGTAGCTTCATTCCAGTCTTATCGCAGGTACCGACAAGTAAACAAATGGTTGGCAGAGAAGAAGGACGCCTCAGAGCGGAGTTGGTCGAAGACCAACATAAATTTTGATATTGGTTCATCACCAATCACTACATTAAATGATTCAGCCTCACCCGTCCGTTTCAGATATTTCTCATTTTAGTGCAAGAAGGGACATCTGGGAGTATGCTGTTGTTGCAAAACTGATCTTAGCTGCTCAGCTTTGTGCAATCTGCCATTTGAAAATTCTGAACACAACTTCTTTGCCATTCTAACCAACAAAAAGAATAATAAAAATAAATAAATAAATAAATAAATAAATAAAAATGATAAAATGAAAAAAAAAATGACATATCCTTCTTTTTTTTCAATCCAGAGTACAATCGTACCCATCAAAGACATCATACAATCAAGACATTAAGTGTAGTTAATTTTTAAGATACGTTTTAATGATAAAACTAACATGTAAATAGTTTCATCTTTTTGAAATCATTCTGTTTTTTTTTTTGCTTTTTGTCCGTATCTCTCTTATTCTAATGGGAAGTGTTTCTTACCGAAAATATTTTGCTCAAAAATATTATATATATTCAGAACCAAACTTGGTATATAACTTTCCAGTCGAAAAACGAAATACGGCTGAAAATTCATCAATGTGAAAGACATAGATAAGTAGGGGAAGGAATTTTTGCGTTACCTGCATAGGACTGTCAAATATTGGCCTATTTTATTTCTTCAAAACTGTCCTGTTTTGCCAGCACACATAACTTATATGAACACACATTAGAATCTTATTATATCATTCTTTGCCCCTTTTTTTCTTAGAATAGGATCTTCCATATTGTATTGAAAAGTATTTTGTCTCAATTCTTCAAAAATCGAATTTTCCGAATATTTGTTTGTTTTGCGATTGTAAAATACCTATTGAATCTACATATCTTGTTTTGGGCTTAAATGAAAGCGAATTAAATATACTATAGCAATATATCCAGGTTTGTTTGATTAAAGTGGGAATTCATGTCCATATTTGGCGTGGAATGTGTTCGAAGCATATTTTCTTTTCATTTTTCGCCAAAATTGTAGTTAGTATCAAAAATTGGATAGTATCAAAAGTTTAGAATCAAAAGTTGGATAGTTTAGGAGTTATAAAGGAAAACCTAAAAAAAGTCCGAAAATTTCTCAGTTTTTCGCAAATTACGCAGCGAGCACAGGTTTTTGAAAACTGCAAACTTAGATTTACAATATCCTAACTGAACCAAACAACATATGTATTAAAAAATCAGAACTACATCGTGTTTTTGCGATTTTAATGTTTAATATGACTGGACTAAATTTGAAAGGATGATGAACAAAATTGTGTTGCATCAGAAATCACAAACACATGTGTGACATCGTAAGCAAAAACTTTCTTCAAAAATGGGGTCGTTTCCAAAATGTTAAAAGTATTTTTTTTTTTTTTGGAAAGAGCATGCTAAAAAAGAGTTAGCATAGAATCTGACTATTTTTAAATAATTTCTTTAAGTTTAATATTTAAAAAAAAATACTTAAATCGGTGCTATTTCATCGTTGAACGCTTCTGCCGATGACATCACAAATGATGAAATGCCATTCAGTGTTGCCATTCACGGTCCAAAATATTTAATTCGTATCTTTACTCACGTGTATTGGCAACGATAATGTTGGTAGCAAGCGTAGAGCGCAATTTTAATTCACTGCTTGATTATCAAAAAGTGGAAACGTAGTAGAAAGATGCGGCAAAGTGCATCATTTGTGACGTCATAAAGAACACGCCTTGTTTGAAAAATTGGACATTTAAAAAAAATTAATAAAAAAAAAAACTTTTGGGAAAATGAAAGTATTTTCTGAGTCCATGTTATTTTATTTTATTTTTATTTTATTTTATCTTTTTTTTTTTTTTTGCTCATTCTATCCATTTCAATGACTAAAAGTAGTACTTTTGACTGAAGGAAACCACCCCATTATTTTTTTTTAATGAAATATAGGAATCGTCACGTGCGGGACAAAATGACTATTTTCAACGGAATGGGCATATACATACTTTTTTCTATGGTTTAAATAATTATTTCTAAACTAATGAGATATGTTTCCTTAACTTCGAAACCACAGCTTTCAAAATCTACAACTTGTTTCGTCTTTGCTGTATTAATGGAGCAAAAATATATGCTTATTCATAAGCAAGTTACCAGAGATTGATTTTGGATGTCCCGCACGTGTCGCATGTAAATGAATTTTATTTTAAACTAGTGGCACCCGCACGGCTTCGCCCGTAATAGAAAAATTAAAAGTCTTTTGGTTCGCCTGTATATTTACAAATAATGTATGGTGAAATTTCTCACCAATTGGCTTGTGCCCATGTTACGGTTCCACGTTATGATAATTTCGTAATTTATGATAGTTTTTTTCTTAAAATTGGAATAAAAAAAGAACCACATCGAATTTTCGAAAAATCGCTTCGAGGTGCACACCCCCATGCTACATACTAACTTTGTGCCAAATTTCATGAAAATCGGCCGAACGGTTTAGGCGCTATGCGCGTCACAGACATCCTACAGACATCCAGACATCTTGACATCCTCCGGACAGAGAGACTTTCTGCTTTATTATTAGTAACTAGTGGCACCCGCACGGCTTCGCCCGTAATAGAAA
The DNA here is from genome assembly GCF_026930045.1 of Uloborus diversus. NCBI lineage: Eukaryota > Metazoa > Arthropoda > Arachnida > Araneae > Uloboridae > Uloborus > Uloborus diversus. The sequence goes on from NC_072731.1 coordinate 106,214,427, forward strand.
AATTAAAGGTCTTTTGGTTCGCTTGTATATTTACAAATAATGTATGGTGAATTTTCTCGCCAATTGGCTTGTACCGACGTTACAGTTCCACGTTATGATAATTTCGTATCTCGCCAATTGGCTTGTGCCCATGTTACGGATCCACGTTAGGATAATTTCGTAATTTATGATAGTTTTTTTCTTAAAATTGGAATAAAAAAAGAACCACATCGAATTTTCGAAAAATCGTTTCGAGGTGCACACCCCTATGCTACATACTAATTTTGTGCCAAATTTCATGAAAATCGGCCGAACGGTTTAGGCGCTATGTGCGTCACAGACATCCTACAGACATCCTTCAGACATCCTACAGACATCCAGACATGCAGACATCCTCCGGACAGAGAGACTTTCAGCTTTATTATTAGTAAAGAAGATAACAAAATTGTTTAATGTAATTTAATTGCGTCACGAGTATCTTTGTATCAAATGTAAAGATCAAAAAAATTGCTTACTCCTGTTTCATTAATATATTAAGAGATATGACGAAATGTTAATGAAATTTAAGCGTATTTTTGTCTCGCACGTGCCAGTGGGATTGTCCTAAAACTGAAAATTTATTTTAAAAGAAAACTTTTAATACTATTTTTATCAATGATTTCGATGATTTTTGTAAGCATATTTGAAGAGCTTTTCCGATTTCAATAATTTTCGTCTGTATATTTGAAGAGTTTTTACGGGGAGGGGAGGGGGCTGTTGTTCGTAGAAGAAAATTTTTGTAATTAAGACTACGTTCTGGAAATGAAATCCTGTATCCGCCCCTGATGGTGCTGCTATAATTAGAAAAGGTGAAGATAAAAAGCTAGAAATTTTATTTTGGCTTAAAAACAAGGGTAACACTGCAATCTCTGAATGCTGTAACTCAGTTATTGAGTATTTGCTTGCATTTCTGCATTAGTTCCAGGAATGAGGAGCTGAACTTGTAGCTTTGTACACTAGCTTTTAATTTCTCTTTTGTGAAGTAAGCCTGTACTAAGTTTGCGGACTTCTTGTGGATTTGCTAAAATATTTTTAGCAACAGTACTTGGTTATTTGTCTGCAACTCTTATAGGGAGATTCCAGACTGATGAGCAATAAACGAGGGAAGAACTGCATTCTCTAAATGCTGTAACTCAAATGTTTGGTACTTGTGTGCAATAATGCTCTATCTTTGGCTATACGGCGATTAATTTGTAATACTAAATCAATTTCAGTCAAGTTTTCAGATGAATTGGCAAATCATGCAAATGTATACTATTATTGAATATCACCTATCGAGATAATACTCGTATAATTAAAGTCAAAAAAACTGAAATGTTTGTATAGTCTCTAGTTTCAATAAGTAGTGCCCTCATATTTATGATTTTTTTTTATCAAACAAATTAAACTATAACTTCAACGCAGTAAAAAAAAAAAAAAAAAAAAAAAAACTTTTAAATCAAGGATAGAAAAAAGTTTCTCTATTATCATGAATTGTTGTAGAAATTTAGTACTTAGTATGATGTTTTCTGACTATTGCATTAAAGCCTCTTATTATCCAACTTGCAGTTTGCTTTCTAATTTTCAGTAGAACATGTAATTACAAAGTCACTGAAAATTTCATCAGAGGAGGCACAATTTCCCCAACTTCTACTTAATTTATTTGATAACTCATTAAGTAGGGGAGGTTGGGGCACAGTGAGACGAGGGGTATAATGAGACAAAGCTATTTTTTACATATTTTAAATTATAATTGGCAAATGATGCTAAACACCCATAAATCTACAGCGATTGGCCGGATTGAATTCATACTCGAAAGATGATTTTTTAAACTTATGTTATGATTTAAAAGTTTTCAACTTGCTGTTTATGTACGTTATAAGTATTTTTACATCATTAAAAATGCGTATTAGACCACGTAAGGTGAAAATAGGGACATTTTCTTACGCTTCTATGAAAAATTTATTTGTAACTAACCTTTTGATTCCAAGTGGCAGTTCAGAAAAAATAGATCATAATAATCTATAAATTATAGACACAACTGATACAAAAGAGCCCTCTTGCTCTAGTGTAATGTTTTCGTTGGTTTCAAAAGATATCCAAAAACTGAAGAGAGAAAAGTTTTAGCACTATTGAAAGAGCACGAAAAAGGTAAAAGTATCATTGCAAGTGATAGGAAAAATCACATTTCAGAGAAAAAAACATAAAAACTAGAGAAATTTATTTAAAAAAAAAAATGAAAGAAAAAAAACGTCAAAAATACAGATTCTGATATTTCATCAAATCATGTTGAAATGAGCGAAAATATACTTCACGGATTTGAAGAACTAGATCGTGAGATACTTGAAGGAAACTTTGTTCTGATAGAATTTGCCATCACACAGAAATATTTATGTTGGAAATGTTCTAATGGTAGCTGATAACGATGGAGACTTGTACATTAGTTTTTTGCGCAAAGGTAAATCCATTTTGACTGTTTTTAATTGTTCATCTGTACCAGATGTTGCATCCTTCCCGAATAAAAATATTAAATTGTTGATAACAACTCCTACTAAAAAAAATTACGCAAACCAAAATCAGTTTTCTTATGTGGTTTAAAAGTTGATGTTTTCTTGGTACACGATTAAATTTGAATATTTTTTTTTCATTTTGATCTAATTTTGATTTTAAACGTTGAACTTATTATATTTCACTCAACCCTAGATGCTGTATTTCTGTGCTTTGTGTGCTGTCTCATTGTGCCCCGTATGCTGTCTTATCTCAAAAACGTTAAAGAGCAATTAACTTTTTTGTGCTGCATTACAAATCTAGCTTGAAAAATTTCTTATAAAATCAAAGTTTCCAAATTTCTTGAATTTTGTATTTTTCATCGCGCTGTAACCCACCCTCTCTTTTTTTGTAGTTGCTAAGGAATTTGTACCCTTATTTATTTATTTTTTAAATTTAAAGAAAGAAAAAATGAAATAATCTGAATTGGTTTACTATATTTTACAATGTTATTATACTTGATTTTGTATCCAAGCATGGTTAGTGCTAACTTTAAAGATTTGAATTTTCAAATTAAAATTAGATGTGATGGTTCAAAGTAGGAAATATTCTTGAACTTTATTTAAAAATAACTTATAAAGTTTAAACTGACTTCTACAAAATATATGAGCTCGGGTTTCATGTTATCCTCCTATTATAAAACTTTGTAACTCAAGTTCCCTTTTAAATCTCGTGAGGTCTGAGAGCTTTATCTCTGTAGCATTATCTAAAACATAATTACGAAAAGACTTTGGTCAGAGAATAATTCCTTTCCGACGGATTTTGCTACCACTTTAAATATTGAATCTTTAACAATTTGTTTCTGCAAAGTCAGAACATTCATGTTTCATTCTAGCTCATCTTTAAGTCTTAGCTGTGACAGAATTTAATAGTGTACGAAACACCACTAGTTTAATCATCTTAATACACTTTTGGCAGCTCTTCTCTGACCAAATACACTATGTTGAGTCTCGAGGGGTATCCAGCTTCTGTTCCTCACAAATAATTTGTCACAAGACCGAAGTATTACTACGCAAGAGTGATTGTGAAAAAGAATACAAAATGCGATTAATCATAACTTTTTAAACTTTATTGCTAACTATTTACATTATACACTTTTTCCCTCTCTTGCACACACACACACAAAGAGAAATTTTTGTTAATACTGGAAGAGGAAAATGTTTTTCGAATCAGTAAAATAAAACGGAGAGATCATGAAGTAAAAGGTATAATTAGAAGCAACTGGACACTTTCGCTTTCCCTTTTTAGGGAACTTATAATTTTTATTTGAATACAGTGAAACAATCGTACGGGACATATAAAAGTATGATAACTATAAACATTCTATGACATTTTAAAATTTTTTTTTTTTTTAATATAATAGTTTTAAGGAATCCAATATTGGTAAAAATACGAAGATTTAATCCTAGACTGAAAGAAAGTTGATCTTGGATAAAAAAAAATCCTTATAAATGTTTTACATTCAAGTCGAACAATCATTATTTAGCGGTGTCTCTTTGTGGGAAAAAAAAAGAAGGAAAAAAAAAAACATTTGTTGATGGCAAATTAATAAATTAAAAATAAAACCAAAACAACATAGATTAAAGCTAATTTTCCGTAATCTTGAAAAACTAACATTACAAGCAAGCGTATACTTTTACATCGGTCTTGTACATATATTCAATATATTCAGTGAAAACTAGGAAATAAATATTTAATGGCATTTAAACATCAACATATATACTATAAGTGACGAGTAAAATTAGTGTTTTATCGTCATAAACTATTATGGTATCTCAAAACTGACACCGTTAATTAGCTGAAATGAGTGGTTCGCATGGAAAGAAAAAACATCGCATTTCAGCAATGATTTTGAAACAGTAAGTAAGTAATCCTTATATACATAATAGCGAATGATCGAGTAAATTTCCTGACGTCATCAACAATGAAACTCTCTCCACTGCATGATAATTTGATAATATGTTTTGGTAATATTTGACCTGCAGGGAAATTCTTTATTGTGACGAGAATGAACTGAATCCGGTATCTTAAATGTTTTACTGGTAAAACTATCATTTTAGGAGAATGATGAAACGTAAAAATGGTCATCAAAAAACCCTATACTGGAGTTTAAAGTTAATCCACTGAAGTTAGGGTTAAAATGTCACCTATCAAAATATCAGCAAACCGGCAATTGCTTCGTTGAAATGTAAAAAGCAATTTTCTCCCGTCATACCTTGACAGGCGATTTTCTAGCAGTAAATAATAGTAAAAGTCGAAAAGGGTATTTTTTACAATGCGGTAACATAACACGTCTCCCAAACTAGCTTTTTTTTAAAGCTTCCGCTGTTAAAAGGGATTTTATTTAGCTGCTGGCTATATCTTGGAACGCAACGGCACTTTCATTAAACAACTAGCCGGTCTTCGGCTCCCGACTCAGTGGGGTCAGAAATGCTTCTTGCAATAGAGGCTGCAGAGTTTTAATGTTTTTGCCGCTCTAGCGTTGAAAACCCTGCTCTAGCTGAATAACTTCGCACTATAACCCATCTTGAGTGCAGTGATTGTTGATATAAAAACTTCTCATTGGGGTCCCCCAACTAGCTGAATAACTTTGCACTATAACCTTTCTTGAGTGCAGTGGTTGTTGATATGAAAAACTTCTAATTGGGGTCCCCCAACTAGCTGAATAACTTTGCACAATAACCTATCTTGAGTGCAGTGGTTGTTGATATGAAAAACTTCTAATTGGGGTCCCCCAACTAGCTGAATAACTTTGCACTATAACCTATCTGGAGTGCAGTGGTTGTTGATATGAAAAACTTCTAATTGGGGTCCCCCAACTAGCTGAATAACTTTGCACTATAACTTGTCTTGAGTGCAGTGGTTGTTGGTATGAAAAACTTCTAATTGGGGTCCCCCAACTACCAACTACAACAATTTATAAGATGGAGTGATTTAGTGTGCACACGATATAAATTATTATCAAAGATAACATATAAAACAAATCAGACAGTATTTTGGATTCTATTCATTCCGCCAAAGATTTCGAGTTTTTTTTAACAACGGCAATTTAGTGGAAAACGTTTATTTACTTACATTATTTTATACGAACTCTATATGTAGTCTGGTCAATATCAAGTTCTTGAATCAGAACCAAATATGAATATTCAAGTGTTTCAAAGCTATCATAAAATATTCATTTTATGAAATGACAAAATTTAAAAGCGTAGCTCTACCATTATTAACTATTGTTAATAAATACACTGCAAATAATCGGTACACTTTTGAAACTCTTTAAGTGTTCCAGTTGCCGGAATATGTGCTAAAATGTATTTTGAATGTGTTATGTACAAAGAAATGAAGTTGAAATGTTTTACTAATCCGTTGCGTTATAAAGAAAACATTCCAAAAGTGCACCGAATGTGTTTTTCTGGGAATCTCTATTCAGCCGAAGTTTGGGAATACACTTGAGAACACATCGCGCGTAGATTTGAGAGTGCTTAAGAAATCACTGCTTTCTCTGCTACGCCATGTTTGTAAACAATCTGGATCGACAGCAATAATTTTCGTGATATTTTTAAATGCTCAAAAGGTACGCCACTTTCCTTTTGTATGTTTTTTACAGATAATTTTTGTATTTGTACATTTACTGAGCTTCATACTTTTGTTTTAAATAAACTAATAATTTACCATACCGCTTAAGTTTTGAAATAAAATGAAATCCTGTGCTTTAAAACTGTGTGTGTGGTTACGTTAAGACTAACGTGTTACGATTCTAACTTTGAAACTTGCCGATTGGTTTAGGGCTCCTGCCCTTATCTTTAGATTTAGAATTTTTTAAGAACATCGGAATTAGAGGTTTAAACAAGGGCTCCTAACTACAGGTAATGACAGAAAAAAGCATCTCTTTCATATAATTGCTTTTTATAAGTTCTGTCATCTACTTTTTGTTTTTACAAATAGTTCAGGTGATTTTATTTTTCTGGTTAGCAATTTTTTGATACGTTAATAGTTATGCTTGTAAACATCCCATAAGATCGATCATCTTGGGCACAACTTTTTGGTTTAACAAAACGAAAAAGAATGAATCGCTGGAGGTTCGGCGGCTTAGATTATGTTAAACTTGAATATGATCAAAATCTATCACAATAGTATGAATGAGATTCGAACCTAGGTCCAGAGATCAAGATTCTTCTAAGTAATGATGTTTGACAAAATATATTGTCTAATGTTTCCTATCAATCAATTTTATCTTGAATTTTGAGGATAAAACATTGCGTACCATTTAGCATCTTATTTATGGATAATTAATTTTATTACCTGTTGTCGTTAAAAAAATCATGAAATTTGAGTTTCATGATCGATGTTTTGTAGAAATGCCAAGCAAAGTATTCTTCAAATGAATAATCTGAGTTCAAAACATTACCTAAAAATCTTATTAAGTATCTTAGTCAAATTTTTAAAATTATTAAAGCAATTAGAGCAAACAGGATGCCTTATATAAATGTGTGTTTTGACGCATACATGTATCGGGTCTCGGGTTCTTAAAAATGGGGTCATGACACAAAAATAGTTAAAACCGCTAGTCTAGAAAAAATGCTTATTAGTTTTTTCTTTAATCCCACTTTTTAATTTGCTGTGTGATAAAAAACATGTGAATAAAAAATTTCACCCTTTATTTCTTTAAGAAAAAAAACCTTTAGTTCATTGTAAAACAAGTACAATCTAATAACGTAAACAGAATTTTTTTTTTTTTTTGAAACAAGAAAAGTTCCATGAAAGACTTAGTAAAAATTGTTGAATAACTAAACGTGATGTCTGTTGCAGTGTAAAAACTATTTCAAATGTAATTTAGTTGTTATATGTTCTATCACATTGAGAGATAGATTAAGGGTGACCACAGACTGAGGAAACAGGAAATATTAGACCTTTTTCTGAGAAAAATGCCGAATTTAATATTAGTAACGGAAGTTTAAGCAATTTTTACAGTTCTAGAAAGGGCGTAGGGAGATCTCCCTCGGAGATTTATCTAGTCTAAAATATGTTTAAGCTGTCTTTGATTATGTAAAGATGGGGAAAAGTATGGAGAGGGGGGAAGGATACCTCTAGGAAAAAATGTAAGAATGCAGTTTTAAAACTTTACATTTAGGGCATTTTTAAGGAACTTTGGGTTTTATTCCGGGGTTCATTTCAGCTGAAAATATATTAGTGTTAAAAACATTTTTGTAGGGTAACTTGAGGAATAAGGGTATTATTACCCACAATATTTCGAAAATGTTTTTTTTTTCTATGGTGATTCTATCTTTGGTGATATTAGTGGAAGGAAATTCTTTTTGGAGGGAGGGGGGGGGTTGTTGGTCTCCGGAAAATTGTAAAAACTGATGCGTCTAAAACATTTTAGCTATCTTTGATGATGTAAAGATAAAAGGAGGAAGACAGGTATATAGGGGCTTTTTTCGGAAAAATTATTATTATGGAAAAAATAGTAGGGGAATGTGGGGTAAAGTGAAATTGCTAAGCTGACTAAGTTTTTTTTTAAATGAACAAATTGGAATTTCTTTTGAAAATTACACTTTATAAAGAAAGAACATTGTAAAAAAAAAAAATGGAAATTTTTCACTTTATTTTTTTATAAAAAGAGTGAAGAATAAAATATTTTTCTGAATGAAAAACGTTCTATTCACTCATAAAAAATGTATTTGTTCAAATGAATGAGTGAAAGAAGAGTAGAATGAATAATAAAAAGATAATGAAACAATGAACGAATACTTAAATAAATAAAATACTTAATACATGAAGAAAAATAAATGACCGTATAAAATAGTGAGTAAATAAGAAAATGGGTGAAGGCATTAATAAGTAAGTGAATTAATGAATGAAGGAATGTAAATAAATTATTAAATGAATCCGTAAGTAATTTTGTAAATAACACTGCGCGGCCAAAAAAAAAAAAAAAAAAACCCTTCAAAATGCTTTTGACTTTTCGTCGGCTGATTCTTTTGTAGAATGACCCCCTGAATCCGAATATGACCTCTGTTTTCCCCCTTTACGTACCATTTTTTTTTAAAGAACCCCCAAATTTTTTTTCAATTTTCTTTAGTTTTAGAGCAATTATTTTTTTTCTTTGGAGGTGAAAGGAGCTTTATATTAACTGCTAACATTGTTTTGGTGGGCAAGAGAGGTTCAAAGTTCAAGATTATGGACACCAATCGCAAAAAGGGGGACTTAGGGGGGGGGTATAACCTCTCAAAATAAAAGAAAAATTAAGAAAAACGATCTTTTTATTCTGATTTTATAAAAAAGATGTTTGTAAAAAACATTCGGAGCAGAATGAGAGTATAAGACTCGCTTCTAAGACTCCTATGCCCATAAAAATTTTCGTGACGTAAAAAAAAAAAAAAAAATCATGTGAATGTCGCACGTTGCATAAGAGTTGAATCGCAGGTCTTCATTCAAAAAGGCATTTCTCTGGCTGATTTCTATGTAAAATGACCCCTATGACCCCTTGTTTCCAAATACGACCATCTTTCTCCCTATCACGCCCCCTTTTTAAAACCTACCCCTCTCCTCTCCCCCGCCATTTTTTTTATTTGGAGGGGGAAAAGAGCATTACAATAACCGTAAACATAATTCTGAATGATTAGAGATGTGCAAAGCTCAAAAGGTTATGCATATGTAGCAAAAACGAAAACAGGGGGGAGGGGCACTCCTCCAAACACACTGTGCAGCAAAAATTAAAATGCTTCTGAGGCTATTCCGCCTGATTCTTCTGCAAATTTACCCCCTGAATCCAAATATGATATCTGTTTTTCTAATACATGAACCGATTTTTGTAGAACTCCCCCCCCCTTTTATTTGGGGAGGGGGGGGGCAAGTTTTTTTTTGCTATATATATGCACAAGATTTAGAACGTTTAACATCTCTAGTCATTCAGAATAATGTTTACGGTTATTGTAATGCTCATTTTCCCCTCCAAATTTAAAACTATAACTGGCTCTGAATTAGGGGAGGGGGTAGCTCTAAAAAGGAGTCGTGATGGGGGGGGGGGAAAGGTGGTCGTATTTGGAAACAAGGAGTCATTTTATATAAGAATCAGCCAGAAGAATATCTATTTGAATGAAGACCTGCGATTTATCTCGTATGCAACGTGCGACATTCATAAGACTTTTTTTTTTTTTTTTGCCGAACTGTGCAATTGACTGAGTAAACGAAATAAACTATTTCACTTTGTCCCATTCATCTTGCCAATATTAGAAATACAAGTAAGCTTAAAATTAACTGAAAAAAAAAATAAAAAATACCGCATTAAATATTAGAAGGTCTCAATTAATATTTAAAATGTTAGTAACAAAAATTTTATCATTTTATTCTTACAAAAATAATTTTTGACTTACATCAAAATATTACAATATGAATGTCCTTTTTTGAAAATTGCCATTATTATCATTAATTTTAAGCTCCAGATGTATTTTTTTCCTGGCTGGATTAGAGTACATGTGCTATTATATAGTTAAAATATTACTAGATTGTTGGCAGTAAAAGTACCTTGAGATTCACCATTTCACTTTGCCCCACATTCCCCTACAGCCTACAAATAAATGTATAAAGTATTGCTTGTGTTCTCGTAATTAAGCGTATGTTTGTTAAAAAAAAAGGCTTTTTCTTATTTTTTTTAGGTAATGGTTTACCCGGTTATAGAAGAATGATAGTTTCAAGCATTGTTATGTAAATTTTTTAAAGTGTATGTATAAAGTTAAATAAATTCATTTTAAACATATTGTGTTTAATGACTAGATAAGTTTGATAAACTCAGTTCAGTGTTATGTGCGTAAGTTTGAAACATAAGTCCCATGCATATTTTAAATTTAGCTGCATTAGTTAATGAACTTGATATTCGATTCGATTCCGAGTCACAACTGACTACAACTGTATTTATGTCGAGGACTGCATACTAAGTGCCTTGCCTCCATTATTTTTTATACCGATAGATGGCAGCACCATCTCCGGATCGAACAGTTAATGAGACTTTAGAACTAGTCCAGGAGCTAATAGCTACCTGGTGCTAGCACCCCCAGAGGTATTGTTTCACTTGGAGGACATTGAGACCACGAGCATATTTAACGTCGCCCAGTCCCCTTTAATGACGACGGTGGATCTTCGACCATCGAGGTTCGAACTCAGGACCCTCCGGCCCCGAATCCGACACTCTACCGATCGGGTTACCACGGCCCCATGAACTTGATATTAACTGTCTGATTCAGTTAGACCTGAATGTATGGCATTTAGTTGCAATCTGGAGATTAAATGCCGTACGATGGAAGCTAAAAAGAGTACTCAACCAGTCACGTCTTAAGAACCGAAACGGCCACACAATTTCTGCACCAATGATTTTTCATACACAAATCATTTCTATTTTGAAGCAATTAGTTTGCAATGTAAGAACAATCCCAACCTTAGTATTACATGTTGCCTTTCAATCAATAATAAAAGCCATTATTAATTTCAGGATACAAAACCAGACCCCTTAAAAACAAGCTCAAAATTGGCAGCTTATACAAAAGGTTTGTACTCACCTTTGGCGGGAGAAGGGGAGGGGATAGAAAAAAAAAGCAAATGAATGGAATTGGAGTTAGATCTCATACGGTAACATCTTTTGCACAGATAATGTTTTAATGTAGTACATTTTTTCCTCATTCAAGAAATAAATAAATGTTTTGAATAAAGTGGCTACCAATGGAAAAAAAAAGGGCTACTAAGCTGAAAGTGTATGCCAGCCACTGACGACTAAGTATTTTTTTACTTATTTTGTTTTTCGTGAACTTTTTTCTTCGTTATGCAAGGAACTAAAACTAAAAATAATTAAATGAAAATTGTCAGTGCCGGATATACGATTTTTCCGATCTAGGTCAAATCTTGAAACTGATGCTCCTTCTCATTCTCCTTCAAGTTTTATATTGAGTTTCAACGAATCCCCCCCCCCCCACGGAAATCGAACAAATTAGTTGTCCCCCAAAAATTTTCTCACAGGGGCAAGGGTCCCAAGGCAAGGGTCCCCCTCCCCTTCGCCCCCAGATCCAGCACTCATCGTTTTAGGTAATATTCAAGGAAATAATTAGTCATTAAAGAATTCCACTGCACTTACATTTTTAAAAGAACGCAACTAATATTTAAGGTCATTGATCAGATACCAAGCAATAGGTCATTGAAATTTATTTTGATCTCGAGAAATAAAAATTTTTGAAAATTAAATTTATGAAGCAACAAACTGAAGTTTCACATAACTTCAGTTTGCCTTTTTTTGTTCAGCCTTTTTTTGTACACTTTTCATTACTTTTTAGCTTACTTTCCCAGTAAAAGTCAGAAAAAGAAGAAAAAAGCATGAAAGAAGGCTTAATGCATCTTAAAAATATCGCGAAAAACAAAAAAAAAGTCAAAAATAAATAAAATAATTAAATAAATATCGAAAAATTAAAAATTGGAAAGTAGGGTATTGAGATGGGGGAAAATGTCTGTCGGTCTGTCTGTCGGTCTGTCTGTATGTCTCCCCTAATAACTTTTGAATGAATAGTCCGATTTGAACAAACTTTTTTTTGTTCGAAAGATCTCGACGAGGACACCTCATTCCCATATTTACCTTTTGATTTGAACTATTTTTTGTTCAATTTTGAACAGTTAAAAAATCTTAACATTAGCGCCTACGGGGAAATTGAAGGCAATTCTGAACTATGAGGCGAATATGCTTCAAACAATCTTTGTAGAAAAAAGCTTTTGATAAAAAACTTGTATATAAAATATATTTTTGATTTGAACAATTTTCCGTTCAATTTTGAACAGTTCAAATCCCTCAACATTAGTGCCTACGGGGAAACTGAATGTCAATGTAGATTCCGTACTTGAAGGCGGATTTACTTCAAACAAATTTTGTTGGAAATAGCTCTAGACGCCGAACTCCAGACTCCGACTCTGAGAATTCAGGGGCACCTGACTCCGACTCCTACTCTTGTGCCCGACAATTAATCGGACTCCGACTCCCCGACTTCGACCTTGACTTTGTAGCTTTGGCAAAAATTTATACACGGAGGACAAATGACTGAGTCCGATTCTCGGATACTCAACTCCGACTCCTTTATCTCAAAATGAGATTGGCTCCGTCTCCGCAGCTATGGTTTTAACTGCGAAATAATTATTGTTGATATGACTTTTTTTTATTTTCACGCTAAAGTTTTAATTTAGATATTTAGTTTTCGGGGAATAAACTCGAAGTCATTTATGTTTCTACATAATGATATGCGCAGACGATTATTATTATTATTATTATTATTATTTTTTTTTTGACAATGAAAAGTATTTCGTTAAGTTGACATTTTATTGTTTTTATTTATTTTGGTAAGTGCATTAATTCATTTAAAGAATTAATTTTGGCAACAGGGGAAAAAGAAACGATTTTTTTTTTGATATGATGTATTTATTTTAATGGACTTATTAATTTTAATTATTATTTTCTCGTTTTGAAAGCTGTTAAAGATTTTTTTTATGAAAAAAAGTGTATTAGCTGCAGTGTTTAAAAGGTGCTGCTATTTTATTTGTTCGTTTTTTAAATTTAATTTTATTTTTTACGCATTTTTTTTTTTTTTTTAGATGAGTGAGGAATACTTTATTCCTAGAAATTAGCTTACATATTTAAAAAATAAGCTTAAAATATTTAAAAAATATGTTTGAAACAATTTGCGACTTTAGCTATTTTTGAGGATATTGATCAGGTACTAGAAAGTAGTATGAGTATACGGGAAAGTAGGCTCGTATAGTGCTAGACAGAACTTCTTGTTACAGTATGGATTAGCTTTGAAAACTAAAATATGGAAATTAATATTTTAAATGTATGCCATTTCTGTACTAAGTAATATTGTGCACTAAATTTTCCTGCAACCTTTTTATTGGTAAACATTTTTCGTGTGCAATTCTGCTGTAAGCTATTCAACTATCTTGGAAATATCATTGCATTTTAAATTTTTATAGTAGCTATGCTGATTAATAATTAGATTCATCCAAAGCCTAAACCATCATCAGCCTGCAGTCTCAAAATGAACACGAATTTAGTGCATATTTATAATTTCTAAAAGCTACTTTTATATTTGAGCGGTAGTTACCCTCGGATGCTATTAGTGCGAAGAAATTGTTCTAAAACACATTCTGGAAACTGTACCTATATGTGTGCCACAAAATGTTCAGTGAAGTATTCAAGATCGTGTCTTTAACGCGATCCTATAAGTGCTTAAAAAGTGCACTAAAAAGAATGCTGAACTAAGTATATGTTCCGAACTTTGTTTCGAGAAGTGTTTTGGAAACTGACCCAAAAAAGTGTTCTAAAAAAGGGGACAAGTGTACGTATTCAAAAAATGCTTTAAAAAGTGTTCCTACAACGGTTCTAATAAATGTTCCGAAATAAGTGTTCTAAAAAAAGGAGACAAGTGTCCGTGTGAAAAAAGTGTTAAAAAAGTGTTTGATTATTTGCAGTGTACGGGAAGCCAAATATTTTTTCCAATAACAAGCTTGATCGTATCATAATATTTTATGTTTCATTGCAGAATGCAGACATTATAACAGATAGATGCTATGTTTAGGAACTTACAAACTAAGTAAAAATGTACTTTTAATTGTTATTTGTTGTACTCCTCATCAAAGAGCAATTTAAAAAAGGTTAACGCAAAGATTATGAAATCATTTAATTACTCCAGTCTCGTAATCGCGATTGAAAGTGCAAGTTTATTCAGCATGAAGCAGTCTTATGCTCCCAAACTGTACTGTAATGGATAGTTTATCGAAGCGAACTTTCAATCTAAAACAAATTCTTACTTAAATTAATGACTAGTTTTGTAATTAAAAGAATTTTGAAAGCTTCGTGTACCTCCGCTATATAGAACTCGGAAGAATTTGCTGACGGTTTTCTTTTTAAAGATACTAAAATCGTAATAACTAATCATTGTAGTATAAAGCAGAAGTCGAAAGTATATGCCCGTAAAATTGTAATCCTTGCTGCGTAATGGCGCCAAAACAAATACGCTGATTTTTAGTTTATTTTTGGTCGCAAAGTAACGTGAGAAATACCTTGCCGCAAGCAATCTACATCCTATTTTTGTTTATTTTGACTTGAATGCTTTAAAATTGGCAAGTATTGGGCTAAACCTCTCAATGAGCCGAAGCTTGCGTATTTTCCTTACGTAATTTAGAGAATTAGTTTTTAATGTTTGGTTCCTCAAAGTCTCTTTAAAAAGAAAAATAAAGGTATAAGTCAATAGCTATAGGTCAAATATCAGGTAAACATATGAAATGGGAAATATATGTATTTCGGTCTGTCTATCTCCTTAGTTTTGAGGAAATAGTTCAGTTGGAGCACAAATTTCTTTTAAAGATCATCGCCTTAATGTGTAGTCCATTACATTTTTGGTTAGAACACTTTTCTTGTTCAGCTTTTAACAGTTCAAACAACGCAATATTAGGTACTCTGCCGTGCTAAGCACAAAAGTCGTGTCTGCACTTTTTGTCAAAATTGAGTTATTGAAACCAGGTGGTTTTTTGTCACATATTTTATCCAAATTTTATAGTCATTTGTCAATGGATATATTGTTTAAAAAAATTGAAAAAAATTCATATGAATCAAATACATGGAGGCACATAACTTTAAACGAGAATTGCTCGTTTCGAACCCAGCTGCAGAAACCATTTTTGCGCTTAGCACGGCAGTAACTGCTGTTAAATTTGAGTCCAATCTAGGGAAAGTAGCCTTCAAAAACAGGTTCCATGGATGAACCGCAAAACTGTTTCCCCCAACAGAGCTTGTGCAGGCATGGAATACGTTTTAGTGCTTTCCTTTGCCTGAAAACTGTCAAATATAGAATCGTCAAGTAGCTGCAAATACTACATCATATTGTTATAATTTAAATTTTCATTTTGTTGTAACGTTTCAGTCAATTTATAAAAAAAAATTAAAAAATGGAGAAGGGGTCTTGCAAAAAACATTTAACTCCTCAAACTTGCAATTATTTTGTCTAGGGGTGTATATAATAAATGACTCAATATTCGAAAGTACGTCAAGAGAAAATACGTTTGAAAATACATTAAAAAGACAAGCACGTGTAGAGGTTACTACTCCACTTAGTTTATTCAAACCTTAATAATGATTGCAATCTCTAAATGTAAATTTCACTTTACGTATATAAGCCATAACTCCAGTTTCCAGGAATATACTAATATTTAGAATCATTTTAACATTTATTTTAACATCCTTGTCTTTAACGTAATGCCAAAATACTTATGCAAATACTTATAATAAACCATGTTCCGGAGCTTTATGTAATAGTTGATCCTCTTTATCTCACTGGGCAAGCCACTGAACGGGAAGGATTTGCTCCCAGTTAATGAGCATTACATTTGAAATACAAGTTCATTAAATGGTACTGTAATCAGTTGTAAAGGGTATTTTTTCTAAGTACTTATACTTTCTTTCATCTTTTAATTAATGGAGATGTTTTCTTTGTCTAACACAAACATATAAAACTTAATTAGTTCCTTTGGGTTCGGGTGGATTAAGTTTAGGCTACGGGTTAAAAATAATTTTGTGCTGGAAAACGATTTATTTTATTTTATGTATGTGTAGTAAAGATTTCTATTTCAAGGGAAATATAATGTTTTACTGCATTAGACGATTAAATTTCACATTTGCTATTTTATTCTTTTTTTCAAACAATGAAACCCATCCATCTCTCTCTCTATCTATCTATCTATCTATCTATCTATCTATCTATCTATCTATCTATATATATATATATATATATATATATATATATATATATATATATATATATATATATATATATATATATATATATATATATATATATATATATATATATATATATATATATATATATATATATATACATACACACTCCTGTTTGTGAAAATTGCAACACCACGAAGGATTTACGCGAGTGAGCTGAAAATTGCAGGAAATGTAAAGATGATATGTAACTGATTAGACCGGTGCGTATGTTGCAGCGCATGCGTATGCGCCCTCTGAGCGCTGGATCGAACCGTATAAAAATAGACGGCTGTAGCGAGGCGTGTGTGATTATCGGTGGTTATATGCTAGCGTAAACGTTAACTGAATTTTTACTATGCCTCTTCGACGAAAGGAAGCGAAATTCGAGCAAATTCTATTCTATTCTATTCAAGAGTCACAACTGACTTCAACTGTATTCATGTCGAGGACTGCATACTATGTGCCTTGCCTCTATTATTTTATATACCGATAGCTGGCAGCACCATCACCGGATCGAACAGTTAGTGAGAATTTTGAACTAGCCCAGGAGCTAATAGCTACCTAGTACTAGCACCCCCAGAGGTATCGTTTCACTTGGAGGACATTGAGACCACGAGCATATTTAACGTCGCCCAGTCCCCATTAATGACGACGGTGGGTCTTCGACCAGCGAGGATCGAACCCGAGGCCCTCCGGTCCCGAGTCCAATGCCTTACCGATCAGGCTACCACGGCCCCAAAATTCGAGCAAATTTCGGAGTTTGAACTGGGCAGAATCGTCGGCCTCCGTGAAGCTGTATTGTCTTATCGTGCAGTAGTCGTTCGTGTGCAGCGTAACTGCAGCACAATCATGCGTGTTTGGAAGCAGTGGACGGACGAGGAACGGACAGCTCGAAAATCCGGGAGTGGACCCCGAAATGTGACGTCAGCTCGCGATGACAGACACTTGGTGCGTATGGCGCTGACGGACCGCACAGCTTCTTCTAGACAATTGGCAACACAGTGGTCAACAGCTACAGATGTTTCATTGTATGCTTCATCAAATCGGAGACGTCTGCTGCAGCGTGGGCTGCGCGCAAGGATTCCTTCATACAAGATTCCTCTCATGCAAAACCATCGCCGCCAGCGGCTATAATGGGCCAATGTGCATGGGAGCTGAAGTACTGATTGGCAGCAGGTGGTCTTTTCTGACGAATCCCGCATCATTTGTGGCACCATGATGGCCGAATCCGTGTCAGACGCTATGTTGGTGAACGTCACATTCCGAAGTGCATTACCTAACGGCACAGTGGACGAACACCCGAAGTTATGGTCTGGGGTTCCATAGCATATCATAGACGATCACAATTGCTACGAATTGTGGGCAATTTGAACAGTACTCGATACATAAACGAAGTTTTACAGTCCCAAGCTATTCCTGTCTTGAAAGGATTGCCAGGGACTGTATTCCAGCAGGATAATGCCCGTCTACATGTCACCAGGACTGTCAAATCCTTCGCCGGATAAGTCACCAAGTTTTTTTTCTAAAATCAAGAAAACAACAGATGCTAAATGCAAATTTTCTAAAGCAGTAGGGAATTTGTTTAGATAATAATCATAATGAACTTTTATATATATATATTCAAATATTAACGTAAAGATAAAGAACTTGGCACAAGGAAAAACTATACTGTGTAAATATAAAGCAGCAAGAAATTTTACCTTTACCTAAAAAGAAGGGATCAAAGCAATTTATATGATGGGACATTTTTTCTTCTCACAGGCATATAACATCAATTGGCCGAAAATAAGTTATTGGTATTCCTTGCACCTTTAACAGCACTTTTCATAGTCATTTCCAGGTCAAGATGAAGAATGTCACTGACCCATTCAATAAAAAAAAGGAAAAGGTCTGAAGAGAGGTTTTTAAACGTAAATAACTCTTCTTTCAGTGGGAGATTCAGAAGAAATTCAAAGTGATGAGAGTTTGTTCTTACTCATGCTGTGATATAGATTTTCTAGAACTGAATATTACGTGATATCATCAATAGATAAATCACTATTACCTAAGAAATCCAACTAGGGAAACTATCTATAGAAGAAAACCAAATTTGTGAAAAAAGTACATTATCATAAATCAGATGCTACATGGTTTTATACGGGAAAATAACTTCACATTTATTTAAAGTGTGTAATAAATAAAACGAAATGCGCAATACATGTTATAAATAAAAAACTTTAATATAATTCATTTCACGTGAACTGACTATTTTACAGGCAGCATGGTGACGTTTTGACTTAGTATTCAAGAAGTACTTGTTGAAAATAACCATTGAATAACAATTCGTTTGACCATAACATCACAACTAAACACAAGCTTAAAACTGATAACATGTTCATCATTTTATCAGTCAACAAAGTTGCCGCATTTTCTGCCACATAAACAGGAAAATTAAGGAACAATAAGCAAGATAATTTAACTCTTTTTTTTACGTTGAAGTGATGATAAAATTACTTTTTGAAGTAAGAGCAATTAAATAATTTTCTTAGACATAATTTTCATTTTATTATCAAATATATGGGTATAATTATTTCACATGCAATAGAAGTTTTTTTGCATGCCCATCAAAAACGTTTATTAAGAAAAATGTTGCATCTTAAAATTCTTTTATATGTTAACCTATCATACAATTATAGAGGTGCAAGCAAAACACTAACAGTAAAAACATGTAGAAATATAAGTACATCCAAATTATACATTTGAAAAACTTTTTGGCACATTTTGAAATTCATACGTGTTGTTGCACTTTTAATTTTTTGCAGACCAGTGATCTGAACTGCGAAAACTATTAAATTTAATAATAAGCATTTAAAATTTGCAATATCAATAAAGTGTTTTTTGAATGAAAATATTTTAAACACACATTATTCTATTTATCATATGTTTTGTTGAAAATGTGTCGTTTATATAAAAAGAAAAAATAGGATATTTGAAAGAAGTCTAGAAACTTAGTGTATCATTTAATGGAAAAGGTTTAGATCTTGAAGTTAAGTAATGATAGAAAGAATTAGGAATGCGAAAAATAGAAAAATTATAGGGAAATTAGATTTAAAAGTACTACGAAAGGGAAAAAAATTTGTTTCAACATTTGTGAGCATTATGGTTGTAAAAATCATGTACTATGCAAATCATGTTCATAACTAATCTGATTTCTGGTAGAAGTGTAAATGCATTTTTTGACCTCGATTTCTTTTTCAGTTTGAAGATAGTGTCATGTTTTAGCAATTAATGCTTATTTAACTATTTATTTTATGCTAAAGCAACATAATTTTATGATTGAAAGGAAATAACAAAATGGTATTTTAATAATAAACATCTACAAAAAGTGTCTTATCCTGATTTCTTCTTAGAAACGACTTTCATCTATTTTTTTTTCTTTCCTTTCAGTTAGAAAATGTATTATAAAAATGTCACAGAACTCAGTATCATAATACATGTTGCTATTAAAACATTTATTGTTGGTGAGAAATGCAGACACTGAGCATTGATTAACAACTAATTTCAAATGAATGACGTGTAAAAAAGTGGAGGGGGGGAGGCAGAGCTTTTGTTTAACATGTAATTGCAGAATCTTAATTTAAAAAAAATCAAAAACAGTCATAGAATGAGTTGAGCAGAACGCTGTAGCGTAATTCATTATACTAGTTTTGAATGTGTTGGTCAATTTTGCTGCAATAATTTATTAATTATACATGTAACAAGTGTTGGTGATTCACGTAAATAAGTTAAAAGAAATGAGCAGTTTCATTGCTGCAATTATACTTCAGATTAAGAAATCGACAATCTAAGTTGCTTCATTCAAGCAGAATTATATTTACATTTTGTTTCCTTAGAAAACGGAAAAGTAAAAATCACAGTGCAAAGTTAACGCACAAATTAAACGTTTTACCTTTTTTATAACATACAATTACAACATTTTCTGCTCCGCATCAAAATTGGGCTTTTTAAAGCAGACTTCAAACCTGCATACTTAATTTTATGAAATGTTTTGGCCCACTGTTCAGTCCATAATACTTTTACATATTTTGATTTGTCAATACACTTGCAATTTATAACAGTAAATAGAAAAATACACTTTTTTTAACGAAACAGTAATACTTTTAGCACTTGTCACTTTCGGTTAGAGACGTGCAAAACATTATTGCCTTTTGCTTGGTTTACCCTACTTTCGCTGACAGTTAAAATCCCCCCTATAAATATATCAAAAGAGTAATTTGAAACAAAACTATAGAGGGGGGGGGGTATTTTGTGTTGGCTAAAAGTAGAGCGCACCTTTTGCTCGACGTTATTTTTTTTCGAAATGTATTAGGTTTTCCGGTTAAAAACACCGTTATGTTGAAGCGAAGCTTTTATGATTATTTAAAAAATGTATTAAAAGACGAAATGATAAAAATACAGTATGCAATAATTTTCATTTTTCATGACACCAATCTTATTCTTTTGGAGAATTCACACCCATTATGACAGCGAAAAATCAATCTCTTGTACTAGATTTGTTATGGTTATTAAACTAGCATAAGCACATAGTTGTTTCAAATGATGTCATTTCACAGTACATAAAGGGTTTGTCCATAATCGATGTCACCTTTGAGGAAATCACATCTTTTTCATAAAAAAATGCTTTTGACAATTAGCGGGCCATGTGACAAAAGAAAAGGGGGTAACGGTGGGCATGTGATAAGGGGAACGGAGGAGGGTCAAATATGTTAAACAAAACGTGAATCATTTATGGATAGCCTTAAATCACATTTCTCGGGAGATAACACTTTCAATGATATTACCATTACAAATGAGTTTACGATTGTCAATTAAAAAGTACGGTATTAAGTTGTATAGAACTAATGAAAAAGAACGATGGTCGAAAATAGTTGCCAAATTGTAAGATAGCACGTCTCTAACGGAGAAGAAACACGTTTTTGGTGATTGTTTTCTTCACATGTCGAATTTAAAATACAACCATAAAACTATTTTTGTAAATGAAAATAAAAATGGCACATGTGTGCATACATATACTATACAATTTAAATTAATTACTTTAAAAAATACAATTGACCCTTTCAGATGGAATTTTGAAGTACTTAACCAAAAGTGTTTTTATTTGGTAGACAGTGTGCTATGGTAAAGAGTATCTTATAGACAAAACTTCAGTAAAATATTCTCTAAACAATAATAAAACATAATATAAGCACTTGAAATTATTATTATAAGATTATGTATTTTTAAAAAAAAAAAAAAAAAAAAAAAAAAAACTATTTTGCTACGAGAATCCGTGGTTGGGAAAATGAGCCAGTCCCATTCTCCCAACCGCTGTTTCTTTATGTTGTCAATCCCAAAATGAAAAATTCTTGTACAGACAATAATAAGCAGAATGTAAAGAGTCAACTACGAAAAAAATCGAGTAATTTATTCACTTAATAAATGGTTAGCTGTTGTTTAAAGTTCATGTCTGGTGATCCGGACGCCACGTCTGAAAGGGTTAACAGTAAGATCTTTAAGCAAAATGAAATAAAGCTGAATTTCAAAAATACATTAGGTCAAAGAGTAACAAAATCTACTTCATAAAGCTCGTGATTAATGATAAATGAAAATCTTCTTTTATATGGTATTTATAAAATAATACTTAGCTTCTCATTTGCAAAATCAATCTTTAGTATATTCAGTCAATTTTAAAATCCAATTGACTAGAGTCAAAAACAAGTTGACAAGTTGATGCTAATCAATGTTAAACTTTTTGTAACTGGCCGGAAGCTTACATGATGCAAAATCGGCTAGTTGATGAATCTAGAAATGATTTTGGCATCAACTAGACATTGTTGGAAAAAAAAAAAAAAAAAAAAAACGAGAACGAGTTCTAATCATATACTGCTTGTCAACCAATATGAATGCTAACTTATGTCGTTTTTCTATTCCTACCATTAGTTCGCACTCTCCCTATAAATATTTATATATCTTGTTCAGATTTTCAATCTTTAATAAAATGTTTTTTAATCACCCACTCAAGTTCAAATACATGTTTCAAACTTGTAGTAGACAACTTTTGATGTTAATACAGATTTTTTAAATATTTCCACTTATTAAATTTAATAAAATAATTTTAGGTAGGAATTGACTATTTTTTTCATTATATTTTTCAAAAAATACTACGACCTAAATGATTTTTCCCCTACTGATGCGCGCTTGATAGTTTTTATGGCTTCACCAAGGTTTAGATTAGTGGTTTAAAAAACTTGGTACTCAATATAAAAAATGCGGAATGGTGAAGAAAAAAAAATTTAAAAAGAAATTGGCAGTGTTCTATAGTACTTACAGTAATTACAATGTTAAAGACAAAAAAAAATTATTCCTATGTTAAAGAATACATTCCAACAATCCTTAAGCTTTTTTCCAGCGAGAATGGTACACAACACGGGTCTGGGACAAATTTCAGTGCGGCAAAAAAAAAAAAAAAAGAAGAAAATTAAATACATTAGTAATAAAAATAAAATTTGGTGCGACTTGCAACGACATACATTTTCAAATTATTACTTTTAAAGAAACTAATATGTAAAAAAAATACTTTACTTACAATAGTAAATAAGTGAGTAACAATGGAATTTTTATCTACCAAACTTGTTACAATGATAGTGAAGGTAATAATGCATTGCAATAAATTTAATTCCAATGCAGAACAGCGATTTGCTCGTCTTAGATCTGTAACTTGTTTCCGACAAACGTATGGCCTCTGAGTTCATAATGTTAAGTTAAGTCTATCACGTTAAGTTTTTTCAGTGAATAGTCATAATTACGTTGCACGAAAAACAAAGTGACAAATTAAAAAAATAAGAAATGTAATTTAAAAAATACAGTTTAAAAACATAACATTTTAAAGTAATCGAAAATCATTAAATTTTGCAAGCACAATCAAACAATTACCTTTTTGCATTACCCATGGAAAAATGAATTATAGATTACGCATTCCTTAGTGATCCATTAATTTTTCAGTAGAAATTAAGTGAATTAAAATTTGTCATCAATATTAACACTATTTTGAAAAAAAAAAACATTAATTACATTTGAAAAATGCTTATGCCAGCCTATAAAAAGATAGGGGCCTTCTTGTGCGGGTGGAAGAGCCTGCGGAAAGTGGTCTCATTAACCGAAGGTGTGGAAAAAAAAACCTGACGTGTTAGAGTAAAAATAACAACAGTTATGGCATCAGCAAGCCTATTTTACTTTGCAGCAGTTAAAACATTTATTACGAACTGTTCTATTATGTTATCAAAACCGTGCCATTTATATAAGTTACGTTTCAGCAATAATAGCTTTTTTTTTTCATTTTGCATTGGCATGAAGGAGATATCAATATTAAACCCAAAATGATTTTTTTCTTTCAATTTTACCATTGTGGAATGCTTTTTTATAGAAGCAATCTTATACTATAATGCACTGAAAAAACCCGCAAACATTTTATTTTAATTAAAATAACAATATAATTTAATTTAACAAGAGTTTTTTTTATATTTTACCTATTTAAAAGCACATTATTATTATTTTTATTTAGACACGTACAATTCCATGCAAAAAGAAAAACCAGAAAGTAAAAATATGTCACCAGATTTTCTCCCTTGCTGAAATACCGATTCATTTCCATAAAATTTGAGTAGAATCGCATGCATTTGATATTTCGAAGATCAATCAAACCTTTCAATTTACATAAAATTAGATGCCTTCGACGGCCGCGCAATACTTCTCCACCGCTCGCCATCGATTGCCTCCCAGTTGAATGATCACTCGTGTCGGGGAGAGCATGTTGCCGCATTCAAATGCATGGCGGTGTCTTGTGGCGCACTAAAACTGGCTTTCATGAGCCTTTGCTCCACCTTAGAATGGAAGAAAGTTCTCATTTCTCATGCATTGTGGCAGCTTTCATAAGTACTCGACGATATCACACTTAACGGAAGGGTAGGAGCTATAAAGGGGCGTGGATTCATCGTCATTGGGGGACTTGCGGGTGCTCATGATTTGACTGAGATATGGGATGAATGGCAGAATGCTCGGGTCAGTCTTTCGATTGTGTATGACTGATACTTGTCCACTGGCGGAAGTATCTGTCGCTCCATAACTAGTTCTTCTCGAAGTGTCTCTTAGAGCACCTAAACTCTTTGCTCGCCGCCTGCCGTTCCTTGTCGAAGATGACCGTCGGACATTGGAATCACTTTCAGCTGTGAACGAAAAAAACAACAACAAAGAAATCATTTTTTCACCAGATGAAAACAAAACAAATAAGTCATTTTGTGAATTTAGAATCAGTTTCTGGTAGAAGGAGGCTTGATCTTGGTCAAGCTCACTTATGGTTGGGTTGAAAAAGGAAAAATTCATGGATTGGCACAACGCCAATAATTCTGATCACCAGTTAAAAGTCGTAGTTTGAAAACAGGTATCGACTGCCCTCACCTTTTTTAATTAATGAAATCGTTTAAGCTGCAGTCAATCGGGATTCAAATTGCCAGATCCATAAAATACCATTTTAGCTTGACGCAAAACAAAGTTTTAAAATAATGATAATCAGTCCCAGCAGTAACAAAATAAAATTCACTGTCAAGAAAAGTGAGTATCTCATTCCGAATTTTTTTAAAAAGTCAAGAGTGCTGCTCTACCTAAGCTGTCGCTAGCTAAATGGTTCGAGGTGTCCCACTTAATTAAAAATTTTAATCTTAATTTTAGACAAGAAGTTTCGCCTAACTAAACGATACTGCTACCGATATCGGCCTTTTAGCGGGAAATTAATATTCGCCTAGTAAGATAAGTTTGCAAATAATGTCAAACATAACTTGTAAAGTTAATTTCTAAATCAAAAATATGCATCTCTCATTTAAAACAAAAATGTGATAAGAAAAAAATAAGATCAAATTTAGTTTGTTAAACTGTAAGGCTATGTTTTTCAGCAAGTTAAAACTGTTAATTAGTTTTCTTTTAGGAATACAGTCAATTCAGTAATTTTGTCAAAAATTTCTGCACAAAGTTTCACCAAAGATAAGCTAAAGAACAAAACCGTAAACGGACATTTCTCTCAACATACCTTTGCGAATCTGAATACGTAAAGAAATAAATAAATGAAGAAGCAACACAATTTTAACAGTTTCAAAAGCGGCTAATAACATTTACTTTTTCTAAAGAAACTTTAATCGATAAAAAAACATTAAAAAACACATTAAATTTAAAAAAAAGAGAGAAACACATAAAAAAACTAATTAACGTTTGCATCAAAAAAAAAAAAAAAAAGGAAAGTAATTTTCACTGGGAAAGACTTGACGCACTCTTTAAGTGCGTCAATATATCTAATTTTCGTGAAAGTTAAGTCAACGAGAAATGTTTCGATATTTTTATCAATAACGTATTGTTTGTTTCAAAACCAAAAATTCAGAAAATTTTCAGAGCTTGCAGTGTTCTCAATGCTTTTGTAGGGGAAAAAAAAACTTTTTTAATGTTGCTTCAGAAGGTACCCTTCCAAAACCGAATTAAAAAAAAAGTACCTAGTTGTTTTGTTAAACCAATTTTACGCAACGAAGTGGGTTTCTGATGGACAGACAGACGGACCGAAAGGCAGACATACATTTTCTGAATCTCAAAAACCTACTTTTCAAATTTGGGTTACTGTGCAACATTTTGATTATTCTTTATAAATTTATTATTGGTTTTTTTTGCTGTATTTTATAGATATATTAAGATTTCGTTCTTATTTTGTCATATTTATTTTTCGTTTTAGCTGGGATCTATGCTATAACTTAAAGCTGATGAACTTCTTTCATTGCTGTTTTGTTAATTTTGTTGGTTTGCTTTATTTTTTAAAAATGACCGACTGGCAACAATTCATTCTTAGAAAGATAAAAGAAGTACGGGGTCGTGTTTGAGAAACATTTTAATTTGACTAGAAATCATTTTGACGGCAGTAGCGGTTTTATCTGTGTTGTTTTAATAAGTATGAGGCTAACGTGTTATTGAAGTCAAATGGCTCTCTTATACATTCACATCCTTTTTAACTTCATAAAATTTAACTTGTTCTCAACGAGTTAATCAATGACAGTAACATTATGTAAATGAGAACCTTGAATATGTCTTAATAATTTCCCTATTTGTAGAATCAATTGACAGCTAAATTTGCACAGGAAATTTGCATGTAGGGAGCTTTGCAGGAAAAACGTTCTTTGAAAAATCGTATGTATTTAAACAAACATTTAATCATAGAAATACGGGTTGACATTTCAAATTTATGCGGTATGTTCTAGCCTTGACTTCTAAGAAAATAAAATTCTGGGGAAAATTAATAAAATTAGAAAATAATTGTAGGGAGTGTGCTTCATCTACCGGGTCGTTAATGATCGATTTTACATTTTGTGACATTGTTGAGTAGATTTTTTTTTCTATCTTCAAAATACCCCCTACCAATGCAGCATATTTTAAGCTTTCAATTTCCCCCATAGTATCCCGAAAATGTTTTCCATCTTTGCATTTCAAATTTTAAAGTGAAATATAAATAATACATAAATACACTGACCCATGATATAAAAAACAGTGAAAACCTTTATCTATGAAATATTTTTAATGAAAAAAATATTCATCAATAAAGCGATTTCAAACAAGTTTATTTGTATTTTCAAGGTAAGGCATGCATAGTCATTTTAGAAGCTATTTCCAAAATTCAAAAAAAAAAAAAAAAAAAGATGCTAATAAAATGGTTTTTATTTCTTCCATACTTCAAAGTAAAAAATATCCGTAGATATAAACCTGAAACTATTATTTTCATTTTTTCCCTTGATAAAACAAAACACCTAAACATTTTAAGCCAGAATTTTAGTATTCGCCCTTTTTTATCGGTGTAACCTTTCATAATGTTAAATTCTAAACTAATGTTTTTATTAAGCATTATCAGTGCACTTAAAAAGATCTTTTTAAAACATAATTATCTGTATAAAAATCAAACACGTAAAGATAAATAAATAAAATAAAATAAAAACCAGAGAAGAAAAATGTGTCCCTCTTATTAGATATTCAGTTATACCCCTATGATTACTTCAGCTATTACGTAAAAGAGTTCATCACACGCAAATACAGATTCATTATAGTACTAATGGTTTCTGTAATGGGAAATTCTTTCATCTCATCATACACAAGAACTTAACTCATAAGTTTTCGTTTTTACTAATGATGAAACGAAGCATATTGAAAATATTGATATCCGTCTGGAAATGGTCGAAGCAGTTAGTAATTTTTTCCGCTTCGTTCAAAAATGTTTTAAGAACTCCATTCAGTTGTATTGCGAAAATTTATTTCAATCCAGATTTGTAATAAAGCCTCTATCGGTAATGCTTTAATTTAAAGCAAATTATCCGAAACATCTGAATGAAGTTTACATCCTGATTTAATTAATCAAAAAAAAAAAAAAAAAAAGTTCTTTTCAAATTCAGAAACACGAAAAATTTATTCAAGCTTAAGATTCAAATGTTATTGCTCTACATTATATTATGGATCTAAAGTTTACATCTTATAGTATCTTACGTCATTCTAATGTTATTTCCCGTTGTTATACGTATTTCGATTTATATTTATTAGGAATTTCATGTATAGGGGAGGGTGGCCCAAAACGGGTAGTTCGCATAAAGCGGGTAGGCATTCTATGCCGCCGCAAGGAGTGCAAGCTGCAATGTATGCGTATGTCGTGTTTACCTGAACAACCCCGAGTTTTAATCAGTCACAGCGAAGTAGCAGTGAAGCGGCACGACGTAACCAGGCTTAAAATTAAAAAAAAATGATATATATCTAATAAAACTGAAGATATAAAACTTGTGATTAGTCGAACACCAGATAATTTTTTTAAATATCAGTCATATTACGTTACTCTAACACCATCCACCTACAAACTACGATGGTCATTTCGTTTTGCTTCTTTTTAATTCTTTTTTAATTTAAGGTTATAAGTATTGAGGGGGAAAAAACGTGCTTTCGGGCAAAGCGGGTATGAAATTGAACCATATATTTATTTATAATTTCTTGACATATATACTGACTTAGATTTTCTATTTCAATAGGATAAGTATAATTTTAAAGACTAATTTTTATGATGGCAATTAGCTAGTCTATTAATTTAATCAGTTATTTCTAAATGTTTCATAAACAAATGTGCTGACTTAGATTTTCAATTTAAACTGGATAAGTAATTTTTTATATGTGTTTTTGGAATTTAAATAGTCAAAGAAATTAATCATTTATAACTTCAATGTTGATTGGCAAATGTACCAAATCACAATTAGTTAAGCTTACCCGCTTTACCCAAACGGCTTACCCGCTTTAGGCCCCCTGGTAGGGAAAAGCGGATTTTTCAAGTGTTTGCATGTTTGATAATAAAAAAAGTATTGGGTTTGAAATAATGCAAAAATCACTTTTATTTGAAAGTTCAAGAACCCTGCTAGGAAATAAAACCAAAATTGTTGCAATAAAAGCACTACTCGCTCTGGGCCACCCTCCACTAATAATAACACTTCATTTCTCGGAAGAAAAATATTTTAATTGTTTTCGTAAAAATCATAATAATTGGCAAATATCCGAGTTTTTTCTATATATTGTTATCACACCAAACTACAATAGGAAAATTTTTAGCGAACATTTTTAACAATAATAGAAATTTTTAAGGTTTCTAAAGCATATTTCAAGCATTGAAAATTAAAATATAGATCATAACAATTAGAGTTTTCTCACTTTAGTATATTTAGTAAAATGTTAGCATACTCATATATATAGTGAGAGGGAATCAGTTAGTGTGTAAAATGCTGCATTCTAAGTTTTTTTTTTATTTTAGTTTTAAGTATGAAATGTCGATTATTTTGATTGCTAAAAATCAAACGTCCCTTAGAAAAATATCTTCCGTGGAATTTATCATTATTACCACTGGCGCAATTTTTAAATGGGCCTTTTGTATAACTTTCCCCATGACGCATGAGTGCAGGACTCTCGTGACGTCCAAAAAAAAAAAAAAACCCGAGATATTTATAGTTGCTTGCCCTTAATTATTTCAAACCTATCTCAAACACAGGAAAAGATAATGGGGTTTAGTTTTTTTTTTTTTTTGGTTTAAGAGGAAGTCATTGCTAGGTCTAAGTATTGACAATATGAAACTTATCCTGAGTATAATATTCACTCTATGATGTGGGGTGAGACAGATGAGGGTCCAGAGCGTTTCTTCTGCGGAAAATGTTCAATTTTTTAGTGTTAAAAATGCATTTAAGCTTTACATTTTTCGAAAACTTGCAGTTCCCATTTTTGTGCGTCACACCACTGCTATTACACACACACAATGCCACTGCTATTACATTCTTCACTGCTTTTGTAAATTTTACTGCTGCAAAAGAAATTTTATTCCTCTCAAAAATGTGAATGAGTAAGCTTCACGTTAATAAAAGAAAAAAAAAGCCAAGTTGTGTCTCTGACTGCAACACTGAATGCCAAACAGCATTTCAGGTATTTAGTTTTTTTTTAATTAAGAAAATGAGTGTTTCTATAAGTTAGAATTATTTCGCTGTGCAGCTGAAATATAACTAGATCGTTTGCGTATAAAAGCTTCTAGACTAAAATACAGTCGAACCCCCATATATCGAACTTCTACATATCGAAATTTTCTATATATCGAAATCCCAGCAAATTTCTATGTTCATTACATAGAAAAACTGTTTCTATATATTGAAAACATCTCTATATATCGAACTTTTTTCGAAACATTCATAGATTTTTTTTTCCAATTTAGACTGTTTGTCTCATGAAAATTGAAGGTTAGGGGAGAAAAGTATATTCACTTAAGGTTGCTACGAAACTCATAAGGAATCTGGAGTTGAGGGGGTGTGTAGATAGGTCGTTGTTTCGTTCTGAAGTTCTTAAATTCCCTCAAGTTTATTTCAAATCTTAGTTGTAACCGGTAACATTGTAAAATCAGTTTCAAGTTCTCCCTTTTGTCTGTTGATTAGCATTCCTACTCATTTTAGCTGCTATAAAGATCATTGAAGTTAAGTAGATTGATTTTTTACTTTTCTTTCGATTACATTGTCAAAACGAAAATCCCCTAATGTTGCGGATCAAGTTGAATTGAAGAATGAAGATGTATGTATGAAGGCCTAAAACTAATTTCTATTATTTTAGAATTATTAACTTTTATTTGATCCGATGATCGTATCAATTTGAAATTGGGTTTCATACGAGTACACGTAAATTAGCTTTAATTTTAATGTTTTAGGAGACTTTTAGGATAAAAGAAAATCGTTTCTATATATCGAAATTTCTATATATCGAATTTTTTCCCGACAATTTGCTACTTCGATATATGGAGGTCCGACTGTATCAGGGCTGCTATATAATGTAGCAGATAATTCAAGGAATAGATGATCTTTCGCGCAGATTGCGCAGTTGATATTTTTAGAGAAGTTAGTTCAGAAAGATAAATGCTCGATAAAATACGAGTAATTATCTTTTTTCTTGGCATGGTATCATGACACTATGGAGCATTTGAGGGAGATGTATCATCAATCTTAGGATAATGGGCATCCACGCTATTTTCTAAAAACAATAAGCAAAATTACCTTCAGAGTATGTGGCCATTTCGAATTTGTCCGTGTCTTCTTCGGCACTTGAAGAGAGTCCATTCATGAGGCTTCGTTTTCGTTGGGCATTGTGGATTGCGCGCGCATACGATGTGTCATCAGACTCCTGATACTCTTGCAGCTGATGATTGCTGCGGCTTCCCGGACTCTTGCCCGACCCATCGCTCGAGTCAGAGTCTGCAAACTTCGCCGCTCCGCCAGAGTCGTCCATGAGAGTGAGCGGCTGCAGAAGCTGCCGACTGCGGACACCCTTGGAAGAAGAGGAAACAGCCGGGGATAGTCTTGGGGGCGGTGGTTCCTCGACCACTCGGGGTACCGCAGGGAACTGGAATACAGACGATGCGGGTTCCGTTTCCGTGGGTGGGGGGGATGACATCTGAACTGAAGACTCGTCGGTTCGTACGTAGCTGCTCTCTCTCTCAGACATCGTGGATATTCGAAACGAAATATCGGACAATCTGGAAAAGAAAATGTTTGAAAAAATGTATATTAATGTGAGTGAATATTATATAAGATTCTTTAGACATAAACTGTAAGCTTAGATGTGTTTTGTGGGTGTTAAATGGATACTTCAGGAAAAAACTTGAATCAAGATACATTTACTTTCCGTTTTCTTAAATTTTATTGGATTAACAGAGAGCTTTAATAATTTGGTAATAATATATATTAACATATTCATAATAATATATATTTATTAATGTTTGTCACGCTACAATTTTTGAAAACATAATAACTTATGCTGGTGTATTGCTTTACCGATAAGTCTCTTTTGTTAACATCATTGCTCAACCAATGACAAAGATTAGTTAAAAAATAGTTTATCTTGCTTATGGTCAACTGCATTTATTGTTATAGTAAAAAAAAGGAACTATAGGGCTCAGGGTGGATGGACTCATGGTCCTGATCTAGCTCTGCGGGTCTCGGGGATGAGAAACAACAACAACAACAACACTTATCAGTGCAACACATTGCATAATAATGCTTATTAAATTATACCAAAAGTTTTACACTTCATATTAAACAAAATTATGTTAGAAAATATCATGATGTACTTGCTATTGCGAAAAGATGTGTCAAAAAAGTAAGAAATATGCAAGTACACTGAATGTTGAGAATTTTGTTTATTTCTACTACAAGACGAAATGTTTACTGGAAAAAATTGTATTTATGAAAAATGTGTTATACCTTCTCTTTTGAACTGTAATTGAATGCGATTTAACAGGCATGGAAGGTCTTCTCCCAAAAGTGTCTTCAGCAGATTCTTCTTCACTTACTAAAGTTTTAAAAAAATCATATCTATATACTATCAATGATTACAAAAATACTCGTTTATTTATTTAACTTATTTCATTTACAAGTTTTAAAATCACACTCATTAAGGAGTACATTTTTTTCAGGCTTTACTTCTTTTAGAATTTAGATCCAGTCACAATTTTATGTAGGCCATGAACTTACAATCTCAAAGAAACAGTTCTGTTTACATTGCTACGGTGTGTTCTTTAAGCAATTTTTAAAACAAACTATGGATTTGTATAGTTTCGGTCTGTAGACTTTTTAGATGTTAAAATGCAAGGTATCCGATAAATCGGTGGCAAGTTTTTAAAAAATCACAGAAGAGCAATAAATGTTCATATGAATATGTTGCTTGCTCTGGCATAACTACAATCTCATCAAGATTCAAAATAGGTTCGTTTCCAAAATTTTAAACGTATTTTTTTTTATGGAAGAGCATCCTAAGGATTTAACCATTTTTTAAATAGTTTGCCAAAGTTTAATATTTTAAAAAATTATTTTAAGATTCAATTTTATTTTTTGCGCTTCTTTAGATACATCACAAGTGATAAAATGCCATTCACAGATGTCATTAGCGCCGAGCGGACAGCAACTACTCTCCGTTCCGTCAGTACGGAGAGTAGTTTGAGCGACAAAAATTAATTGCTCTGAATTACTATCTTGAATAACAGATTCAACTTTCCGTTTTTTATGTAAAGGGTGTCCCAAAATTAACGTAAGATTTGAACTTGCAACCATCTTTGCGGTAAATTGTTGGCAGCCATGAAAAAAGAACAATTTGACAACTGAGAGTTTAGTGATAGTAAAAATGGAATATTATGCTACCATACAGCCAGTAAAACAATTCAATTACTGCATCAGGCATTTTCTGATCGTGTACTCTGTAATTTCGGTGATCAGAATTGGCACGAGCAATTTCGACGAGATTGGACAGCAACTGAATGCTTTGGCAAATATTCAACTCATGTGCGGAATATTCAATGTCGACAAAAATGCAATGGTGCACACTTGTGAAGAAAACGATGTGAACGCCAGGATAGTGTCTTTGCTGTACCTACAGCATAGGTGATGTTATGGAGTGCTATGCTTAGGAAACATGGTAGCACCTAATATTGATATACAACACTAAGAAAGCCTAACAGTACGACTGCGGCATGCTTCAGGCACATTCATACCAGAGGTAGTTAACGTGCATTCATGCTAGAGGTGATTCAATGTGATGTACCTAAACCTCCATTCATTTGAGATTTTTCCTGCAATAAATGGTCACTTTGCTTTCATTTTGTACAATACTTTCCTACATCAATGTTTTTCGGTTTGTAAAACTTCAAATCAATCTGACAACTCGTTCTTGGTGATTTGATTTTTTTGTTATAGAGTGTACTTTAGCATCGAAAAATAATGGGCGTAAATAATAAATATTTGACGTTAAATGTCCAACATAACCTGCAATTCTGTTTTTCTTAAAAGTTAATGCATACAACGCAAC
This sequence comes from Uloborus diversus, assembly GCF_026930045.1. Classification (NCBI taxonomy): domain Eukaryota; kingdom Metazoa; phylum Arthropoda; class Arachnida; order Araneae; family Uloboridae; genus Uloborus; species Uloborus diversus. Next base: position 106,248,211 of record NC_072731.1, read on the forward strand.
CCTATGTGACGGGATAATTTTAATTCAGCGAGAGGGATATGAATAAAATATAGACTAAAATAGCTGGAGCTTCTGAGCTTCATATTTACTTATTTTCAACTCTGAAATCATATGCATTTTTCATTTCTCATTATGTAAAAATGTTTTCAGATATTTCGTGAAATTCGACAAAAGAGTATGAAAGTAGTTCACAAAGAATAAAAGAAGCGCAGAACCTGAGATGCAATATTTGCCAAGCACTTTCTGAATTTCATGAGTGCTAGAAAGGAATGAACTTCTTTCAAATTTTGCTCTCAGCGAATTGAAAGTTTTTGAAAGCTTTCGGATCAAAGTAACACATTTTGTATTTAAATAAATAATACTGCTAAGCTATGTGTGTGCTACAAATGTTACATCAGTGGCAAAAATATCAATGCTAGTATTTCTCTATCCGATCATTCTGTAACTGATAAATATTACTAATTGTTAAATAAAAAATAGAACAGATCAAATGTAATTGAAATCATATACGAGGGCTGTTCAATAAGTAATAAGACTACATTTATAAAAAAAATACAGAAGAACATGAATTGTCATGATTTACATGGCTTTTTAAAGAATAACTTCTGTGGGGCTAAATGCATTTATTCCAACGTTCTGTCAACTTAAAAAAAAAAAAAAAAAACTTGTGAACGTTATTTCTGTGAGAGCTATTTTAAAACTGCCTCCGTAGAGTTTAGATATGCTTTGTTGCTTTTAAAATGTTTGCATCGTATAATGGTTTCTTAAGTTGAGGAAACAGCCAGAACTGAATGATGTAAAATAGTTCTGAGATTCCTCTTGATAATAATAGCAGCAGTGTTAATCATTGTATCCGTGATTGACGGTGAAGGTTGTCCCTCACGTTCAATATCTTCCATATTCTTCTTGCCTTCCTTCAAAGCTTTTTACCAGCAAAAAGTACTGACTCTAAACATTGCTTCATCGTTGAAAACTTCAGGTATCATATCAAAGATCTCCGATGCTGATTTTTGCAGTGGAAAGCAAACTTTAATCGCATAACTTTGTTCCAACGACGCTTTCATTTTAAAAAGTGGCTGCGTCTTGTAGGCGCCCGCCAACAAGCTGCAATTCAATCACGTTATGCTCAGAAGCATGAGTCTATACGCGCCAACTATCGACATGTTTTGTTAATACAGACAACAGACATTTTTCATGCCACAGAAATTAACGTTCCTATGAGTGGTTTGGGACAGTAAAATTATTCCTTTTTCCCGTAGGCGCCCGCCAACAGGCTTCAATTTAATCACGTGATACTCAGGAACATGAGTCCGTACGCTCCAACTATTGGTAGCTTTTGTTAATACAGACAACATACATTTCTCATGCCACAGGAATTAATATTCCGATGAGTGGTTTCGCGGCAGTAAAATTAGTCTTATTACTTATTAACCAGCCTTCGTATTTACATTGTGGGTAGCACAAGAAATATCTTTGGATGCATCATAAGTGAAGTAAACCAAAATATACTTTCAATGCAATAAATATATAGTATCATAGACAAATCCACTTTTGTTTTGCAATACAAAACAATTGCTTCTATCGTTCCTTGTATTACATTATACTTACAGTCAAAGCCTATAACGTGCAACAGAAATAACACATAGAAAGTAAATCTTACATATGAATTTTGCAGCATTTTCTTTTTCAATTTTTGTAGGTAAAAGTACGCAAATGTAAACCGCTTTTGAAATATAAACATGCGATGGAAGATGGAAATATTACTGAGCAACAGAAAACCAACGTTTTATATTGCTTTACACAAAGAATTTGCACAAACAATATATCTCAGATTGTATAAAATCTATTTAACAAACCTCATTATGAATTTCTTATGAACATTCATTTTGGTTACGTGTTGTCATGAATTGGAGTCAAAGAGACTAAAAAAATAATAATAATAATGACGCGAAGATTGAATCTTTTAATCCATTCTTTGCGTCACTATGCTATTTTTCTATCTCTTACGGATTTTGGTTAGGAACATTCAACTAAGTTAAGAATAGTTTATTTCATAAATTCTCACCTTCTAGGGAGGGCAGTTCTACGATGGGAGAAGTCATGTCGTAACCATGTGTCACTAATATCAAAGGCTCTTCTGCTTCCCGCAAACGTATGTTTAACTTCTGTAGTTCGATGCTAACCTGTCATAAACCAAGGGGGGAGAAATTATACTTTGAAGTTAAAGTATAATTGTTATTGACTGCACAAGACAGATCTAGTAAAGACAAATAATTTCTGAATTTTACGTCTTACAAGAAAAAGAATACTGCAGCATGTTATTTATTTTTAAATGGATGATATACGTATATTTGCACCGAAAAAGGCACCGAATTACTCGAACAGACATTATGAAAAGACCTTTTATTAAGTCTCATAGTCCGCTAGTTATAATAGACGTAGTTCTTCATATTTTGTGAAGCGCATTTGTGGAGTAAAAGAAACTCATTCGAAAGGCAAATAATTCATTTCTGGTGAAAATAGAACCTGCTTAGCATCGTCTAAGGTACACTATGCGTGTGCCTCAGGAGATAAGGGGCTGTCCATAAATGATGTCACAAGATTTTTTCAACATGCTTGATTGATCCACCCTCCCAAAGTGTGTGTTATACTTTACCTTATCCCTCCCTTCCACTCTATAATACATTAGCATGTTGCCGGGTTTTTTTTTTATTTTATTTTATTTAAACTAAAATTTGCGATGAAACACTTACGTTTACCCAATCCCTCCCTTGTCCTAGAACGACGAAACTTCACCGTCCCCCCTCCTCCTCAAAAAATGCCATCATTTGTGGACGATTCCCTATAGAAAATTTCGCTTGTGCTAGTTTTTTATGTTAGTATTTTCACTAATAACGAGGTTAGATATTTCTTTTTTCAAGCAGTGTCACCAAATGAGAAAAACTCAAGCATTATTTTTTTGGTCCATTTAGGACAAAGATAGCAGTTCTGCATTTAATTAAACTTGAATATGTTTTAACTTTTGACTATTTCAATATTATTTCTAAAAATATATAGTATCGAATTAAAAAAAAAAAAAAACCTTTGTGCTTGAAAATTAAATGAGTGAATAATAAAGGTTTTAATGCACAAAAATTGCAAATTACAGCTGACACGTGTTTTGGAGTAACAAGAAACCCCCTTTTTACTGCAAAAAGCGGGAGCTTTTGGATGTAAAGTCATTTTCCTCGGATGACTTTTCTTTTAAAAACTCACTCTTCTTTGCATTTAAAAAGGGGTTCCTTAAAACCCTGTAGCATGTGTCTGCGGTGTTTTGCAATTTTTCTAAATTAAAACGTTGATTTTTCTTTTATTTAAAAATCAATGGTATTAACTGTATATTATTCTCAGTATTCAAAAAGCATAGATTTTATTAAGCTCTTTTATTTAAAAAGTTTTGCCAGTCTTGGCATTTTTGAACGATTTCTGAGTACTTACATCTTCATATCTCTGTCTGCATCTTCTGTTCTCCTCCTGAAGAAGCTGCAAGTTGTATTGCAAATCGTCTTCATCCGAACTGCGCCGTGACTTCTTAAGTGGTTTAAGCGTGGCTCGCACCCTCTTATCACCAGCATGAGGGTTGGCCCACAGCTCCAACAACTACAACGGTACGGACAGCAAATCATTTACGAAAATTTACCTTAATCTTTAAAAGCTGAAACGGAAACGTCTGTAGTAGCGTTAGAAACGGGGGAAAAAATTATGAAGTTCGTCTGCGGAGAAGGTTTTTAATCTCTCACTATTTTCAACTTTTTTCGACTTCATTATTCGGTAAAAATTAGTAAAATGTTTCTACACCTTTTGGATAGTCTCTCACCGTTTCTCCATTGACAGTGTTCGTGCATTAGTTTGCCTACAATAACGACAATCGCATCTGAGGAACAAGAGATTTGTCACGTTTTTTACTAATTTTAAGAAATTATTACCCATTTTAAGTGTTATTGTACAGGGTCAGCATAAAAGACTATCCCAGTTTTAAAAAATTATATTTCATGAATTATTACACTTACCACTATAAATCTATATATATATATTTATATATATATATATATATATATATATATTTATATATATATATATATATATATATATATATATATATATATATATATATATATATATATATATATATATATATATATATATATATATATATATATATATATATATATATATATATATATATATATATATATATATATATATATATATATAAAAATGAATGTTTGTCTGTATGTCATCCATGAACTCAAAAACTACCCAGCAGATTTGGCTAAAACTTTCACCGTTTGTTATTTTTGGTACTGGGAATGTTTATAGACCAGTTCGAAAAAAATCCGATCGATAGTTCCTTTTTTTTCCAATTTAAGTCACAATCCATTGGATAAATACGAATAAAATTATCGGCTGCAGAAATTAATTCGCGTGAAAGATCTCACTGATAAGAAGTTAGCTGTTCCCATTTTTCTTGAGTTTGAACAAATAAATGCTTTCTTTATTGTTTTATGGCTTTTCATGCAACAGGGGAATTTAAAACTTTTTCTATTTGATATTTTTAGCGATTGATTGATCTTGCAAACTGCGTGAGTACAAAATTTGAGTATAGTCACGGCTTCACTTGATACCTGGACCGATTATTATGAAAATTGCTATGTATATGTATTTTTCCACGGAGAAGGTGCATAATATGTTCATTGAAGCCACTCGCCACCAGGTGGCACTGCAGAGTAGCAACTTCTGCCCCGTTCAACCGATTGTCATGAAAATCAGTATAATGATGTATTTTTTTGTTGGCGTAGCAACGCGCGTCGGGTACGGCTAGTACTACATAAAAATAAAGAAAAACTGTCCAAGTTTTTTTGACCGTAAGTAACTATTTAAACGTGCATGTTCCGCACTAGCACAGACAGAAATTCCTTCTGAAAGGGGTTTTTAGTCACACCATTCCTTACACATGTATTTAACTACTGTATTACGATTGGCAGCAATGTTCAAACCAAAACCACTATGAGGGATTTATGCCCTCCCCCTTCTTTGCGCCATTGGCGTTCCGCAACGCTGGATGGGCTGTGGAGGTGGCGATGATTTACCCTTTCAAGTAATTTATGCGTTGGCCAGCAGATCCGCAAACCTAACCCCGTGTGATTTTTTTAGGAGGACGGTTTATACACCACCATTGATTACAGTATTGCAGGAACTGAAAGACCGCGTATGTGTAGTATTACTAAAAATTGACGGTGAAACACTCCTAAATGTATGTTATAGATGTGTGTCGGTGTCACCTTACGAATGGCGCACACATCGCATATTTGTCAGAGAAAGAAAAAAAAATCACAGTTTAACTTTATATTTATGCATCATTTATTGTGCTAGGTTTAATAGGTTATAAAATATAAATTTTAAAAACCGCGGCATTCTTTTATGCTAATCCTGTGTTTTGCTGTTATTCGTGATTAAAAAACAAATGCCTGAACATACGCGTAGAATCTAACCGTCAATATTTATATAAAAGTTTCAACACCCAAGTATTTCAGATGCACACTGCGCAAAACGAACACAAGCATCAATTCAACACCGATCTCTCACTCCAATTCACCAAATGAACATTGTAAGGACAAATCAAAGGTCTTACACTTTCTTTCCTTATTTTAAATTAATTATTGTATTTCACTATGTTGAGCATGAGTGACTGAAATCAGCGTTAAGTGGTGTAAAAATATAGCTGTTGTGAGTAATTTGCCTTCTGCTGGTTTTCTTGAAATGAACAGAAATCTGTTTCAGGTCTATAGGCGATTTTTGCTTTTCTTTCCACGTTTCGCTTGAATAATTGCCATTTGCTATATGTGCCCAAGTATTACCTGTGTATCACATCACTTAAATGGAAGTTTTTGTCCCGAAACAAACAAATGTAGCTATTTGGGTCACATTTCTACGAAATTTGTTAGAACATAACAATCAACTGAAACCTAACAATTACCTTATTTCTTTTGTAAAGAAAGCTATTCTAAATACAATAAAGAATTATAATGCATTTTTCTGTTTTGACAATAAATGTGTATCTTGAATTCAAGTGTAAAAACAGTTTGATGTAAGTACACTCTGTCGTAAATTGCCATATGGAAGTTATTTCAGCATCAGTATGATAAGTTTCTCTGTTGAAACGAAAGAGTCACTTTATCCGCAAAAGGAACACGTACATATAACCTCAAAAGTGGTGCACTAAATTTTGCCCAAAGTTCATTTCTTACGTAATTGTATATACTCAACATTCACTTATGGGAATCGAAAATAATGAAAAAACTTCTAAACTAAAATTTTATTTCAGTTTGGATAAAATTTTGAAAGTTCCTATAATTTCCCTTTTTTTTTTTAAACAACCTATAGTTTTTTTAGGGTAATGCTATTCTACTACTGCAAGAAATTTGTATAGGCATCTGTCAGGGCATAGAAATGCTTTATCTTTAGTTTATTTTCATTGTTTTGGATAAAAAAAAGTGAGCTTCTAAATATTTGAAGAAAAAAACTGATTCATCTTATCAGTAGAACCCGGGCAATTTTAAATGCTGAATTTAGAAATAATGTTTTTATAATATTACTGCCAGGCAGAGGCGTATCCAAGGGGAGATTTAGTCACATATCTGGATAAAAGATGTTGCTAACATAGCAGGGCTTTGGAGAGGAAGCACTTCAGTACTGAAAACAGATATTCGTCTTTAAAAAAAGTCGACGGATATCCGTCCTAAAATCTTCAAAAGGAACAATAAACCTCTTAATTGAAAGATAGAAATCCCCCCGTCGGTTTTTTAAAAAACGAGTTTACACTTTTAGCGCTGAAAAATGTCACCCATGCATATATAGTCCTGACAGAGTATGTTCTTTTAACTTCTCTGTCTTACTAAGATCTTTTAAAAACATTTATATCGATAAAGGTTATTGCTCAAACCAACGAAAGTGTCTTAAAACTATGACCATCCTCATGCGCGTTTTCTTTACTTTTCGTCGTCAGTACAAGGAAAGAAGCTACGAAAGAAACGCATGTCTCTTTATGATTCAAACTACTTGAATTAGTTTCACTCATAACATATCGCAAGTGTTTTATTGGGGCGTCCATTTTTCCTAAATAGAATGGTGCACCTCACAAATAGTACAGAATGACCTCCTGACATTTCCGAAAATTACTCCCTAAAACTTCAAGATGTTCTTCTATCAGGATTTTCTTTAACTTTTGTTGTCAAGGTATAAATTATATATTACTAAATTTAAATATTTCATTTGATAAAAATTAATTGAATTAATTCTTTTCTTAAAAACGATATAGACATTATTTTAAGACAAAATGGATTCTAAAATAATTTATTTTTTGATTAATGAGTTAAATGTCAAAACAAAAAAAAAAAGGACCAATCTGGTATATAACAAACTGCTGTCCGTTGAATATTATATTCAAGTTTAATAAAATATTAAAATCTGATATTCTTTGTGTTATATTTATGTTTAATAAAAGTATCTGAACTTGATTTCTTTTGTATTTTTTTGTACTTTATAAACATATCAAAATTTTATTTTTTGCTTATCGTGAACGTTTATTGAAAATATTCCTTAAAATACATAGCCAGCTTTCTTTGTGACACAATTATTTGATTTCGACGCACTTATTTCATGATTAGAAAAATAAATAATGTGATCTTAAGTGAATTGAAGAAACTATATGGTTTTACCTAATCTATAACTACATGATATAAATAATAATTTTATATATATTTTTTTAACGGGATGCGTATTGGGTTTTCGCTATCTGCAGACCTAATGCTTTTCCATGAGTTATCATCCATTTTTTTTATTTGACGCTCAACGACTATCGATGGGGGACCACCATTTCGACGGCTAGAGTCCCGTTCGATGGAGCACCTTGGCTCGCATGATGCTAATGCATTACAAATTTAAATTAGCTGAACGTGTTCAAGGCAAATAAACATTTGTGGGCATAATCATGCAGTAAAGATGCTGACGACTTTCTGCATCTTAAAAAATCCTCGATTGAAGCTGGGTTAAAACACAGGAATTTCGACTTAGTCTAGTAATCCCCCATCATGACCAATTTGATAAAGAATGTATGCACAGTTAGTCGAATTGTGTATTAAATTGTTTTTTTTTGCTTCATTATAAAATCGCACTTTACATGTGCAGCTCATGTAGACGTAAGAAGTGAATAAAAGTTATTGGTATAATTTTTTTTAAATATTTAACTCAACATAATTGAATTCAGTTCAGAAGTTTAGAGAATGTTATGTATCACATCACTATTTGCCTTCTTTTCTTTTAGCTGGTGGTTGTCATGAACCAATACTTTTGTATCCGATAAAAAAAAAGATGGTAGAAATCGTTAAATATTAATCGTTTAAATTTGTTGAAGTTATAAAACACGTTAGATGTATCTAGTTTTATCTGCAAAAAAGTCAACATATGTTAGTATATTTAATGAAAGAAAATGAAAACACAAAAGTATACACAGCATTAAAATATTAAAAAATGATGGAATTAAGTTGTGCAAAGTGCCTTCTCTCATGCTCATGCTGAAAGTGAATAAAAAGAAGTATATTCTGTGCAAAGGCAAGAAAAAAGAGGAAAAAGCGTCACTCTAAAGTACACACTAAAATCTGGAAATGTCTAAAATAGTTTTAGATTTCAATTCTAAACAAAATTAGGAGTATTTTTTTGTTTCAAGTCTGCAAGATTGTTTTTCTTTTTCTTTTGTTTTACATGTGAAGGAATAGATATTCTTAAAGTATGCATAAATTTCTATTAAACAGTGAAGACTTCATACTTATCGAAAAATGTTATGAGAATTTCAACTCTATTGAAAGAAGTTACGCTATAATATATGCGATTACGAAATATATTATTTTTGCTGATAATTATAACTAAAACTAACATATTTTTAAAACAATTTTATATTTCCCTGAATATTTTAACTAATTTCCACCTTTTTATCTCAGCATGAAATAAATGAACGGTATATATTCTTCTTTAAACCAACGTATTAATTCTATCTGAGTTTTAGCTCTTATTAGTACCCCGTTAAAGTTTACTTCTAAGGATTGCTAGTAGGTCAATCACCTTTGTTTTGGCATATAAACTAGAAACCAACGCAAACTTTGGCTACATTGCTATTTGAAATACGGCAATTACAACTTCCTGGGAAACCAAACAAGCTTCAAAATGTTTTAATTGTTCCTTTACAGGCAGAACACATTTACGTAATTTTCATTTCAATAAAAGTTGAGATTGAGAATAATATTTAATTATGTACCTTTTGAGAAAATGTGTATGTTATAAATTGGCAAAAAATCTGTAAAAGCGCAAAAGCATGAGCAAAGGCCAGTTCTGTTTCTAATCAAAACAAACATTTATCCAGCTTCTATTACATTACTTGATTACGCATTGTCAATAGTTCTATTAGTTTTGAAACAGGTATGGCCATACAAAGAGGTACATTTATGTGGAGAAGTGAAATATAGAGGATTGATTCAATATAATTTGGAGGACATTTTCCTGATCGGTTATGGCTATTCCATACTGACGATCGTCAATAAGGTAAACCTTCAGTATCTATCTACCATAATCGGGATATCGTAATTTGCATGTTGTACATATTTGTTTGAAAAAGAAACGAAAAACTTCTTACTGGAAATAATACTATCACATATTTACAATATGTTTTACAAGATTCATATCAGTGCTGGTTTCTTTAAAGTTAACTTTTGATAATGGAAAGATAATGATGAGTTTTACTAAGCTTAACAGCATATTCAAATTTCTGATTAGTTGTAGGCTTCTCCACTACTATTAGACTATAGCTGATTGAATTTAACTATGCACATTGTTTAAACAAATTATTTCTTAAGAATTGAAAACAAAATAATCAAAATAAAAAAAAGAATTTTATATAAAACAAGGTATGTATGTATTCTGGGCCAAATATCAACTCATACCGTCCATGGAGTAACCTGAAATATGTCATATCAATCCCCCCCCCTCCTTACCACTTCTTCACAAAGAATAAAATATGCCTTGACACTGAAAATCCCTGTCTAAAATACCCAAAAGGGTCATTTCTAATGTTAAGGACTAAAACTTAATGCAGAAACCTCTGATTTTTTTTTAAATATTTACTGTGATGGGGTAGGAAAAAACTAGCTTAGGATAGATAATTTAGTAATTGACAAAGACCAATTTAAATGTCTCATTTTTAGTACATAAATCAACTATGTACTACTTAATGAAAAAAAAGTGTATTTACAGAAATGATTCTTTTTACTGATATTTTGTTTGCAATGTTAAATAGTGCATAAAACCTGAAATAGGTACACCTAAAATAAATTACAGCAAAAGTTCGACTCTATATGAACAACTGAAGCACATTTTGCTATGCTTCTCAACTGCTTCTCTTTTTATTATTTACATTTTCTGGGAGGTAATTTTTTGATCAATTGAAACAACTGCCAATGAATAAATTCCTAATAACTTAACGATTACCGAAAAATATTCTCCAACAATAAATGCACCTCTAAATATAAAAGGGAAAGAAGAGTATAAAAAGTGGGATAGGCATCACGCACATCCAGATGTTTGATTGGATGGGGCCTCACCAGTCTCACCTTGGGAACGAACACCAGGCACAAGGTCGTCGTCGAACAGAACATGATGAAGATGGAGATGATGACGAAAGCGGCGTCTTGTTGCTCCCGCAGAACAAAAGACAAGGCTGCCCCAATCACACACATGATGACAACGTTGTAGACACTCATTCCGATGTATTTGGAATCGTTGAGGGCAGGGATGCTGACATGACGGGTCTCCCAGGCCAAAAAACAGCCAAATGCCTAAAATAAAAATAATGTTCTGAGTGACATTGAAATTTTATTATTTGCATAGAGGGTAAACAGGGGGAACGAAATAGAAAAGTGCACCCTCACTTCCAAAATTAAAAAAAGCCTTTCCTCTCTTTTTAAAATTAAAAAAAAATGATGATCAAATTAAAATTGATTTTTTACTGGGAGGATTGATTTGTTTCACGAAAATTAAAACTAAAAATTGCAGAGGAAAAAAAACTAATTTCAGTATTGTATTAGAACAGAATTTTGCACGAAAAGGTGGACATTCATCCCAATTAATGAGGCCATATTTCACGCATTTTAGAGATCATGTAATTAGTACCGATAAAATTCAATAATATACATCAATTTAAAAAAAAAATCAGCTTCAGGGCCGAAAAGAAATTTGGAGCCCTTAACCCTAACTCTTTATTTGATCCCCTGTCCTCCCCCTACTTTTTTAATACACCATGAAACGTGAGGTATTCACAGCAACGTACCAAAAGTAAACATAACATGTAATGAACCTGTAGTTATTTAATACAGCCAGAACTACATGTATGGTTGTTTACTACGCAAGATTTAGTTTTTAGGCGTTGTAGACAATAAACGTTGTCCTTTTTAAGAGCTGCCATGTTCAAACGTATTTTGAATAAAAAATATCCTTTGAATTATTAAACGAATTATTTAAGAGCTTATTTTTATTCTCACACACAAGAAAGTTATTTTCAGTTGTTTTCACTAGTTTTTCTCTTTACTGAAAAATATAAATTCATAACAGTCATACAATTTTATGCTCTGTTTTTAAGCAATGATTTCTCCATTTTTCGTAGCTTTAAACAATAACTATGTTTAAAATATATGAGGGCATAGATGAGACCCTTTTGATGTTTCTGATTCTTTCGTTTTAGGAATCTAGATCCAGATGAAGAGCTCATGCCGCATAAGCAAGTCAAAGACTATATCCTCTTTATGCAGCAGTTACCCTACACATGTATCAATATAGTGTATTATACGAGAGGCAGACGCGATGGTTGAGCAATTGTTTTTTTTTTTTTTTTCGAATTTTTGCCGAAGGTCAGACTTTCAGACGTTTTATATAACCAGTTCCGAGTCTCAATATGACCGTCTGAAGATATCTAAGGCAGAAGTGTTGCACAGACAATCCATTGCACTTAGCTGCGTACCATGCATAAACTGTTGAAAAACTCCAAGAAGCATTTACTTTGGATATAAACAGGGGCTGAATTCCAGCTGCTCTCAGTTTGGAAGAAGGGGCAGTGGGCTCTGCACTTTCCTCCCTAGTAAGTGTATTAGCAACATCATTTCCAAATACAACATGGGAGCTAATCCATTGCAAGCAAACTAGGTCGATCTGGGCCAAAATTGAATTTAGATATTGGATCCTGCTCCAACTTATCCAGATTATGGTGCCAATTCGTCAGGTATTGAACTGAGCATTAGATATATGTAAACCATACAACAAGTATGTCAAAGTCCAAGCAAGATTTAAAGCTTCTCATATATCAATTAATTCTGCTAAAACTATTATAGGTCTAAAATTCCATGTTGCAGGTACGAGACATTTAATCAATGTCCTAGACTTTCGCTTCAGCATGCGGAACTTACGTGTTACTGACGAGAAACTTACAAAGGTTAAAAACACTTACATCATTTATTAAAACTGATTAAAACATATTAAGCACGTCTAAAGTCATACACGAGTGCAAACTTGCTGACTGCTACAACATCGGCAGTTTTATAGATTTTGAGAACGCTTGCCACAAAATATTATAATTATAAGAAGTTAAAATACATGATAAACTTGAATAACACGAACACAAACTAGACCTTTCGATGAGAACCACCAGCACTGAGCTATTTCTGAAATTAAAATCTTTTAAATCTCGTTCCAACCAACACTGAACGAAATACTGGGGCGTGTTCAGAGTTTATGAGACCACTTTTGATAAATCGAGCTCATTAAAGCATAGAAATGTAAAATATATTTAGTCATATGGAAGTCTCTTGTCTGAAATTCTGATATTATCTTTTAGTTCTCTCAAAGAAATGTTTTAGGATTGAAAAATAGTTCTAAGCTATATCATGTTTCCTTATGAACTGTTTGCTAATTTTATATTTATATAATGGCTTGAGAAATTATACCCACTTTTTCAAATTCATAATGAATCCTAAATAGCATTCGAAACACATTCAAATGTACTTTATCATAAACAACTTGTCCAAAATAAGTCAGAATATTTGAGGCGAAATGTATTACTATATTCCATCGGATCTTCTTAAAGCAATACATCTTTTCATATTGATATTTTTAATATGCATAACTTTATTCGAATGGCGAGTCTTGGTCAGCAGACAAAACTATGCGTAAAAATAGCGTGAATAAAATCTAAATCGAAAACGTTTCTAAACTATTGAATTGAATAGTAAAATATAAAGTTTTACGTTCATACGACTGATCGTAACATAATAGCCTGTAATAAAAATTATCACTCGAGAAGCATTCATGATTTGTCATTCAACATGAGGTTTGAATTCTGGTCTTTCTGCGGTGTGTTGATCGTTGCCAGTGCTGTTAAATAGTTCTATGATAACGATATCAGTAAAAGGGACTTACACAGCAGCATTTTATAGCAGTCTTTAAGGTAGTCGAACAGCCTAAGTATTTTTTCGTCAATATTTATTGCACATTTCTAAAACTTTATACGATTATTAAATGTGACATAAATAACACATTTAGACTACTTATTTGTAGAAAAAATAATTTTATATAGTTTTCTTTTTTAATAAAAGCAAAGCAAATTTTAGCAAAAACTACCATTTACCTAACATTTTCAGTGATTTGTTTATCAGAATTTTTAAAAATTTTTGTGTTTGTCTCTTTGTTTGATACCAGAAGATGGTATAATCCTCCAATTTGGAAGAAATCAATTAAAAACAGGTTTTATGGGTAAATGTTTGAAAAATTCCCCCGAAAAACGTGCTTTTTGCCACTTAAGTTTTTATTATTTAAAAACCACATATTGCATGCACATCAATGTTTCGAGGTTTATATCACAGTATTATATTCAATTACCATTTTTGCAAAATCTGAAATCTTTAGATTTAATACCTTTTTCCTAGAGCTGTTGGCATGAGTAAAAATTTTGTAAACGTGGTTATGAGGAAACCATGAAAGAGAAAGAAAATTAGGGTTACAAGCAGTGCATTTGAGTTTAGTAAATTCCTACTAGTTTTCTCAGTAATTCATCTTTTGAAAAAAATTGCGGATTTAGAAAGAAAAACACCGGTACTCTCCAAATTTCTCAAAATCTCAAAATCGATTTTTTTAAAAAAATTAGGGTGTTTGCCTACCTTAAACGTATTATTACCATATCAGGATTGGTAACGTGGCTTAAACCCTAAGGCTCTGTGTGGTGTAAAATCTGTTACCCTCCTTCAGAGGGTAATTTCTCTTTGTTCAGATTATTAAAGTATAGCTTCTCTTTCCAAAGAGCCTTTTAGATTTTTTTATATAAAGTTACATACAGAGAGAGAGAGAGAAAAACTAAGCAAATTCATACTCCAAACGAACTTTTCATTGAATGTTTAATATTGATTCCAGCATATTTGCAAGAAATTTGAACCCAAAATAACTCGTATGAATTTTGAGTTTCCTCCCACTTGGATTAAAATGTCAGAAAATTTCCGTGTTGGAAAATTTTCGAGCGGAAAGTTTCGAATAAGCAATACCAGCACCAGTCAGATATATCGTTTTTCGATAATTACTTTTGGCTTGCAGACAAAACGAATATATTGATTTCTGGATAGCTCAAAATTCTTCTTCACCAAGCACGTTTTTGAAAATAAGTTTTAATCTGTTTTGCACATCATCCACTTGAAGGAAAAATAAGTGGTTAACAGTAGTTATATTCCATTTGTTTATTTTTTTTATTCTAAACAACTTAATGATGAAAACAAAAAAAAAAAAAAACAAAAAAAAAAAAAAAAAACAGTACGCATTTCGTAAAAAATAAAAATGTTAATTGGATATAAAGTGGAAAAAACAAAACTTTATTTCGCACAAAAAATTGTTCTTCCTATTTACGATTATTTGAGTGTGCATGACTTATTATATGTTATTGTAAAAACAATTGTTTTATTGCAAAACCTTCGCTCGCGCGCAGATGACCAACAGAAAAAAAAGAGAAAATAATAATAATAATAATAATAATAATAATAATAATAATAATAATAATAATAATAATAATAATAATAATAATAATAATAATAAACCATCCAGAGAGAGAGAGAGAGAGCACCCAGTCTATGGCATTTACTTGAATTTTGACGTCTGTCTTCAAACTGTTTTTCATAATCACTAATTTCGATAAGACGTTGAGTTTCTTATTTCTACAAATGGAATGAAATAGGAACTAAGAAGAAATTCACAACCATCATATTATGACAGATGATTTTCTAGATTACGTAGTACTAGGCATATCAATTTTTAAAAAAGGTAATTAGTATGCGGTATTAAAGCTATAGATATTCTAGCCAACTTGCATCCGTACACTCATAAATGTATTTACAGCGTATACCGTTATGGTATTTTTAGTTCTTATTAATCTTTAATGATGGGCATTAGAAAACCCAGCATTTTTGCATTTAGATAAAGTTTTGCTACTTTAGTTCACCAAAGCAGAAGTTTTTTCCTGAAAAAGCGTGATTGTACGCTAAAAAATTTTTTCTTAATGAAAATTTGCTTGAGTTTAAATCTTGCATGAACGCAGGCGATTTGTAACTATGACGATAAAAATTAGTTTCTCTAAATAATATCAAAATCAACGAACGGATTATTTTCGTAGTCATGGTAATCTGAAAAAATCTCAGGAACATCAATAACGGTCAGATGAGGGAAATAAGAAATTCGTCATTGCACAAAAAAACGTTCTCCAGGCAAAACAGTAAAACCAATAACTTCAAAAATAACTTTAAATTATTATTATTTTTCAAGGATTTTTTGAATGAATTTGTAAATAAGATGGCTTTTAGACTAAAACACGGCCTCCATTACTCGCATTCATGTTACTGTGATTAGTAAAAATAAATGCATGAAAATAAAACGACACTTTTGATACAATACTTTGATAGCATTTTAGAAGTCAATTTCACTCAGTAGATTTGGTGAACAAAATAAAGCTTAATTGCAAAGATATTGCAAAAAAATAGTTTTAAGCTTATCAAACTTAAGGTTATAATTTTAATGACTACCTACATGAATCATCTTTAACAAATACTCTAAAAGGCTTTCCCTTTAAAGTAACCTCGCTTTTATTTCCGTTTACATAATAAAGGAAGTATTGTATTCACGAAAAAATTTCACTCAAGAATCGGCCTTAATTTCCATTTTGGTCACCCGCAAATGAATGTTCGAGTTTTTTTCAACCCGACCACGCGTGGATATATGCCTAACAACGTATGGACACTCAAAATATCCATTTTGACGATGCCCGGGGTAAGTAAAACAAGTTTTCTCGTGACGTGTATGTGCATATGTACGTATGTGCGAATGTGTGTATATGCGAATGTGTGCATATGCGAATGTGTGTATATGCGAATGTGTGTATGTGCGTATACGTGAATGTGCGTATGTATCTGGCATAACTCAAAAACGGTATGTCCTAGGAAGTTAAAATTTGGTACGTAAACTCCAAGTGGGACCTAATGGTGCACCTCCTTTTTTGGTTGCATTTGGATGCCCCAAAGGAGGCCTTTTACACCTTTTTATGGGAAAATCATTGTTAATTTCAATGTAAACTCAAGTGGTGTTATAATTTGGCAACTTGGCAACATATCACCAAGCTTTTGATCGCAAACTTGGCGATAAATTTGGTGGTTTTCTTTTTTTAAATTTTTTTAAAATCTGGCTTCAAGATGGCCACTATTGACGATATTTAGTGAGTTAACCATTTAATCACATTAAAATTGCCAACATTGGGAAAATTAATCTGTATCAAACGTTTTTACTTCCTTTTACGAAGTAAAGTAAGTATTGTAGTCGTGAAAAAATGTTCACTTAAAAATCAGTCTTAATTTCAATTTTGTTCGCCCCCAAATTAATACAACAAATTTAACAATAAAATACATGAGTTTTCAAAAATTTTATCATAATGTTATTTCTAAACAATGTAAAAGCATTTTCTCTAAAATAAAATAAAATAAAACAAAATTAAATAAATAAAATGGATGCAAACATTGCCCCAAGGAATAGGGGTATTATTACAGTTATTTTGGAAAAGTTTTACAATTATTTTTTTGTATCACGCAGGATGCTTATAAGGGTGGGCCGAAAAAAGGATATCTTCAAAAATTACGTTTAAAAGTATTATCGATGGTGTTCAAAGAATAAAATTATTTTTCACTTTTTAGAGCAATTTTGAAGTTGGGTCTATTTTTTTTCCAAAATTATTTTGTTAATTTTAATTTTATCGAACCATAAAGGCATAATCTTTGAAGATATAATTTACGATTTTAGTTGTTTAGTTTAAAAAATATACATCTCCAGTACTCCGTTAGCACGTGTTAAGGAAAGCTAATGACTGAAAGATCTTGGCTTTGGGCGAGCGAGATCAGTGTAGCATTTTCCTTTCTGTATTACATTGACAATATCCATCACTGCTGTCCAACCACGGATTGCATGGAATTTTCATGCGTTCAGATAAGACGAATCTATGTGAACAAGGGGAAGAAGTAAAAATTTGATGCGCGTATTCCGCTCATTTGAATGAGACTCGGCTTCTGCAAAAGCTGACATCGGTAAAAAATAATAGATTCGTCCATTTCCAGCTGTAAAACGGACGTTTGTCTTTCCATACAATCCGTGGTCAGACAGTATACTTTTGCTTGCTTTTTAAGTCAGGGCTATTAGCAGCTGCTTATCGAAAATTTGCTTTTTTTTTTGCCCACCCTAATGGTTATGCCTTGAAAACTAATTGTAAATTGACAATAGCGTTGTGAAATTCTTAATACAGCATTTAATGCATGTAATTGTAATAAAATTATTTAAAAGAAGCATGTGTGAAATTTATTAAAGAATGTTAACAATTCTGTATGCATCAATCTTCAAAGCCTCCACTAGAAAGTAAGCACACTGGGCTGATATATAAATATATATTTTAAGAAAAACAATGAACTAGGAGTTACAAAGAACAACTTTGATTCCCTGAAAGAGATAACGCTCTAATGTCTTCATTAAATACATGACCTTTAAACTATGTTCTTAAATTTGAATGTTTAACCAAAGCAGTAGAATCTCCCATATGCTTATAGCTATTTGTTTCCGATGCTGGATCAATAATAATCTATCCGAATTTGTTGATAATTTCATAGATAAAATTAGTAGGCATTAATTTAGTCGAAGCATTTGCACTTCGGATCAGGTGAAACTACACATCCTCAAACACGGTTGAAATCTTGTTCAAAGTGGATGCGATCGTCAGAACAAACTCCATTCCACTCAATAGATACTATCTCGTTAAACACGTTCTCCCACTCTGGATGGAAGAGCAGTTGGTATGGTTATCATCATTTTTCTCCCACGTCCTTCATTATTGAATAAATACACAGGAACGTGATTTACTGAAATGATTAAGTATACCTAGGTTATTGAATTGTAGTATCCTTTCTGCAAGGAAAATGGTGTTGTAAACTCAAGTTGCAATACTATGAAGAAATATTGGGATTTTTATGTTATTTCATTTTATTTCACTATATTTTAAATTTAGATATTTTACTAAGGCATTGACTAATATACAGAAAACGCTGATATGATTTTATAGTTTTATGTATTATCAAACGTTTTTAGGCAGCTTTTTTTTAGGTCGATATTTAAACTAAGACTTGCTCCCAATAGCATGTTCTAGAGATTACCTTAAGTGAATCGTAGTTATGTAGGTGCAAATGAAGATGCTTATACTAGCATTTTACGCATTGCAAAAGTATCTTAAGTTAGTTAAAACAATTAGAGTAACTTTTGACCGGTACCATACCTGGTGCGGTTGAAGCAAGGATGATGATTTGGTCACTTAATATTCTCAGTTATGAGAAAAATAATAAGGATAAACAGTGTACATTGTACAAGGTACTAAGGCACGAAAGAGATTGTTTGTATAATAACTGATTTGAGAAAAATGTTACCACAATGTAAAAAAAAAAAGAAGAGCACACCAATTATTAAATCTACTATTAAGCTTTTCAAATGCTTTAATTTTCCAAAAGCATATTTGAATTTGATTTTTTTTTTTTTTTTCGTTTCATTCGAACCTATAGTTTCAGCTGATTGTTGGTGTAAATTTTGATATATTTTTAGTTTATCACGTGAAAACACTAATTTTCGTCGTCACTAATTACGTTAACCTTTGAATATTTTTTAAATATTTTTATCGAAGTTTTACTTATGTAGGTTAACTGTATACTTGATAAGAACTAATGAAAAAGAATCAGTTTCTTTGGAAATGCTCCGTTTTTCCTATTATAGAGTCGATTTAGTTTGGTAAATATTAATTTAATTAGTTATTGTTTTTGCTCAGTTTTTTTTTAACTTCCACCTGATCTGTGTTTTTTTTTTTTTTTGAGTACATAATAATCATGTTGTAAAAATAATTGTTTGACTTGTATTTAAAACACTTATAAGAGGGACAGTTTTCCCCTACTGTCGAGTTTCTTGCAGACCAAGATCAAGTTTCCTTGCAGAAAAGAGATTTTATCCTTTTATTAGCTTTTGGTTTTTCATAAAAAATATTTTTTCTAATAGAAAATGTTTCCAAATTCCGAACATTCTGACTAGGCAAAGACTGTTCAAAAAATTTGTAACGTGAAATCGTTTAGGTCCACTGAATCAAAAATAGGCATAAACTCCAACAGAAAAATGGAGCCAGTGCAAGCAGTCTCAACCCCATTCCAACTGCTAAATATATACTGAAAAAATGATGAAGTTGTAGTAAACTTGGAAGAAATATTTAAATTGGTGATTTGAAGCAAGGTGAAATAGAAAGCTCCATCTCTTTGAATTCATAAAAGTGAAGAAAAATGCAATTAAGAATACTGCTTCCCTTTGTGTTTGTTTATTTCATGAAAGAAAAGTAAAAAGGGAGAAGAAAAGAACAGTGAAATAGCATGTCAGTAATTTAACTTTTTTACGTGCCCTTTCTGTCGTAAGTGTTACATTCTCCTTTAGAATAGTTGATTCGGACGCTAAAAAAGCCGAATTCTTGAGGCGTGTTTATTCTAGGATTGCCCGGAAACTTAATTGCTTTCATTCATGAAAGAAATACGCTGGCCCTTCTTTTTGACGATAGGTGTGTTGTTTCTCAAATTGAGTTATTTCGTAATATAAGTGGATGCTAAGGGGATAGATATATATTTATGCATAAAGTAGCTAAACTGCGCGGAAAAATGTATTTTTCGTTGAAACATTTATTTATCTTTCGTCTGTTTGCATTTTTTTTCATGACTGTTGTAACTTTTCTAAATCAAACATCATAATATTTAAAATTAAACGGTACAATACACAAATTTAAATATTTTAATCAAGTTGCTACGATTAAGCGATGATTTTTTTTTTGTATTTTACGTTACAACCCACATACAATGCACCAACCTCACACACACACACACACACACACACAACATTAGGTCATGGTGCCAGAACGCACCGATCCTGCTTTTCTGCGCGACTAAAGTTCCCCTTTCATGTAGTACAATTCATCATGACTAAGGGTTCAGTTATTTTTCGTCAATGTTTCGTAATTAAAAAAATTTACGATTTCACCCATTATGTTCTTTTTCCGCAAGATACGATCATACTATTATAACGACGTATGCGCAAACATTGCATATCCGCGTACGTACGAGGGGGTAGTCGAATGAAGTACCGAGATAAGACATCCCAATCATAGAATCACGTCATCTTTATGGCAAGGAATTGGTTGAGTGTCACAAGGGATTTTCAATGCCAGCTGATAGGTGAAAGAAACGACTTGGATTTGTCCAACTAGCATCAGAGAGATAATGGGCCTTTTAGGTTGATGCTGTTGTCTTGGGAGGCGTTGACATGAATGGGTTTCTACTCACTACTGTATTTTGGCTCCAACCTTACAATGCAGTTGTGAATAACCGATACTTCTTCAAATGTTTTTCGTCCGAGAGCCCCTCAATACAGTAGTTGAAACTAAATACCTTCTACGGTAATCAACCACAATACTAATTTAATTAAAATAAGGTAAAAGCACCGAAAGTGAGGTTTCTATTTTTTTCCCCTCTAATATTGGCATGATTAAAAAAGAAATAAAGGCGACAAGGGAGTTAATTTCAGTTTCTTTCCAATTTTTGCTCAATTTCATTAAAAATTTATGGACTAACATATTTTGGCAATAAATAACACTAGCAAAAATCATCGAAAAAATGTCAAAATTTTAATTTTTTTTTTTTTTTTTGAAAAATTTTAATTTTTAAATGAGCGTGTTTAATAAAAGCCCCGGGAGCAATAAATTTCGAAATATTTCTTCGATAAACATTTTGGGTGTTGTTTCAAGACAGGGTAACAGAATGCACACTACACCAACTATTTAGTCATTGAGTAAAAAAAGATAAAATTTACTAAGTGATAAAATCAAAAAAAAAGTGAAATATTAAGAAAAATTTTAAAAATCACGATTGAAAAGAACATTTTTGCATGTCATAGTGTTATTTACTTCAGAAAAATTTAGTTAGATAGCACAAAGTAATCTTACATATATAATGAATAAGTACAAAAAGTTTTAAGCAAATTGAAGAAAAATTAAGCCCCCTGGAATTAAAAAAATAATTTAAAGTGTCAAAAAACCCTAATCGAAAAAAAAAAACACATGATTTTATGAAAATTTCGTAAATAACTGCTGTTTTACAAATAAGTTGTAAGTAATTCTACTAATTGCAAAGCAGTATGATAAATATTTAATGTAGTGTTAAAAAATAGGAAAGGTTTTGAAATATGGAGTGTTATAAACTTTTTTCGATGTAGAAATATACAAGATGAATTTGTTACAAAAATCAGACTAACGGTAATATTTTGTAAACGAGCTGATGTGTGCATCACATGATTTCCTTTCACTCCATGTCATTTTCTCAATATTGGCAATTTTAATGCGATTCAATATTTTACTCTCTAAACATCACCAACAGTGGCCAAATTGAAACCAAATTTAAAATGAAACAAAATCGCCAAATTTGTCGCGAAGTTGGGGACAAAACTTGGAGACCGAAAGACTGGCGATATATTACCAAGTGTCCGACAAATCATAACACCACTTTAGTTTACATCACAATTAACAATGATTTCCCCCCAAAAAAGGGCAAAAGGTCCCCTTTGGAGCATCCGAATGCAACCAAAAAAGGAGGTGCACAACTAGACCCCACTAGAAGTCTAAGTACCAAATTTCAGCTTTCTAGGACTTTCCTTTCTTGAGTTATGCGACATACATACACACATACACACATACGCATACGAATACGTACATACAGACGACGAAGTTGCGAGTAAAAGATGATGGTGTAGAGTATCATATATGCCAAAAATGTTTCTTTTATTGTTAGCAATAGCAGTAATGGCTGGATATCGAAACATTTAATTCTGATTATTGAAAAAAGTGTTCCACTCTTTCTGTTCCGAGGGTAGCCATTTTGAATGCCCCTATAACTTCAGGCATATGCGTCCAAGCACTCGCAGCATCCTGAGAGTTTCTTTCTATTTTTCTTTCCCATTATCAATTAGCGTCTGCAATTCTATCTGTGATACATGACACAGAAAATTTAAGTGAAATTAATTTTGCAATCGAAGAAGCTACGCAGTCCTTTCTCATTGTTAAAATTGTCCCTTATATCTCCTTTCGCTTCCTGGGCACGCAAATTAGATTTCGATGGAAGGAAGGGGGGGGGGGGTCTCGACTGTATTGGGGTCTTTTGAGACGCCTATATCTGTTCTAGGACTGAAATAGGTAAAAAGTATCAATTTTAAATGACGCAAGCTAGACGCAATTTAAGCCTGATGGCTACTTAAGACAAAATGAGTTTAATTTCACGGCAATAAATTATAATGTTGGTTCGAAATTGTTTGAGTAATTTATGAAGAACAGTTGTCTATTATATTTCTTAAACACAGGTTTTGGACACTTGTTTCGCAACTTACAAGATCACAGTTTTTAAGCAAGACCATATTCACAACTTATATAAAAATCTTGATTCTCTGTAAGCCTATACTTGCAACTCCACTCTAATCAAGAATTTATCATTTTCAAATGTTTATTTATATCTCATTGATCAACAAACGTTATAAGAAAAAAAGCTTGCTATCTAGAAAACTGCTTATTCTAAAGGTTAAGAAGTTCGAGTAAGCTGTGTGGTTTCAATGAAAATAATCATATGCTAACAGCTTTAAAAAGCAAACTGTATTTTTTTTTTGCAAAATCTTTATTTATGAAATTCCCTTTCCTTTCACATTATTTACCTTACAGATAAATATATTTGAAATGCATATTTTACGGAACATGAATAAATTCTTTCTGAGATGCTCTTTAAACTTTTTTAATTTTTGAAAATTCTGGTCATTTATAGCAGGAGCAAAAAATTATCTCACTACTTTTCAAAGATCTTTCAATTAAGTTTCACTGAAAGCTATCCAATTCTGCAGACGAAATAGTTTTGTGCTTACGCACATTTGTTTTAAGGAAAAAACCAAAAGATAGAACACACTTTGAAGTACATTTTTTATCCTTTTAAACACAAATCTTTATCTTTAGAGCATAAAAGATCACTCAAATCTTGTTACGCTTCAAAAAATATACGTTGGATTGCGCATTTGTTTCGTTTTATTCAGCTAAAGTATTTCAGGGAATTTCTAATTAAACTTCAATGTCGGTGCTAGTGAAAGTATACGTAATTCTTTGAATTTGAACGAAAATTTACTTAGTGCTTAGCTGAAGAAAAACATATAATAAGAAACAAACACATAAACCTTTTTGAAAACATCCCATTTTTACTTCCTTGTACAAAAAGGAAGTATTGTATTCGCGAAAAAACTTTTACTAAAAAATGGATCTTAATTTCCATTTTGCTCACCCCCGAATGAATGTTGAGTTTTTTTTCGACTCGACCACACGTGGATAAGTGCCTAAGAACATATAAACACGCGAAATATCCATTTTGACGATTCCCAAGTTAATTACTACGAGTTTTCTCGTGACGTCTGTACGTACGTATGTATGTGCGTATGTATGTCGCAAAACTCAAGAACAGTATGTCCTAGAAAGTTGATATTTGGTACGTAGATTCCTAGTGGCGTCTAGTTGTGAACCTCCCTTTTTGGTTGCATTCGGGTGTTTATAAAGGGGTCTTTTGCCCCTTTTTGGGAGGAAATCATTGTTAATTTTGATGTAAACTCAAGTGGTGTTATAATTTGGCGGGCACTTGGCAATATATCGTCAGTCTTTTGTTCGCCAAGTTCTGTCGCCCACTTGGCGACATATTTAGCGTTTTTTTTTTTTTTTTTTTTTTGAATTTAATTTTAATTTGGCCACCGTTGGTAATATTTAGACAATAAGCTATTGAATCACATTAAAATTGCCAGTAATGAGGAAATGACATTAAATTGGAGTAAAAGGAAATCGTGTGATGCACACATCAGCTCGTTGTTGTATGAGTTCTTTTATAGTAATATTTCAACCTTTAATGCATTTTGTAGTTACACTCCTGTTTGTGAAAATTGCAACACAATGAAGGAAGCATCATATTTCAATGAATTTTAATACACAGTTGAGTGGTAATAGTACAAATAAATGATTACATTTTTAAACCAAGCAAACAATAAAAAAGAGATAGAAATTAATATTTTGTGCGGCCACCATGCGCCGCAATAAGAGCCGCTACACGACTCAGCATGGAGTGAAACAAAGTTTGAATATCGGCCTGCGGAAGAATATTCCATATTGTTATTATGCGCAACCAAAGTTCGTTTGTCGAAGCAACAGGACGAGCAACATGAGCGAGACGCCGCCCGACGAAACCCCACACATGTTTAATCGGTGACATATCAAGGAAATATGCAGACCAAGGAAGAAGCTGTACCTACTGCGAATCAATGTAGGATTTGACAGTCCTGGCGACATGTGGACGGGCATTATCCTGTTGGAATACAGCTCCTGGCAATCCTTGCAGGACAGGAATAGCCTGAGGCGGTAAAACTTCGTTTATGTATCGAGTACTGTTCAAATTGCCCACTCTTCGTAGCGATTGTGATAATCCATGATATGCTATGGCACCCCAGACCATAACTCCAGGTGTTCGTCCACTGTGGCGTTCAATAATGCACTCCGGATTGTGCCAAAAAACGGCATAGCGCCTGACACGAATTCGGCCATCATGGTGCCACAAATTGAAGCGGGATTCGTCAGAAAAGACGACATGCTGCCAATCAGCACGCCAGCTCCTATGCACATTGGCCCATTGTAGCCGCAGGTGGCGATAGTTTTGCGTGAGAGGAATCCTGTATAAAGGAATCCTTGCGCGCAGCCCACGCTGCAAGACGTCTCCGAATTGATGAAGCACACAATGGTGCACCTGTAGCTGTTGACCACTGTGCTGCCAATTGTCTAGAAGAAGCTCTGCGGTCCGTCAGCGCCATACGCACCAGGTGTCTGTCATCGCGAGCTGAAGTCACATTTCGGGGTCAACTCCCGGATTTCCGAGCTGTCTGACCCTCGTCCGTCCACTGCTTCCAAACACGCATGATTGTGCTGCAGTTACACTGCACACGAGCGGCTCCTTCACGATAAGACAATCCAGCTTTACGAAGACCGAAGATTCCGCCCCGTTCAAACTCCGAAATTCGCTCAAGTTTCGATTTCATTCGTCGAAGAGGCATAGTAAAGATTCAGTTAACGTTTACTCTAGCATATAACCACAGATAATGATGCACGCCTCGCTATAGCCGTCTGTTTATATTCGATTCGATCCGTCGTTCAGAGTGCGCTGCTCAGCATACGCATGCGCTACTGGTCTGCAATTCTAATCATTTGCATATCATGCCCTACTTTACATTTCCTGCAATTTTCAGCTAACTCGCTTAAGTTCTTGGTGTTGCAATTTTCACAAACAGGAGTGTATTTACACTCAATACGGTCACATACAAAAATGTAATTGTTTAAACACTCAAGTAAGAAATTTTTTTGAAACAGTTTTACTCTGGAAAGATAAAGTAATTAAAGTTTCAGTTTTGAAATAACCAAGAAAAAAATGATAAAGGAAACTTGATGAAATTGTTGAGTTTCATTTTTAGCAAATTAATAGCTCAAGAAATCAGTTTCAATATGAAATGGCACAATGTGAAGTTCTATAAATTTCACTATAAATAACGCTTCAGAGGAATCAGAGGGTGCATGAATTAGAGCAAATATGCAACGATATGTTGACCGACGATGATGCTTGCATCTATGGTGTTACGGGACCGAGTCCAAATTACACCTTTTTGGTCCTGCTGGTTTTTAAACAAAAGTCGCACAGTTAGCCTTCCATCGGGTCGAATGTGTATTCTGTTTGAACTCGATTTTGGAGTGGAAAAAGGGTTAATAATAAGGAAATGAAGTATGTAGACAATCATCAAAGCGTTTGTAACTGTTTTTTATCATTCTTTCCGTTTTGAGTCGTTTTCAAAATGCAACATTAACGTTTTTAAAATAGCTGACATATCTCACGCTTCGACAGATTCTTAACACTTATTCATATGAACAAAGAGCTACTGCGCAGAACGAAATAAGGTGAAAGAAAATTAAAAATATGTTGAAAACGTTTTAAACGCCATTTTTTCTTTTATCAATGATGCCTACAATTAGGATCTCCACTAGTAGCTTTTTTTTTTTTTGTTAAATATTTAAATATTGTGTTTATATCTCATTGTAGTAAATGAGGGCAAATTGCATTCATACAAAGTTTCCTCTATACTTACAACACAAACTTCCATTTTAATTACTTATTAATAAATTTAGACGGTTTTTCTGATGATTTTAAACTTATTTGTGACAATACAGTAAAGTGGGCAATCAAAAAGCCAATTTTTCCGATCTCTAAGCTAATTTTAATGAATTTCGTTGCGATAATATCGATAATTCGGTGCGGTAATTCGATGCGATATTTCTAGCAAGGTTCCGGGACCCAACGTTTCCGCAAAAACAAGTATATTTGCAAAAGCTTTCTTGAATTAAGTGATTGCACGCCTTTTTTTTTTTTTTTTTTTTTTGCATCAGCACATCTGTTCTTACCTCTGGCACTTGTTTATCCCTTGTTTTAGGAAGATCTGGAACAACCACAGAAAGAGCTGAAGCAAAATACTTCATAAATTTGCCTCCATACTGGTAGCTAAATTTAGTTTAAAGCTTTTCAGCGAAAGGTCTTTATAAACATAGAGCGGCTAAATCACGAAAAAGGAAGACAAAAGCTAGGATAGGGTAATTCGAACAATGAATGTTCGATTTGCTTAAAAAACAAGGTTTTGAAAGTTTTTTTTTTAATGGAAAAATTTGCAAAAGCAACGTATTTTTGTGATACTCAAAAAAGAAGCGACTCGAAATTGTTATTTTTGTCACTTGGTTAGACTTGTTTACTAATTGGTTTGCTGCGCGTTTTTGTTTTCCACAAATAAGGTTTCTTCAAAGTGAACTTGAAAAGGAGGGGCGGGGGGGGGAGACGGACGTAACGACAGACAGACAAACGGACACACACACACATTTTTCCCATCTCAAAACATCACTTTCGAATTTTGAGTTTTTTTGATATTTATTTAATTATATTCCTTATTTTAACTGTTTGGTTTTTTTTTTGTACTTAACGATACTTTCCCACTGCATTTAGCCACCAAACGTGTCTTCATTAATTTTCTTTTTTGTTACTTTAACAGTAATGTAGACCAAAAACAGTAACAACAATTTCACAAGCCCACATTCGCAAGCCGTATGAGCTGAGAGTAACAACGTATGAATTTTTGAAAAAAGTTTCGTAAGTCTTCTGAAAACATAGTTTTTCTCTGAAATTTAAATACTTTCTGTAATTGATTCTCACAGGTTTTATGTGGTAACACTGGGAACAGCCATTTTGGTGCACGACTTTGTGAAGTTGAATTCGTATGAATTTGGTGCCCTGAGTTCAAATATGACATCAGTTTTTGCACAGGAGCTTAAATTTCTAATATATTGAAAATGAAATATATGTGACATGAGTTTAAGTTACATCCATAGATCTAACAAAAAAGAAAGACATGGAATTTTTATTTATAATGTATTATACCAAAAAAAAAGAAAAGAAATCAGAGCTCAGTTACCAAACAGATCGATTAGGCTTATGGCCATGGATATCCAATTTTTCAGTGCCCAAAAACACTAAAACTGTAGTAGTCCTTTTCTTAAGAAAATGAATGAAAATTAGGTAATTTTCTTTATTTATTTGCCTCTTTTTAGGTGTAGAGGAAACCCGGGCAACGTGAATACCTTAAGCTTTTCTCGATTATTATCGTTTAGTTATTACTTTGGGAATTGAAACAACTGTTATCTAATGATTCTTAATTTAATGAACTTACGTAATGCAGTTGTCCTTACTATTAATTGCACTATTAGATATAAGGCCAGTTTTCCACGATGGCATAAATATCCACTTTGCCCAACACCCCAGGTAAAGTGAATTCGGTACCAGGGCAAAGCGAACACCAACATTATTTGCCATAAAACTAAACATTAAAAATAAAATAACCATCAAAAAATAAAGGAACATATCCGAAAAACATTTTTTTACTACAATGCTAATTATTGTAGTTATTACAAACAAAGAAATTGAATTTAAAAATAAAGTAAACGTCGAAAATTAAAGGAGCACATTAAGAAACATTTTTTGCTTCAGTGCTAATTATTGTAGTTATTACAAACAAAGAAATAGAACTTAAAAATAAAAACAAGCATCGAAAAAATTAAAGGATCATATTTAAAAAAAAATAAATATTTTTTTAAAATACTAATTATTATAACAAACAGAGAAGAACTAAAAAAAGTCTATATCCAAAATTTAGGAGCATATTAAAAAAATTAAAAAAAAAACATTTTTCTGCTACAATACTAATTATTGCAGTTATCACAAAGAAAATCATTACTATTTTCGAATGCTGAACACCTTTTATGACACCACTGAGTACAAATACACATTGTACCTGTTGACCGATCATCTTCTTCAATGCACATTTCATCACAGAAAATGCACCTTACATCATCAAATTTCTTTACTCCCTTCTTATCATGCTCTTATGCAGTCCTATGTTTTGTACCAGAGGTTTTCTTGGTAGTGGTCTTTTTAAAAGTCTTTTGAGAAGTTTTAGTCGAAACATCTTCTAGTTACTTCATCACAGTCTTTTTTGATTCTTCAGTTTTTTGTTTCTGATTGTCCTTTACTGGAGTACTTGTCATGAGTGTAGAACTCTGTAGTTTTAGCTTACGCGTTGTTATTGGTTTGGTAGGCTAAGAAATAAGTCGTTAAACTGAAGGACTGTAGTAGTTCTTAGCACATCCAGGTTTGGGTGAAGCGGGGGGAACATCATTGCCTCGGACTTATTCTGTTGTTTCAGGTTGCATGGTAGTATAAGGACGATCTTCAATGGTAGCATTGTCTTGAGATCTAAAAATTGAAGGACTTCCAGGTTCGGATGAAGTTACTTGTCATGACCGGGCATAGTGAATATGGTATCCACTTTGTCCAATCCGCTTTGTCCTTCAGGTACATTTTTGAGGTTACTAAAAACTACTAAAAAAGCAGAGCATCTAACTCGTGGTCTACGGATAGTTGAAAGCTACATAATCGTACATCAAATCCTAGTCATAACTATGAACATGTCACAAATAGTATTAAAGTTATAGATGAAACACTAACCTCTGTAAACTAATATTATTTCCCCCAAAACATACTTTGTTCGGTCACTGGCGTCGCGTGACGCGAACTCGTCCCGACGCGTATGCCGCACACGGAGCGGCAACAGGCGACCGTACCTAGGACAACACGGCTGCCAGCCAAATAATTATTTGGGAGTTATAGGCAAAGTTCGCTTTGCCCGGGGTATCCACTTTAGCCAGGTTTCCCCTACAAGTGTGGGGTGCCCTGCCCCCATTTACAAGTATTTTGAATGAGTGGTTCAACATCTCAACACCCTGAAACTACCACGCTTGGTTCTCCGTTAATGATTATGTTTTTTCTGTTTGACTGAAAAAGACTTCCCAAAAAAATGTTTGTATAGGGTCACGCACTACATTCATCAGACCTTAAAAATATTATATACAAAGATTCAACTCGTCACGCATCAAGCGAAGCGAATATATGAAAAGCAAGAACTAACAAGATGACCTCAACTCTTTGACCGTTGCTGCTAAACTTTCCAGATATTTATACTATGTAGTGAATTTTCCTGAATGTAACTAGACTGCATACTAACAATAGGACAAATATGCTGTAAGCAATTCTTGTTTCAGAAGCCGATACTTGCTTTAGAATTGCGCAAAATGGAGTTAAAACTGCACATTTTGGGTAAAACAGCAGTACTTATCTGAAAAAGTAGAGATCTGCTAGAGAAAAACTAATTTCATATTTCGATTCAGAGCCCCAAACACATTTGAATCCGTTTTCAAGCTCTGGGCACCAAAGAAGAAAAAAAAAGTTCCCCTGTGTAATATTAGAACATAAAATCTTTGTTAATAATAAAGCTGAAAGTCTTTCAGTCTCTCTGGATATCGGGATCTATGTCTTGATATCTGGATCTCTGGGACGCGCATAACACCTAGACTGTTCAACCGATTTTCATGAAATTTAGCACAGAACTAGTTTGTAGCATGGGGGTGTGTACCTCAAAGCGGTTTTTCGAAAATTCGATTATGTTCTTTTTCTATTCCCAATTTTAAGAAAATTTTACAGAGCAAATTATCACAACGTGAGTTTACCAAATTATCATAACGTGGAACCGCAAATGAACACAGCAATATGGCAAGAAATTCATCATCCATTATTTGTAAATATACAGGCGAACCAAATGACCTTTTAATTTTCTACTACGGGCAAAGCCGCGCAGGTACGACTAGTAAAAAATAACGCGCAGTACTGTGACTTAAAACGCATGTATTTTGACAACAGATACTCACCCCTCTAATAGACCTGTTAGTAGTTTCTCACTCTCCCCCCCCCCTACTTGAAAACTTTTTTTTCACAAGGAGTTCAAGCCAAAAACTATACCTTGTAGGTATCTTTTGAAGATCTTAATGATATCAACAGCTTCATTTTTGTAATTATCTCAATTAATATAATGAGTATTATAAATGACATCATAAGTATCACTTTTGCAAGAGATAAGATAAATATTAGTCATAACATTTGGTTTTCGATCAGTAGCTAAAGAAAGATAAGATTCTTTTAACGCGTCATTCATAAGTACTTAGGTTTTTTGGTTTAGTATTTCTTTATAAATTCCACCAACTCTTAACGTCATCTTCAGCGCAGACTCATAACGCTAATCGCCCGTATCGATTCACATTTCAGGCTTTAAAAAAATCAAAAGGCAGTGCTTTAGCTAATTGAAAATTGAGTAATTATTTCTCTTATAATGTCGATTGAATTTACGGTTAAGATGTTAAAACTTAATATACATATTTTCTAGGAAATTACATTTTTCATTAAGTATTTCCCTTCACGTTTCTTTTTTATTTCAATACAGATAAAACACAAAATAAATAAGCTCATTACCAGAATGAATGAAGAAATTCAGTTCATGTGTGATAAGCTCCTAAACTTCTAGTGGAAACAATCATTTAGAATAGTCGCAATATAATTGCACCCAACGCCAAATACAATTTGTTTCTAACTCAGACACACACACTTTTTTTAAAACCAATGAACGTAACAACTAAATCTGAATACTTACCATTAAAAGACCTTTATAAGCGTAGATTGATCCTAAAAATATAGTCATGTTGTTGCTCTGACAAAATTCTAGTTCTGGAATGATTTCTATGTCTTCATTTCCTGGGGAAGGCTATAGAGAAACGAAAATAAAAGAAAAAAAAATCTAATTATGAACATTACAACTTTAAAAATGAATTAAGTGGAGTGTTTACATTAAACTATAGCAAGTTAGAGACATTAATAACTACATGCCATGCTTAACGAGCATGCTTAAGCAATTTAATATAAAAGGTGTGAAACATAATTTTGCACAAATTAACTCCATAACAAAAAAAAAAAAAAAAAAAAAAAAAAAAAAAACATACACACACACGTAGAAGGATTAATAGAATGGAAGAAAATTTTACCCACGAGATTATAATATTGATACAAGAAACTATTTATAAAATGAAAGCGACATGTTTTTTTCTCGTAGAAATATCGCAAGTGAATGGAGGTTTTAGTACTTTGCTGTTGAGCCACCTCTACCATCAATAACCGAGGTTATTGGTGGCTCGTATTGGTTTACAGGCTAGCTATGAGGCACAAAAGTCTTACGCTATCTCTTTCGTCCTTTCGTTCGCAATTAGTGTAAACCCACTGCTAATTCAATTGAACTCATAGGCTGTCTATCTTACCATCCCAAGTGATCCCAGATATGCTGAATCTGTGACTAATAAAGGGATGAAGCAGGGGAGAATAGGTAATAAGTTGATAAAGGTAAACTGATGACATCATTGATGTGTGATACCGAATATTGTCCTGTTAAACAATTGCTCTGAGAGTTTTTTGATAAACATCATACATGTGATTGAGGCATATCGTGGACGTACTGCTAGGCATTCATAACGATGTGGATCAACATAGAGGATGACCTTTTCATCATATGCAACGGCACCTCATATCGTATCTCCAGCTTGAGGCACAGTGTACCGCTGAAAACAAAGGTAGGCTTAAGGCTTTCATACTTTTGTCTCTGTTTGGAGTCACGTCAAATTCGATGGGAATAAATTACAAACAAATGGCGTCAGGTCATCTTTACTGATGAATCCAGATCCAATTTTGGCAGTGATGACTCTCGTATGCGTGTTCTGAGGCTCAGTGATGAACGCCACGTTAATGCCTTTGTTTTCAGCGAAACACGCATCCTCACATTTGGTAACGTTATGACGTGTCATTGCGCAAGATACACA
The DNA here is from genome assembly GCF_026930045.1 of Uloborus diversus. NCBI lineage: Eukaryota > Metazoa > Arthropoda > Arachnida > Araneae > Uloboridae > Uloborus > Uloborus diversus. Next base: position 106,281,362 of record NC_072731.1, read on the forward strand.
ATTACTCCTAATATTGATCTACAAAAAGAGGCAGTTCAGCGGTAATTTTGGGATATGCTTCAGTCACATGTGAGGTTTCAGTCCACAGAGCAGGATGCAGTCCTAGGAGCCATTTTTCAACTGGACCACGAACGGGGTCACATAATGATGGATTCACAGATTTTTCGTCACCACATTATCACCTTTGACCTGCTCGATCATATAGCAGTGCTACTAATTTTCTACTTTTTTATCCTGACGCTAATATTAGTACTGAAATGTCATCACCATACACAGTCTAAAGTGTGAATTTGTGCCTTAAAAAGCAAGCTAAGATAGGAAGAAAAACTAAAATATACCTTCAAAATACATTTTAATGTTTTAAAGAAGACTAATTTAAAATTAAGAATATATTTTTTGCTTGATTGCATACATTCATATGTTTATGAGCCACTGTCTGTAAGAATCAGGCAGTTTACTGCATTTGTGATTGCTGACATTTTAAATTTTTCTTATTTTCACATATGTTGTTCCTTATCATGAATGTAATGGTTGTGCAAAATATGAGCTTTGTCTGCCTTACCGTTTTCGGGAAATTAAATTTTTAAATTTAGGGTGCGTGGCACATTTTTGCGTGTTTTTCAAGTTTGCAGATTTTACAATTCTTGTTGCTTTAAGCGCTCCTATAATGACGTGGATTTTTAAATTCTATACTATTATATGGTCTATTAGATACTATTACAGCTGTGAAATCGGTGTCACTACGAGGGCGACGGCCACTACTCCACTTTTTTTTACTACATTCAATGCCAATTTTCTCAAAGCGCCTTCATGATGACACCAACGTTTTTACATAAATTCCTAGCTACACTTGCATACATCAAAAATATGTAATAAAATTGGTGTCACTATAAGGGCGCCAGAAGATATTCGAACTTTTATGTGATAAATTCCACAAAAATGCAAATTTTTAAAATCGAACTACTATTTTCGCCCTCATAGCAAAGATCTGAAACTAATTAAGTTTGATAACCAATATGTTTGTCTAAAATATGAATTAAAAAAATCGGTGTCACTCCTTTTACTTTCGGAAATATAATTATTCGAAATTAGTATGTTATGGAGTTATTAAAAAAAGACTTTTCTAATTTGAATGGTTTTTGCACGGTTTGTTTTAAACTTTCATATAAAATTACTGTAGTGACACCTAAAATATGTTTATAATGCTCTTTATAAAAAAAGCTTTATAAAATGCATTAGAAACACAGTAAATCGATATAGATAAAGATGGACGAATTGTGTAATGTGCATTATAGGCTAAAATATTCGTACTAATATTCATATTTTTTCAAATACCAATTTTTTATCTGTTATTTATATTAAAAATGCAACTATTTATAATATAATGTCTTAAAAAGTTATGAACATAATGTATTATATAGCGAGCATTCCGAATCTGAAACATAATTTTAGGATGACGTAGACTAAAACAAAGAAAACATAAAAAATCAAATCATCCAGTTTCAGAAAGACTCATCTCTTATTGATCTGGTAATTTTGTAGCACTAAAGCTTGGGAAAACATGGTATCCGGGAGAAATAGTAGAAATTGACCATTTGCAAGTAAGGGTCAAATGCATGGCAAGAAGGATTGGAATAAATAAATTTATTTGACTGGAAAAAAGGCGAGTATTGCTATGATAATCTAAACATATAATGCACAATAGATCCACCTGTACCTATATCAAAACAGGCATTTTCTATTCAGGATAAAGACGCTCTTACTTCCCAAAGCTGCTTATGTTAAACGTTGCTTCTTTGTAATAAATTAAAAATAAATATGTTTAAAAACACTATCTGGGTGTGATAAGATTAAATTAACAAATTACATAAATAAACAAATAAAATAAATTAAAAAAATAATATTAAATGAAAAAATGGACTACAACATACTAACTTCGAATGATTATATTTCCAAAAGTAGTAGGAGTGACACTAATTTTATTAGTATAAATGTTAGAAACACGTGTTGGTTATCAAGCTTAATTAATTTCAGATCTCTGTTATGAGGGGGCTAGTTGTATTCAGATTAGCCAAATGGTCAACTGCTATTTCTCCGGGATACCATGTTTTCCCAAGCTTTAGTGCTACAAAATTACCAGATATCAAGAAGACATGACCGTCTTTCTGAAACTGGGTGATTTGATTTTTTATGTTTTCTTTGTTTTAGTCTACGTCATCCTCAAATTATATTTCAGATTCTGAATGCTCGCTAAATAATACATTATGTTCATAACTAATTAAGACATTATGTTATAAATAGTTGCATTTTTATATAAATAACAGATAAAAAATTAGTATGGTTGAAAAAATATAGAACGACAATTTTAGCCATAATGCACATTACACAACATGTCCATCTGTACCTATATCGATTTACTGTGTTTCTCATGCTTTTTATAAAGCTTTTTTTTTATAAAAACATTAGAAACATATTATTTTAGGTGTCACTACTGTAATTTTATATTAAAGTTTAAAACAAACCGTGCAAAAAAACATTCAAATTAGAAAAGTCTTTTTTTTTAATAACTCCATAACATACTAATTTCGAATGATTATATTTCCAAAAGTAATAGGAGTGACACCGATTTTTTAATTCATATGTTAGACGAACATGTTGGTTATCAAACTTAATTAGTTTCAGATCTCTGTTATGAGGGCGAGAGTAGTAGTTCTATTTTAAAAATTTGCATTTTTGTGAAATTTATCACATAAAAGTTCGAATATCTGCTGGCGCCGATATAGTGACACCAATTTTATTACATATTTTTGATGTATGCAAGTGTAACTAGGAATTTATGTAAAAACGTTGGTGTCATCATGAGGGCGCTTTGAGAAAATTTGCATTGAATGTAGTAAAAAGATTTATTTTAGGTCATTTTGAAACGGAGTTTGTGGTCGTAGTGACACCGATTTGACAGCTGTAATAGTATCTAAGAAGACCATATAATAGTATTGAATTTAAAAATAAACGTCATTATAGGGTCGCTCAAAGCAACAAGAACTTTAAAATCTGCAAATTTGAAAAACACGCAAAAATGTGCCACGCTCCCTAAATTTAAAAATTTAATTTTCCGAAAACGGCAAGGCAGACAAAGCTCATATTTTGCACAAACAATACATTCATGGAAAGGATCAACATATGTGAAAAGAAGAAAAATTTAAAATGTCAACAATCACAACCTGCCTGATCCTTACAGACAATGGCTCTTATTGTATAGTTAAATCTTATCTCCAACATTTTGCGTCGTTACCATCAAACAGATTTTACGAGCTTTCGTGACCGCAAGGTAAGATTGACAGCTCCGAGAACTTTGAGTTTTGGTAACAGCCATCATAATTTTGTTTATAAAATAAGAATTTTCAGCCAAATTTTTTTTGTGCTTCCTGATTACGTTAATTTAATGTCTAAGAAAATAGAGAAAAAGTACGGATGTCACTACCATTCATACTTTTAATGAGTTATTCTTTAAATTATTGTACGATTTCGTACTTTTCATTCTCATTAAGTGAACCTTTGTTCAAAACAAGCGAAATTTTAACGAAGGTAGCCATATTTTGTGTTGTGTCAGCCTGACTAAGCACAAAACGTGTTTCACCTGACAATTATAGGTGAAACACGTTAAAATGGCATTACGATCCAGCACAAAAATATAAACATGTGGCTGGTAAAGATAGAGTGTGGATTAAGGGCTTACTTTATATATAAGGTAAGTTATTTTTGCACCATCATAAAGTACAATGAAATAAATCCGCATTTTCTAAGGAAGTGGGGGGGGGAGCATAAGTTAATAAAAATATCTACTTAGAGCATGGTCGCATTAATAAGTTTTATAACAATAACTATTGATACAAATCTAAAGAAATTTCTTCAATTAAGATATGCTTCTTCACAAACAGGTTTTCGGTTAGTCCTGTTTAACTTATTTTTCAATTGAAGAAAATGAAAATAACAACGTCAAAATCATCATGAAGAAAATATGAATTCTTTATCTAGGTATTTTTACATCTATCATTGCACCAAATGAAAAGGAGAGATAAAAACTCATCTGAATCTTTCTTATTCGCAGTCAACAAGAATAAGTTCATGCACGGTGTGATGAAAGCGAAGGAACTTTACAAGAAAAGTTTGAAGAACTTAGCTTCCGGTAAATTGCTTTTCTTTGGAAAGAGTATTCCAAGAACTTCAAAAGGATTATGCAGGCTTGTGATGCACCTTAAATAAAACTCGCCGCACGCATAGGAAACCAGATAAAGACTACACAACTTAGTTCAATGAATTTCGGAAGTAAAAACTAAACTTTTATAATCATATCAATTTGAAGCTTTTTTTTCATTAAAATAAAACTAAAATAGACATATTTTCAAAGTTGAGGATTGAAGCTAGAAATAACAGAAACGAAATAAATAAATAAAACAAAAATCAGCAGGATGTAGTAAAAAAAAAGCAGCTGTCAACGTTATGATAAAATTTTACAATATATATATATATATATATATATATATATATATATATATATATATATATTATAAACCTACATTCCTAAAATTCTTTTAAAATAAGAGTTGAGAAGATCAAGAGGATAAAACAAGAAAATGATAAGACGAAATAAAAACACTTTCTTACCAAATAATCGCTTAATATTAATTATTCAAAGGATTTTATGCTTTGTTGACTTCCTAAAATTTGCAAATAGCGTTATTTTTCTTATATTCATAAGCAAGACAGAAAAAGACTCAGAAGTTACGTTTATATTAGTTAAATATATTGTTAGTTAAATTCCGCATAAAGAAAAGATAGTTGTTGGAAAGAGGAAAAGAATGATGAAGAAAGAAAAAAAAGACCGAAAGTTACATTATTACAGAAGTGTTAATACGAATAAAACACCCACCGTTGTTTATCGTTTTCTTCTCTTGCTATAATATTTTCTATGCGCGTTCTTCTTCTTGTAACATAATTGGGTTGTTTTTCCCATTTTTCAAAAATATTATTTTTCTGAAAGAGCATGGTCAGAAACTTGAAGGTAAGTTACTTTTTCCCCTAAATTTGATTTATTTTCTCTCTTAAAAAAATAATCTTAAAGCATGTATAGTCGCTATTTTAATTTTTGCTACTGACATTGAGACAAGAGAATAAGTTACTCGCTACTGTTGCCAGAACAAAGTTTCAGAACATTGTCAAACTTCACCAAATGGAAATTTTATTTAACAAACAATTCTCGAACCGCTAATAATTGTTCGCATTGAAAAATCACTAAAAGCTGTTGCCAGGAAAGGCAATTTCGGGCTCCGATTCAAGAGGGCTGTCTTCACTTGTGACGTCGCACACTGAAACATTGTGTTTTAGAAATCTAACATTTTAAATTAACTCTACATGACACAGACACACGTGTTCAACAATTAAATGTGTGGAAAATAAAAGTATTTTCTGACTGCACGCTTTTTTTTTTTTTTTTTTTTTATTAAATTTTCGATCAATTTCTGCGATTAAAAGTAGTAATTTTGACTGAAGGACTAATCCCCATTCTCAAACTGAAAGAAGCCAAGTTCTGAAAGAAGCAAGAGCACATTTAGATATTTTTGTCGTTTCCAACTAAAAACATACCTGTGTTACATTTTATTATGCTACTCTGCGAAAAATCAATTAGCAATAAAAGAAAAAGATGATACAAATAACGCATTGCAAACAATAAGGTTTTTAGTTTCATATAAATTTTTTGGATAAACTATTAAAAAGGTTTTTGTATTTTTTTTCTATCTTTATCATCTCAAAGCAAAAAGGCTAATCCTTTATAAAACACTAGTTAGGTTCTTTTCTAGATACGCATCAAAAAACAAGGGGAGAAAAATATTTAAAAAATACTGTATCTTTTGCCTGCATAGTAAAAAACCCCAGCATTTGCGATGGAAGTAATAAAATTAGAGAGCTTTCAACCGATTATATAATTAAATTCTTCGGAAGCAATTCAAGCACTTAGGTAAACACTCAAGCCTGTTGATTCACGTCATGCCTTTCTTTTAATTGATTTGATTTCCAAATGGAAGTCACGTGCCATTCATTTCCATCGCTTGCTGGTTCTCTCTCATTTTATTGCATTACGTTTCCCTCTTTTTTACGTTTGAGCATACATTGATTGATGGACTCGGCAAAATTTGGTTAGAAATGGGCTGATCTTCTTGATTGAGTGGGACGTTAGTATTTATTTCCGCTGATTTATCTAAAAATGCCAACACATCAAGGTGTTCAGTGAAATATGTATATTTTTTTTGTTTTGTTCATATATATTTATTTTAAATGAATATTTTTTTTTCTTTCTGGAATTAATCTTAGAACATTATTATGCCGTGGGGAAGTAAGCAGCAGTATCTGCAGAAAAGACTTTTCGAGACATTTGAAGAAAATGGTATTGGATTTTATACTAACAATGGGAAAATGTTGGAATTTCAAGTTTTTTTTTTGCTCCTCTTTTTCATAGGCGAAAATAAAAAAGCTTCTACAGTTAAGTTAACGTACAACATATGTCAAAAAAGAAAAAAAAAATTGATTTGAATTCTGAAATTTTGAATTCAAATTATGTTTTTCGCAATCACGACAGGACCCTACTCATTGGACTTATTGCTAACAGAAACAACTTCTGTCCCCCCAAGCCTGCCCTTCCTTCTGAGAGTTACGTGTGTATATTTGGGTATGTGTGTGCAGGCGCACGTGTGTGCATGTGTAGGCTTGTGTGTGTGTGTGTGCACTTAGGCGTGTGTGTATGTGTGTAACGGCTTGTGTGTGGGAGTGTGTATGTGCGTGACAATGCGTGCGTGTATATAGGACATGGACGCCACCGACCAGGAAAAGCGGCTACCGGGGGACAGTCGCGCCTGTAGAGGCCGGTGGGTGATGGTGCTGCAGAGGCCCCTAGTCCAAACTGAAAAAGGAACCGGAATGCCAAGGACCGTCTATTGAGAACAATAAGCATCAAAAAAAGTGAAAACGAAAAATTTGCAGCTCCTGCTTTTTACCTGCCCACGACAGTATGGCTCCTTATTTTTTTTAATGTTTCATATTAGTCAGTCGTTTATTGAGTAGGAAAAGAAAATTACACTTTAGTTGGGATGAAGAGGACAACTACGTTTATGCGCAGAAATAAAATGCGAAACATATTTTTTGCTTATCCAGTACGTACTGCAGAGTAGAATTTGATTAGTTAAATCTACTGAAGTTTCTGTATTTGATAAAAATAGCTTTTTCATTTTATTTCGGAATATGAATGCAGTAAACGCAGTGCTCTCATCGCCCTAATTCTCCCCATATGCGTTTTTCTTCTGTTCCAAAACATTAAAGTGCAATGTATAATCGAACGAGCTTTACTAGATTAGAAAATACTGTTTAAGTTTACCTTACCGTTGAATTAAAATTTTATAAACCGTATAGAATATGTGCGGAATATAAACAATATATTAGTTTCATAAAACTTTCATTATAAGTAAAATGATTTTTAAAACAATTACGTTAATTTGTTTAAAAAAAAGTTTAAAATAGTCTTGGGTGATGAGAAAATGTTTTTATGAAAGTAATTCTTTTGAAATAAATTACACTGACGCAGGTTATGAATTTCCAGCTTCAAAGTTTCTTTTTGCTTTTACATTTAAATGAAATACTTGATTGCAGTTTAGAAAACAATTGTTCCAACAAGGATTTCATCTATATATTTATCACGTTTTATTAACATTTCTCTGGAATGGTTTTCTTATACATCACACGAAGAAGCGAAAAGAAGTGGAATAAAATTCAATCTTTTAGCAATTTGTACAGGGAAAGCCTTTATTCCAAATTCCAGGGTCTTCCTATTTCATTTCCTGCTGAATAAGAACTCCTGGAGACATTCTTTTTAGCAATCAATTTTTCGCGAATAAGAGTGGACCTCAAAAATGAAATCAAAAAAGGAAAACAGCTAAGCCTAAAGTCAATCGTTCTCATAGTCGAAACTTTGGACGTTAAAGTTCCATAACTTTATTTCGTCTAACATCTATGGCAAGAGTATTGACCATTTTGTCAATATAAACGTAACGCGAGGTCAGATAGAGATGTCCTAGCTGCGGCGAATAAAATATCTGCGTTAGCGAGACAGAAAAATGGAAGGAATTCTGTTGATGGACATTTTCTTTCCGTTTTTCGACAAGTTTTTTTTTTATTTGTTTTTGTGATTTTATGGGAAAAGCGAATAAACCTTTTTACGAAAGAAAGTTCAAACTCTTTTCTACATTCAATTCAATAAATTTGAAAAATAAAAATATTTTATTTGATATCGTTTTGTTAAACATGTTTTGTTTATACGCAATGTCTGTAAAGCTTTTAAATGAAAACTTTTTTTACTTTTTTTTTTGGAATTAGTATTATTTGTTCAACTAAACATTTTTTTTTTAATGTTCCAAAGTAATTGGCTACCGTAATTCATTCTAGTCCTGACTTTAATCTCTCATATCTGAATCGTATACATCCACCTGCAATCAGTTATAATTTTTTTAGTCCGCTAATTTTATCGCTGCAAAAAAAAGAAAAAAAAAAAAAACACGCTGTCGTTGAATTTGGTTTAAAACCGACTTTTTCGTAATGTATTCAAAGCAGTTTGCATTTCGTTAAACACAATATATCGCTCTAAATTTGCTTTGCTGAGATTTACTTTTGTTAATCGTATTGTAATACTATAGGAGCAATATACTGCAACATACTTTAACATACTTTTTAGATGTCTGTACGAGGAGGGTACCCAAAAGAAACCGGACTAATAGTGCGATGCCAATCTTAGATTTAGTAGAGTGCTCTCTAGATAGATGGCTCAAGTAGAGACCATTACAAACCAGTTGTGCAAGTGGCGTCAGTTTAGTTGATAATGTCTAATCGTAGTACTGGTTTTCTCAGGTGTTGTTGCTTTCTGCCTGCGAACTCATTATGACAGATTTAAAAGAAAAAACAGAAAGCTTGAAATTTTGCTTCGAACTTGAAAAGTCGGCAATGGAATAGTTTACCAAATTCTTTAACAAGCTTTTAAGAACGGTGCTATAAGCCGTACAAAAGTTTTCGAGTGGTTTGGGCGCTTTAAACGTGGTAGCATGAATGTTGAAGATCATGCTCGCTCTAAGCGCCCTTCAACGTCTCGAAACGATGAAAACGTTGCAAAAATCCGCCAAAAAATCAGAGTCGTTGTTTAACGATAGACGAAACTTTGGAAGAAACAAGAATGAGTTGCAGCTCGCGTGGGTGATCGGAAGAATGGTTCCTTCACCATGATAACGCTACCGTACACACAGCCTTCACTATTAACCGCTAATTGGCCTCTCAGGGGTGGCCAGTCTTTCCTCGACCCCCGTATTCGCCAGACCTAGCCCCATGTGACCTTTCTCTGTTCCCGAGAATGAAAAAAAAATAATCTGAAAGTGAAGCGTTTTGATGATGTATAGGCTGTAAAACTGCTTCGCAAAGGGCACTGGACATGTAAAGAGTAGTAGAGTTCCAGAGGAGCTTCTAACAGTGAAAAATAAAAGAATTAACAAGTACATTGCATGTAAGGGTGAACACCTTGAAGGAGACTAAAGAAATTTTGTGAATACACTAATGTGTAAATATTTTAGAACAAAAATCCGGTTCTTTTTGGGTCCCCCCTCGTATAGGCCACAATGATGTACACATTCTTTCTCTTGATATAAGATTTTGCATCAGTATCAAAATTAATAAGCATGATTGAAAATAAAACAAACGCATGATTTAATTATATGTTACTTTATTGAGATGATAAAACAGATGAACACAAAATTAAGTAGCAAATAATGCAGTGTTTGATAAAAACGTGCATTTTAAATGCTTAAAAACAACTACTGTGGGTTGTTACCGAAATTGTAAAAGTATTTTTTTTTCTGAAAGGGCATGCTTAAAAACATAGGATTTAACTATTTTTAAATAATTTGGCAAAGTTTAATATTTTTAACAATTATTTTAATAGTTGCGCAGGTTTAATTTTACTTTTTAAGCTTCTGCTAATGACATCACAAGTGATGAAATGCCATTCACTGATGCCATTAGTACAATATTCAATTTGCTTCTTTAATCACATGTACTGGCAACGATATGGTTAATAGCAAGCATACAGCGCATTATTTAATTCGCTTATTAACTATCATATCGTGAAAACGCGGTAAACAGCAACCGTAAGCATTTAGCGTGCCAGTGGAATAGTGCGCCAAATTTAATCAATTGTGACATCATAAAGACCACGTCTTATTTTCAAAATCGGGCATTTAAAAACAATCAATTAAAAACTAAACTTAGGGAAAATGAAAGTTTTTCCTTGCTCCTTGTAATTTGTTATAGCTTATTCTATCAATTTCAGTGACTTAAAGGAGTACTTTTGACTGAAGGAAACAACCCCATTGTAAACTTTACTTAGAATCGCTATTGAGTGACCAACTTACTCAGTGTTAGACTTACTCAGAACGTTCTTTAAGTTCTGAAATGAGAGTTTAGTATCGCTTTTGCCTCAACAACACTGTATACCAAGTGTCATCCTTCTAGGTTTTACCATTTTATCGTGAAGCGCATAACAAATACATACATATACAAACAAACAAACTTCTTATTCCATTACGTGTTTTGATTATCATTATTTATTTTATTTTGAAAATGTTAGTTATGATTATAAGGTTTAGTTTTTAGTTTAGATTTTGATCATTAGTATTGATGCTAATTTGCTTGGTTCAAGCTTTTTTTTTTTTGTTTCTTTTTGTTTGTTTGTTTGTTTAACTTCAAACTCTTCGGAGTTTTCCTAACTGAGTATTTTTATTTTCTCTGTCGATTCAAGAAGCAAACGAACTTCCATTTTCTTTTACGTATCGATCTTTCGATTAGCCATTGTTTGTATAAGTAAGTCCAAGTAGCAAAGATAAAGTTTATAAAAGCCTGTCAGAAAAGCTTATTGTAAGAAAGGACCATTTCGTAACTGAATTTGTGCAGCTTTAATCGTGTAAAAGCAAATATGACTAATGTGAAATGAGTTTCGCGACAAAGATTGTACTTTGCAAACTTCCGCAATGATAGAACCGTACTGGTTTAAGTAAATTTTAAATTACTTTAAAATAAATCCAATCGCGCCAGTCAATGACCAGTAATATCATCTTAGTCAAATCAGTAAAATAGATTATTTCTGCCATGAGCAGGAACGGGCAGAAACTGCATTTTGTAAAATTTGTATTTTTCTTTTTCTTCTTCTTCTTCTTCTTTTTTTTTTTTTGTCATCTATTGTACGTTAGCTATATTGCACAAGCTTGCTTATTTGGTTGCTCAAAAAAAAAAAAAAAGATTTAAAAAAAAATCTAATTCAAACATTTTCCTATTTTTAGTATAGAATCGAAAAACACGTCTATTAAAATACTTTTGAAACTCATTTCCGCAGATACCTCCGTTTACCTGCCCACGGCAGAGTCACTCTATCTGCACTGCGTCTCACACAAGGCTGAGTCGGCAGACAACATACACGCACCGAGTCATGCATTCAATGAAGTATTTTAAACTGGGGCTACTTCGACCCGAAATTTCATATTTTTTTGCGAGTTTTACAGATTTTTTGGTTAAACCCATAATGTGCACTGATAACATTGTTTTACCACTTTTCAGACGTTCTGCTACCAACTTTAGCCGTTTTTAGGCAACAATGTTAATTCTTTATGTATTTTTTTCTACTTAAAAAAATGGGTTCAAGTAGCCCCGGGCGGGGGGTTACTTGGTCTTACTCAGCGAAAAAGCTGTAAAACAGGTGGTGATATCAAGAAGGACCTATGATTTTGAAAGAAAACTCAAAACATACATTCTAGTGAACAAACTACTTACATAAATTGCAAATTACTCATATAAATTAATATAAAATCAATGTACATTCATAGAAACATATTTTTAGGCAAACATAATTTCTCAAATAGAAATATAATCTAACTACAGCTAAAACCAATTGAAATGATCTTTATATAAACATTAGAAAGAATGAGAACTCCTCTCTTTAATGACTTGGGTGGATTTATTTTCTCTGATATTATTTAATACCTGCTCTTCCTCGCTAGAAATACTACAGGATTCCCAGGCTTGTTTGTGAACGATCTTTTAATTTCCTTTTTCGAGTTGATATACTTAAGTCAAAATGTCTGGTTCCACTCTCTAAGACATTCCTCCAGAATTAATTGAATCTGGACACAATTGTAATTTTTTCTCTTATGAATTCACATATTTCCTACTTCAAAGGGTTCTCTTTTACTTTCGGAACCTTTTTATCCCCAGATCTGCAAGTTATCCGGCATAAATAGTAGCTAACTTCTTTATTTTAAAATATTACAAACCTTGCTTAACATATTTTCGTGACGAAATGAGGTCTGGGGCTGCTTGAAAGTTCAAGTAACCCCATTTTAAGGCAACAAGTGCACTTTTACTAACTTATGTTAGTTAATGTTAATGATATCGCCATAATCTTAAAACACTTATTTTATTAAGAAATATAATGCAAACATAAAACCATCTTTACTATGATGACATCAGATATTTCCATGAACTTACATGTGAAAGTTTGCAGACTAAAAACAACTGTTTAGACAACTTGCAATCATAATCTTAATCAGAAAAAGGCAGGAGTAGCAGAAACTTTGTTTCATGCTCCAGCCTCTGCCTAGTACTGCTACCTCTCATGGAAAAGTTTTTTTTAAGTCTAAATGTTGAGTTTTGTAGGAGTAGGACGGATTTTAAACGCTTTTTTTTTCTCATGGGTTCAAGTAGCCCCTGCAGGCTCAAGTAGCCCAAGTTTACGATATACATAGCCACCGCGTAGCTAGCAAAGCACCAGTGCATCATATTACTGACATTCAGAGTACATTTGTTCATACAACAGCATTTATAATATGTATAAACTTTTATTACAGCCGGTGTTAAAAACTTTATGAATACCCTAGTCTGACTACTAATGAGAAAGAAAAGCACACATCTGGTTTGGCGGAAATTGGACGCATCTATTAGTTATAAGGAATGCCAGGTTTTGCAAATGTGTATTAGCTTCTAAATTAAATAGAATTACATTTAATTTAACGAAACAAGATCATCAAACTTCAAATTTTTCCCTCGCTCAGATAGATTCGTCTTAACGGGACGTTTGCCAATTACATATAATCCGTGGGCACTGTATTTAGAGCGTACATGCAGTAACACATAAGGCTGGACCGGCAGGCTCAGTCTTATGTGGGACGCATTGCAGTTCAAACTGGCTTGGACTACGAACCCACTTCGATCTAGGCGCTGATGTTCGACGAGGTCTGCCTCATCATCACAACTTTTGTTCTGCATAAGGTCTACTCGATTAAAGTCAGGATAGAATGATTGCTGTATGAATATGTATTTAAGTTGTATTAACTGCCACATATGTCTTTGAAATGCAATGCCATGCAAAATGTTAAAACGTCGGTATTTTATGAAGAATTCATTTGTCCTTACTCATTTATTTTTTCTCTAGGGAATGTATCCACAATTTTAAGCATAACAGTTTTGGTATTTTTTATGTGTAAATGGTTTTTTTCTTACATTTAAAATGTTATTTCCGAGTTTTAAAATTTTCACTGAAAAACAAAAAGTGATAATATGACGTTATTTGCAATAAATATGGAAACTGAAATGATTGTAATAGTTTCTTACGGAGGAACGTATAAATAAAACGAAATAAGTGGTAATATATCCGAAGTACTTACCAGTGGTGCTCCTGTACTAGTTTCTCTGTAGAATGGATCGATGATTTGCCATGTTGTGAGGATGATAACGTCTATCATAACGAGTACTCCAACAACCATGAAAAGTTTGTAATCTTTTATGATCTAAAAAAGATAAATGTTTTTCCTTTTTTTGTGATTTTAATTCTTTGGTTATCATTTTATGTAATTTAAATAAAAAACAACAACGTCAGGATGTCTTTTCATCCGTAAACTTATTTCTTTTGCAATTGAAACCGACGTTTCTTGTAACGCCGAAACACGTGTCTGCAATAATCTGCAATTTGTGCTTTTTGACGTTGTAATTTCTTATTTTACTTTTCAGCAAAAAAGTTCACTCTATTCAAAATTGATTTTCTGGAGAACAAGGGGGTTATGAATTGACGTTCAAAACATTTTCTAAACTCCGAATCACAGAAATTACTTTTATTAGGTTTTGGAACAAAAAAAATCCTTTTTAATACAGAAAAAGCTCAAAAATTGTTAGTTTTTATTCTCACATAACTAAAACTTTCCTTTATTTAAAATTAAAAAAAATAAAAAATAAAAACCTTCGATTTTCGTTGTTTCTACAAAATTATTTTGTAACGTTAATCATAATGACATATATTTTAATCGGAACAACTAATTAATAAATACTACTTAGTTAACGATTCACCAATTTTTCAACTAACAAATGTAATAATTCCTGTTCAATTTACCTTTATTGCAATTTGTTACTATATTGGAAATTCAAACACACAATTTTGAAATGCTTTATTAAGGGACTTATTCACCCAACAATTTACAAATTATTTTTAAAAAAAAGCTACGCAGATATTAGCTGTAAAAAAATTATGCAAGTTTTATTGGATATTAGCGGCATCTGCACGGCTTTGTTAGTAGTAGAAAATAAAAAGATCATTTGGTTCACCTGTATATTTACAAATAATGAATGATGAATTTCTCGCCAACTGGCTATGTTCATTCGCTCTTCCCATGTTATGGTTCCGCGTCATGATAATTTCGTAATTTACTCGTCCATCTTATGATAATTTTGCTACGGAAAATGTTCTTAAAAATGAAATAGAAAGAGAAAAAAAATAGAATTTTCGAAAAATCACTTCGAGGTGCAAACTTCCATAATACAAATTAATTTTGTACCAAATTTCATGATAATCGGCCGAACGGTCTAGGCACTATGCGCGTCACAGAGATCCGGACAGAAATCCAGACATACTTTCAGCTTTATTATTAGTAGGGAAGAACCATTTAATGTTTGAAAGCAGCTCTAAATATTAAACCTGCAACTTATGAGACATTATTATTCCTTTTAATGGAAATTTTTCTAATTATTTCTTTTCGCATTTTTTTTAATCATAATTTTTTTTTACCCCGTTTACTATTAGGAACCATTCACTAGGACCTTGTTTCCTTTTTTTTTTTTTTTTTTTTTTTTTTTTTTTTTTTTACGGATTTAAAAACTTTTTTCAGGCTTTCAACATTGCAGCTCATTTTGTCATTTCAATTACTAACATGTTTTCAAAATAGAAATGACTACTATCAACTTTCGCAAACATCAAATTATTTGGTAATGTTTCTGATTTTACAACACTAATTAAATGTCATACGTAGGAACATGTATCAAAAGCAGGTTTTTTGGTTGGGAAAAAAAACCACGTTCAAAAATATTAATCTACATACTTTTAGGAGATTTGAACTGGCCTTTTTTCTTTTTAATTGTGAATTTTTTTTAATGAAATTGCTCCATTGCAGTTTGAAAATAGATTTTTTTTCCTACTAAGTTCAGAAGAGCTTGACTTTTTTTCTACACATCCACAACGTACTAGGATTTGCACTTTAAGCTTTAGTTTCAAACATAAAACCTACTTTTTCAAGTTAGTTTTTTTTTCGCATTTAGAATGAAGGAAATCGATATATCATATTGATTTTCACTTAGTTTCTTTCAACCATCTAAAGACTTCTTCTGAAGAGATACGGAAAAGGGTTCTTAAAAATTTATAAGCAAAAAAATAAAATTAAGAACCCCCTACACCTTTATCGTCTGAGACTTATTTTCATTTCTTAGTTTATTTCGACAAACTTGGAAGTCATCAAAACAGTTTATGTAGGGTTTAGCGATATGCACCGTTTTTATTGAAGGGAATTTGTGTAGTTTAAAAGCGAAATACGGCTTTTTATGCAGCTATAAACGGTTGGTTTTTAAATTTCAAACATATAAAATTTTAATAATCAGAAATATTATTTTTTGGATTCTGTTATGGTTAGTATCCGGAGAAAACACATAAAATGAAGTGCCCAGTGATTTTTTTTCCAGCATGGTTTGGTATGAACGATAACGGTGTTCGATTTTTCCTATTCTCCTGTAAAAGATTAACACAAAAATGTATTTCTGATTATATTTAGAAGAGCAAATTATTTTTCGAAATACATATGAGTCTAGAATAATATGCAATGGATGGGCCATAATAAATACCGAAGTTTCGGATCTACTTAGAGCAAATATCATCTTCCTATATCATGAACTAATAAAAAAAAATCCCATGATACAGTGCTATTGAAAGTTGACTGCTTACTGTTGTTGTACCACTCGCTGACGAACAAGGTGTGTTTTATAATTTTCAAGAGTTTCTGCAAAAAAATTTCAAGCAATTTAACTTACTAGTACTCATTAGGGTTTCCAATCCCGCGTCGAATTCAGTCCCACGGGATTTCGAGATTGTAAGGAGTAAATCCCGTGGGGTCCCGGATGCCGCGGGATTGACTTTATTCTTCTACAAATTCGATTTTAATGTAAAATAGAAAAAGTTGTGCTCTTTAGAAAGGACAGCTTTTGTTGGTTGGTTGGTTGGTTTATTTAGTTTTAATGTCGCAAAAGGCCTTCAGGGCTATACTGCGCCAAACATTTTTTTATTTAACATTATTTATAAAAAGTCATGATATTGTAAAAGTAAACTTGCTTTGTGAAAAAAAGGTTTAAAACTTCAGTACTTTAAAATAAAAGCATTTAAATGGATTAAAGGGGGTAAGAAATGAACTCTTGAATAAAATTGAGAGAATGGCCGGCAACTTAGAAGACATACCTATATTTTATTTTCATTTCGTTTAATTTTATATTAACTTTAACTTTATTATGCTTCTAAGCCTGTCAGGAAATAATCGCAAAACGAAGTGTCGCCACTCACGATGCCGATGTGGAAAAGCTGATCTCCCTTGCACTTCTTGTAAATGTTCTTGTGAAAATGGTGGGGCCCGCTGAGATATGTCCCAGTAATGTTTAAACTATGCTTTTGTAATAAAAAAACCTGATTGAGCACAATTTAAAATGTTTTTGACTAAAATTCGGTTATTTTTAAAAAAATTAAGTAAAAGATTATTAGTGCTATATTTTGTGACACATTTTCAGGAACCAAATTTTAAAATGCCTTTCTATCGCTGCTTTTAACTAAACCCAGTGGCACGACAGCCCATGGGTGCCAAGGCCTACTTTGCTCATTTCATTCTTTCTGACCAAGAACTCTGGGGTGCTAGGCAGATGTTCCGATTAGGTGGTCAGCCGAAAGCGGAACCCCCAGTATTTAGTTGTATTTAGTACCCAAGCACACTTGGTACTCGCTGTTTTTAACAATAATTCTTTTAAGGAGACACGAAAAGAGTGAATTAAATACACTATTGACTGAAATACATCTATTTGTAACCAATTCTCTAAGGTAAGTCCTATCTGCGAGTAAGATAACTTTGGGACGCTATAAAAAAACAATCCAAATGACTTAGCGAATGCCTCCGTTGCTAAAAGTGATCCTTAATGACCATAAAACATAATTAAAAAAAGAAATTGATTTTATCTTTAAATGCAAAATCTTTCCGTTATGCCTCTGGATTATGTCCGTCAGTTTAAAGAATAATTTTCCAAGATGCCGTATCTGGTATCATTGAATATTAAAAAAATCTTCAACGGAGCTCTGTTCTTTCAAGAGTTCTATTTTGGTTGCCCATGGTACATCTGAATCCGAGAAGTGTTTCCCACCCATAGACCGCTTGACTTAAAAAAAAAAAAAACAGCAGCCAAATAGAGGCACGAAATCTAGATCTTCCTCCATAACAACCTGATTCTCACATAAAAAAAAGCGTTAAACGATCAACTGAACAATAATTTAAAAAAGAAAGACCCACAAGCTTCATATCAACAAACCGAAGGTTCCAAAAATATTTAATGGTTTAAAACGTCCATTCCATATTACTAGAACATAACATATCACCCTCCATTTTTCATTTGTATCAAAAATTTTTGTTCATGACAACAAAATAAATAGTATTTTTTGGAAAGTGACATCCAATCACATACAGTTATAGTATGCGTTAATGGTGATTTTTTTCATCCAACAAGT
The DNA here is from genome assembly GCF_026930045.1 of Uloborus diversus. NCBI lineage: Eukaryota > Metazoa > Arthropoda > Arachnida > Araneae > Uloboridae > Uloborus > Uloborus diversus. The sequence goes on from NC_072731.1 coordinate 106,299,564, forward strand.
TAAGTTACTTATTAAAATGGTATACGCCAATAAGTTTATACCTCTAGTTAAATTAAAACTGCATACCTTTTTATTAAGTTTGATGTTTGTAAAAATAGCATGAACTCTCCAAGTTTTGCTAAACATGGATCCAAATGCGAGTGTAAAACCGGACATTAAAACCCATGCCCTTGCCTAAAGAAAAAAAAGGTGATTAATAGCATTAAAATTTCATGCGTAAAGATTAAGCTTTTATTAAAAACTATATGGGAAAACTATATAGGATATATACTTACAGCACAGATATATGGAAAGTTGGTTTCGCTGCTAAGTCCACTATCCATGCCTAATAAAATGACACTGGTGTACGTTAACATGCATCCTACGACAATGATATTATTCAAATAGGGACTGGACATTTTTATATATCTGAAAAAAAAAACATATAATCTGTGTTTTTATAAAGTAGTATTTCCTAAGAGTTAATAAAGTGCACTCAAGTTATTTTTGCGAATGCGCACTATTTATTGCACAAAAACAAGCTTGAAAAAGTTTCACTTCATTCCACAGTTACAAACAAAACAAAACAGGAGCTTTAAAAGAATGTCTTTTGTTAAGCGTTAACGGGCCAATATTTAAGCAGAAATTCTTCAACAAAGCTAATATTATAACAGTGACAGTGAGATAATATATTACTAGCTGATTCGCGCAAAGTAATCACTTTTGACAACGTTAGTTGGAAAATCCGATGGTTTTAAATAGGAATGACCATCGTAGTTTATAGGTGGATAGTGTCAGAATAAGTTAATATTATTGAAAATAAAAGAAATAAGCTGATCTTCGACTAAGCACAAGTTACAAAACTTCTTTTTTTTAATGTATCGTTTTTTTTTAAATTTTAAGTCAGGTTGCGCCATGCCGCTTCACTGCTGCTTCATTGGGACTAATAATAACTCGGGGGTGTTTATGTAAACACGACACCGCTTAAACACCATAGGAAGTGGAGGGGGGTCATACGAAAGCCTACCCACTTTGGGTGACACTACCCACGTTGGGCCACACTCCCCTACTGAATTAAAAAAAAAAAAAAACGAAAATTGAAATAGTCATTTAGTTTTGGCTCATATTATGTCATCTTAGCATAGTTTGAAAAATAAAGTTGGGAATTAAGCTCTGAACATTTAGGAAATGTATGGACACTTTCATTAAAAGGGATTACAACTGAAGAGATCGAAAGGGTAGTAAAAGTTAATATTTTTAAGAGGTATTTTAATCATATCTTGAAAAAAAAAAAAAAAAAAAACTAGTTAAAGGCTACTGACAATAATAAAAACAGGTGAAAATGCTGCTTTTTAAAAAATCTTTACCCCCCATAGACAACATTTTATAAACTTGAGAAAGTACGTAAACGTTTGAAGTTTACCTTTGATTCCTATATTTGATGTTTACTATGAGAAAAACAGATGCTATAACAATTCCTATAACAGCAAAGGCAACCAATATTATGTAGACGGTTATGCTTATCCGTTTGCGTGCAATTTTTCGATGTGTTCTGTCTGCAGCTGGACCGCCACCTAATTAAAAAAATAAAAAAAACGAAAACTCTAGTATATATATAATAAAACTATAAGTACTGTTAAACAGTAAAAAAATGTAAAGTGGTGAGAACTTTTGAATAAATACTAGAAGAAGAAATACGAGATTCCGTATGCTGTTTTTTTTAAGACGGAATTCCGCTTTTAGTGCTGAAATGTAGTTGCATTTTTTCAAAAATAAAACAGAAAAACTTCTAATTAAATTACAGTACCCTCGCTTTAAATTAATTAACATTGGATATTATTTTAAAAGGGAAATTTTATTCTCTAATAGTTTATTTCTGTGACAGTTAACTAATGTTACCTGTTTAAAATATATAACATTGCTAAAGAAACATCATGTGTGAAAAAAAAAGAGCTTCATTTATTTTAGTGACTGTCGTTTTGCTAATTATTTTATTTAGATACTTATGTGTTTTTCTTTAATTAAAGTGACACAATTTGAAAACATATTTTGTTTATCCTATCTTTGATATCTTGTTTATCATTACAATGGATAAATTAGGAAAAAAAAAGTTTAGGGCAGGGGTTTTTTATGCTTCTTCAGCTCATAGAATCATTAGTACTGAACTGTTTTTATCAGAAAAATTCTACCACTTGCACAGGTAAAGAAAAACAAGTTTAAAAAAGCTTTTTTTTTTTTAAATTTTTTTTTAAAAGTATTGTTGCTGTGTAATAATGTAGTTTATCCTGATTGTATTTTGATGTAAACTGTCAAAATTAGTCCTTTTAATGTAAAATGCACTTGCGTTTTACATTCAGCGTTTTATTGCCAACATTCTTTACCTTTGTTGCATATATGTTCATAACAAATTGATCTTTTTAATCAAGTTATCGTTAATAAAATGTTTACACATGTTACTTGCTAACCAAAATTCAAGCATCAATGCTAAACTACTGGATCCCTATACGAAAATCTATTTATTATATTTTAATTGTAATTCCATTAATTTTCAGGCAATTAGTGAATTTTTTTCTCTCCAAAAGTTAAGTTACACCTCGTTTCTCTACTTGCTATACAACATTTCCTGCGATCTCGGGACAATTCTCATCTGGACAAAGAATAGCCAACCAGTCGCGAGAGGAACTATTTGGACAAGCGGCGTTTTCGCATAACGCAGCTAAAAACACTTTTATAACGTAACAGTTGACTTTTTGTAACGCATTCGGTCTGGAATCTATACTAATAATATAAAGCAGTAGAGTTTGTTTATTTAAACGCGCGAATCTCAGGAACTACTGGTTCGACTTGAAAAATTCTTTTTGTGTTGAAAAGTCGATTTATCGAGGAAGGCTATAGGCTATGTAACAACACACTGTGACTAATAGGAAAGGAGCAGTAATAAAAATATTATGACAACGGGAAAATTTACATTATATTATAAAATTCTTAGAACGCAACCATGCCTAGCCACGGTGGTTCAACCTGAAAATGTCACTTCGTGATCCAGAGAGTGTAGGTTCGAGTCAGCCATGAGGCAAATCTCGAGGGTACTTTCGAGAAAATATCCTAAAAAAAATTTTTAAAAAAATTAACCTAACTTATTACTGTGTTATTTTTCTTATTAATTATTTAATTTAAAAAGCTGAACAGTTTGAACAGTTTGTTTGAACGCGTTCATATCAGGAATTAAAAAAAAAAAAATCGGGTTCGAATAAAAAAAAAAAAAATGTGTTGAATTCATTGAGAAAAGTTATAGGCTATATAGCATTACGCCATGACTAATAGGAGTGCGGCAGCAAAAAAAAAAAAAAAAAAATGTTATAAAAATGGGAAAATCTATTTTTGTACTAATACAAAATAAAGCTGATGAGTTTGCCTGTTTAAAAGCAATTATCTCGGGAACTACTGGTACGAATTGAAAAATTCTTTTTAGGTTGAATAGTCCATTTATTGACGAAGGCTATAGGCTATTTTGTAAACCAGATTGACCGAAATATTTGTTATTGCAAATTAAATGTTTAATTAATTGTATGGTTCTATGAATTCCTAATAGATGGCGGGGTAAGTTTAGTTTTATGAATTTCTAATATATGGTGAGGTAAGTTAACACTTCGAGAAGGCGCTGGCCGACAGTGTCGATAGCTGTGAGGAACCATACCCATGCTACGCTGCTGTAATCAGCGAACAGATTTTTGAATTCATTTTTTTTTTGATGTTCAGGTACAAAATGTGTTTTTGAAGGATTTTTCTACAGGGTTTTGTTTTCCTTATTTCTTTAACGTTTGTTTTTGTTCTTATAGTTGAACATATTTACATATCAAAGTAAAAAATTTGGTTTATCGTATTATTCGATTGTGATTGATCATTATAACTTTTTATTATAACATAGTTTATTTGGCGAAACACTTTAAATTGCAGGAAAAAAACCACTTCACTCGCTAAAGGGCAGAGTTACGGTAGCGTGGTTGCTTGGCGCGTTAATCAATGAACTATGTAGTTGAAGGTTTATTTTGAGCTTTAAAGCTACTGTTAATATTTTTATGTGTTTTGGCGAATAGTTTAAATTCCACAGAGACTTTAATAGGTCTTTTGAAAAGGTGTGTACCCATTTTTGTTGAAGAAAAATGATAATTTAACATCAGAAGGGGGGCGGAGGCGTGGAGTTTCTTTGTTCAACGGACTTCCTTTAACTTCTTAGCACGGGCATCGCCGTGCGGGTACTGCTAATTATATAAGTATACGTACCACTCCATATAATAGATGCTCCTTTGCTAAAATCTATTTCATCTGTTACGGGATCATATTCTCCTATTTTTACTTCAGATCCATCTGTGAAAATGCAAGAAGAATTTTTAGCACATTAAGTATTCATTTTACAGTGATTTAAAAATTAATATGTATATTACAGCGTGAACAACGGCGGAAAATAATTACTTAAACTTTAGTAACGTCAACGAGGCCAAAATAATATATTCGCGCCAAATTTTAATCGTACAAAAAACAGACAGAAAATGTGAGTCGAAAAAATAAAAGGAAAAGCTAAAAATTTCAGTTACCGAAATTTTCCCGAAACCTAGGTACTGACATGCACAAAACGTAATAAGCTAGTAAATTAACAAAGTAAATAATCTCAAAAAAAAAAAAAATCTCTTCCTCCCTATCCCCACTACCATCCAGTAACAAACATTTTTGAGGAGGAAAAACATATATAAAAATACAATTCGCACGCCAAATTAAGGGAAATTGTTTTTGCAAACAAGAATTGCCGCGAAGGTTTGAAGCATTAGGCGATAAAATGGAGGGAGTAAATATACCTTAATTCGTGATGCAAAGATACCAAGTCATCTGATAGATTTTAAAGCAAAGCATTGTGGAAGAAATGAGGTATCTTTTTCTTATTTAACATAAAACGCGTGAACATAGAACGTCGTTGTTGAGTCACGTGACTTGGGGTCTTTACTACAGCTTTTTCTAAGCTAATGATTGAACTTGCTCCCTCCATTAACTAATTCCTGCTCTAAGGTTTAAAACACTGTATAGTCTTCCTGAACGTTGAGCATCGATATTATTGAAGGTGCCTTATTTTGACTGAAAGTAAAATAAAATTTATGTAATAAAGAATTTTTCTCATAAATTTTAAAATAAATAAATAAAAGTAGCCTTTTATAGTTTTTTCTTAACGAACTGAAACTGATATGCAGTATTTAAAGGGAAATAATTTTAAGGTTCAATCAAGACGTGAGGAGAAAACTTACTAACTTTTCTATTAACTTCTTTATTAAATTTATTTATTTAAACTTTTCTTTTTTGACTTATGATTCCTTGTCTAAACTCTTAACAAAAAATTTCGTTAACACTTTCAATCTCGATATTCGCTAGGGTCTGGTGGGGGAAAGTGGTCAATGGGGTAAAGTGGTCATACGTCAAATAAATGGCTATAGCTTGGAAATAAATGTTCGAATGAATGTGAAAATTTTATTTTAGAGTAGGGCTGTTAGAAACTACATTTTGAATACAAAATTTTACAACTGGCAAAATTTTATTTGGTAAAAAAAAATATTTTGCGTGAATATGAAAACTTTTAAAATCTAAACACCTATTTTAACTTCCTTGGGAAATTTTGTTTGTTAGAATTAGGAACAGATTGACTGCACAAGAAGCTTCCTACATGTCTCAAGAACTCTTACTCATTAGCATTTAGCTGAATCTATTTTAGATAATTTTTTAGAACAAATTAAGTGAGATGGGGTAAAGTGGTCATAATATTAGGCTTAACGAATATTGTTCTTCTAATGTCACTTAATCTTTAAGTATAAGGCAGATACAAATTAAATATTAGTTTTACTTATTATGCATTGTTTTTACAGTAAACGGGGTTAAATATACCGACTATATGCGTATGTATAAGCATAAATACTCGTGTAGGCACGTACATAGGCGTATTCAAATAAATGCGCCAATAAATACGTATATGGATATCTGCAAGTATCTTTTATCCATACAGCTATACATTCTACTATACATGTATATGCTCGCTTATATTTGTATACACAAGAACACTTATATAATCAGGTATACACGTAATATACGCGTACCTACTCGAGTAGACACTTAACACTTACATACAAGCATAATAAATACAAGTATACAGGGTGAGTTTAAACCCTTGAGCACATTATTAAAAGGTGTTAGAGGGGAGGATAAGAAGGAAGAATCATAAGGAACATATGGTCACAAACACAATGCTGACGCACTACATGCACGCAAAGCCAGAAACTGATGGATGCAAAAAAAGTCACAAATTTATAATACACAAAGATAATTTTACACAACATTTTAGGTCTTAAGAAAGTTTTAAAGCGATTGATGAAATTTGCGGATTGCAGATGTAATAATGCGTCGCATTCACAGATTACTCTCTGTTGCAATAACGAGACTTTTGAAAAACTTCCATCAACCGCTGCGCCTTTGTTGCGATGCATGTATTAGAGCTACTACAGGCCGTAACTTTAAACAACTGCTCTATATATTTCTTAAAAACTAAAATGTTACGCAAAATCATCTTTGTGCAACAAATTTGTGCCCTGCTTTGCATCCGTCAGTTTCTGGCTTTGTGTGCATGTAGCGCGTCAGTGATTATAACTTCCTTATGATTCTTTGCTTCTTATCCTCCCCTCTTACACTCCTTTGATTTTTGCCCAAAAGCTTAGTTTCACTCAGTAGGCCGACATGTATATAAGCATATATTCTCGTGTATACATACATATACTGGTGTATGCACGTAAATGTACTTACATACGTCTATACAGGTATATAATCGTGTTTACACGTATACATGCGTACATACTCATGCTTCCATATTATATGTACGTGAGTAGACACATACAAAGACGCACTGAATGTATCCACGAATTAACTCGTTTATACTCGTATATGTATGTATGTACACTTATATATGCATATATACGTCTACTCTACACATATATACTCAAGTATGCACGTATTTTCTCGAGATACAACTGCATACGCGCATATGATGTTCGTTTATACGCGTATATACTGGTATACACGTGACACGCGTATAAACGTGACACGTATATACACGTGTCACGTATGTACTACACGTATACACTCCTGTAGGTAATCATATATATATATATATATATATATATATATATATATATATATATATATATATATATATATATATATATATATATATATATATATATATATATATATATATATATATATATATATATATATGCTTATATACTCGTATATACACGTATATACTTGAGTGGGCACGTGCATGCATGTATCTGAAGTATACATGTATCTGCTCATATACGATCGTGTTTACTCGTGCATAACACGATACGAATATATTCGTGTATACACGCATATATTCATGAATATACTTGTAACTATAAAAACAACCGAAATATCCAAGTTTTAGGGTTATCTATAACGGTTTTGCATCTATTTTTAACTATGACCACTTTACCCCATGCTATGACCACTTTCCCCCACCCCATGGGGTAAAGTGGTCATAAAAACATAGGGAAAAGAAAGTGCTATAAAACTACTAAAATCAATGTTTTTCTTCCTTAAATGCAATGTACCGTGTTCTTTAATAATGCAATGTAAAATAACAACAAAAAAAGTTGAAGTGTTTAAAGAATTTGTTGTATTTATTATCCACCTAAGTTGAAAACCTACGATTTTATGACCACTTTACCCCACCAGACCCTACCTTTTTATTCTTACTATTTTGTCTTCTAAATATCCATCGTCATCCTACACCCTTAGGTTGCGGACTACTGCTACTATAATGCATGAAGTAAGGCTTACCAGCTAATCAAATCGATGCTGCGTCATGACGAAGACTGAAGGCACCGTTCAACAATGACAATGATTAACAATGATCGTTGTTTCTGATTTTAGGCTCGATTACATGTTAGCTTGAAATTAGTTTAAGCAACTGTAGTTCACGTTCTAATTACCATGATAAAATTTAACGAATTTCATTTCAGGCAAAAAAATTAGGACTTTATATCGACTTATATAATGGATATGAGTGTGGATCTCTTCCCCCACATAATAGACGATTTATGCAAAAAATTTGCTCAAAATTGGAATAAACGAATCATTATGAGTTTACAAAATAATGAAATTATACAAAACTTATTTGTAACCAAGCATAAGATCTCATACCAAATTTAGAAAGAATCTAAGCACATCAACGGGAGGGGGGGGGATGGAAATTGAGTCGAAGAATTCCATTGCATAAGGAACTAGGAAGACAAATACAGGCGAAGCTAATATAAGCGTAATGAACGCCAGTATATATGTCATTTGGCAGCCGTAAATTTTATTCATTTATTAAAGAAAAATAAAGCCGAGTCATAAAAAAACTTTATGTTACTTGACAAAAAAAGTTTAAGAAAACAATTTCAGTTTTACTGGAATTCAAAGATATGTTTATTTTCAAAAATCTTTTGCTTTGCACATTTTTTTTCTATCGAATTAGTAGTTGACGACTGGTATTTTAATTATTAGTTTTATTGCGGTGAAATACTACACTATTTCTCAAACTACAAGAAGAAATGAATAGCCTGAAAATGAAATTTCAGAAGAATATAGTCGAAAGATATGGGTTGAAAATGAAACAGATAGCCTTAGAGAAAACTGAAATATCGTCATAAATAACCTCAAAAAAATCTAAAGAAGGGAAAGTCAAACTGTGTTAATTCACAAATCACAATACAACTGTACTCTGTGAGTTTTGTCATATTTGTTTCTGCTTCCATAGACTGGTATGCTGTATGGAGATTTATCTCTAGCAAAGTACTCATTTTTTTCAGTTTTTCGTTTCTTCCTTCACTGAAATGACACATTCTTACCAATAAAACGGTTTACTTCCTTGGTTAAACTATTTACTTTTGTGCCCCATCAGGATTTTGATGCGAGTTTAAATTGCAAACCGATTCAATGGAAACTTAGATTATTAGCGTTATCGAGCGGGAGCTCGCCAGTATTCATATAACCTTAAAAATAACCTAACATTGTGTAATAAACTTAAAAATATTAGGTTATACCAAATAATGACACTGATTTCACATTCGCTGAGACAACAAATATATAAATTTATCATTACAGAAAAAATTATTAACAGTTTGAGAGATTTTGATGAAGAGGATTTATAAAATTATAATGAAAAGTAAGCGAAATTATTGCAGGTATACTTACTTTGAAATTGCTTCAAAAGAATTTGGCATTTTCTTTCATTTTTTATAAAATTTACCGATCCCTAAAAAAGAAAACATTTATACATAATCAAAATATTTATATTTCTCACTTGCTGCATTTTATGCTCTTTGCGTAATAACTAAGAGCCACCTTAGTTTCATACTAAAAAAATAAATAAATAGAGCTTAAGCCTATAAGACTTTTAAGCGTAGTTGATACCAGATACTTTAAAATGTTGTATTTTTAAACCGCTCTTGATGGAATAATTATGTATTAGTTTGAGTAAAAGAATCTTGTAAACATGTACGCAATCAAAATTGAAGAAATTAAAAAAAAAAATGTTTAAAATGAGCAAGTGACAAAATATTAATATTGAAAGCATTTTTTTTTTCGAATTTAGTCTGCCTGGTAACGAAGCATTGATAACTATTATTTAAAAAATATTATTAACACAAAAAAGCAGTTTCATTTTTGGGGAATTGAAAGTTACTTGGCGTATTCTTTTTTTGAAAGTAGCAATAATGCACGTAAAACAGGTTTTGGGGTACAAAACTAAATTGAAAACATACTCTTAATCTGCAGTATCAGCACACGTAAAAAGATTCTGTCATTGCAGAAACTTGATTGGAGAAACTGCAGGAATATTTTCCGCTCACAGATTATACGTTGTAAAATTAAAACTTGTCCATTACCCCATCTACAGAACTAGCTCACTTAAAAAATTATGTTATATTTAATTCAAGCACAGTTGGGTTGTTTCCCCAATTGTTTTTTTTTTTTTTTTCTGAAATCGAAAACATGGGATGAGTTACTAGTTTTCTTAATTTTTACTTACTCTTTCTCTTCAAAAATGATCCTAAAAGACGTTCATTCTCCGTCTTTATTTTTGCTGCTCGCGTTCCGCAAATAAGTCCGTATGGTTACCAGAACAAAGTTTCAGTACATTGCCAAAATTCACCAAATGAATATTTTATTTAACTAATAATTTTAGTTCCACTAATAATTTCTCGCAGTGAAAAATCATCAAAGTGCGATATCTTGCCAGAAAAGACAACCACATGTTCCGATTCAAGGTGGTCATCTTTACTTGTGACGCAACACAATGAAACAATTAGTAAACAGGAAAATAGTCAACAATCTGCAATAGTAAAAAGACGAAAATAGAGGAGAAATGCATCTATAACCGAGACTTAGAAATAAATCCATGTATAGTACGTCAACCTGGAAATATTCATAAGAGTACATGCGCGGTTAGGAAACTTTCGATTATTTTAAGAGAAATCCAGAAAATATTGCTTTATTGAAAACATAAAAACGTTTGACCTGCCTTCACGCTTTTCACCGATTTTGTGGTAAGAAAGATTTTCTGCCTTGTAGATAAAGAACTTTTTCTAAAACTTAAAAAAAAAAAAAAAAAAAAAAAAAGGAAAAAGAAAAAGAAAAAAAACTTATCAGTCTTTAAGATGTTTTCGTTTTCATGTTTCATTTCATTTCTTTATCTGCTTTTTTTACTGCCTTTTCGATTTAAAAAGCTAAAAATAATATATTGATCTGTTTTTCTAAAAACATTTTATAGAGTGATGTGGTGAAGAAAATGGAAATAAAATCATGTCTAAGTATAGGGTCAGTTGGAATAGGGGAAACCGTATTTCAAAGTTAAAATCTTTAATTTTTCTGGTTTATTTGGATGACTAGAGATATAAAACTTTACGTATTGGTAAGAAGTGAGTTATTGTCCTGACGATGATATTTTGGTACGCCATCCAGTGACTGCAGTTTTCTGCAGTTTGTGAATAGCATAACTGGGCTGCTATTATAGGGCACGTTGTTCTGCTTAATCCCTGGATTACTGGCGGCAATTTACTGCTTAATCTTAAGCTTTATCTTCAAATGAGAAGCTGAACCTTACCAATGCTGAGAAATCTCGCTGGTGTGTTAAAGTTACTTTAGTTACTTGTTTATTAGCCTTTTTAACTTCAACAGGATGGAATTTGCTTACAGCCCCGTTATTGTCTTTCCCAGATTGATGCGTCCATAACAAGGTCAAAAACGCAGTATTTAAATGGTATAACCGAGCTATGGATGTATTGTTTGTGCATTGTGTCCGAGGTTACGCTCACAGACAGTTATTAAGTAACATTTGACTTTATGGCAGTTTATTGGCGAATGAAATCTCGTCTTTTTTTACGTGAGCGTGTTTTCTTTTACCCCAAAGGTTACTTAACTGAGAGTAAATCTAACGGGGTGAATAGAAATACCCCTTTTATTTCCTCCAAAAATTAAATTATCCGCTGAATTTATGTAAAATATACAGAAAAGAGTAAGATTCATCGAAATTGAATCTTTCAAAAATATGAGTAAGTAAATTATTAGTTGTTTTCATTTATCCCAGAATACAGAAAATATAGGTAAATAGAAACACCTTAATTGGTAATGAAAACTTCACCTTTTTTAGTGTCATCAAACATAATTTATAATTAAATGATCTTGGCAACAGTTCAGAAATGTGAAGCTATTTAAAACTAGTTTTTTCGCATTTTTAGACCTGTTGCAGATAAAAATGTAAGATCACTAAACTATAAAAAAAACACCCTTTTTTATGTATTATCTTCAAACAATGAGGATACAATTGTTTGAAAACAGGTATATCTCATAGAATGTATTTTTCTTTATGTTCCCTATTTTTCATATAAAACAATTTAGTTTTAAAACAAGCACTACAATTTTTAAAAATAAGCACAAGTGTGATAATTAATTTTGTTTCCATTAACTGCACATTTCTTTTCAACCGAATTAACCCTAAAGGTTTTTAAAATCAGCATAAGTGCTGCAATGGAATTTGATTTCATTTACTCCATGTTTCTTTTCAGCTGAATAGACTTTACATGTGTTGCTTTAGAAATACTCACGTTTTAATCAATTTAATTGAGACAAAACATACTTTCATCACATAGCTAACCAATGTAAAAAATAATATGAACAGTAAAACGAAAAACTTGAAACTTTACATTATACTGATAGTTGTAGGGAAAAAATCCTGCTCAGTCATGGAACAAAATGCAAATGAGTTTTTAACATCAATCAAATTTGATACCAACTGCCGATAAAATAAATACTTCCGTTTGCCTTCAATGAGAATTTGTGAAAGTATTTTTAGTAAATAAATTCAAAAAACTTCTCCCATTAAAGAATGTCGAACCGCAAAATACTTCAAAAAGAAACTTCCATCGCATGAACATAATAACTGTGTGCCTTAATTAGAACTAGAAACTGCGCATGGCTGAGCAACTGTGAAGCCACAAAGAATGTTTTCAAGTTTTCTTCACTTTTCCTTTATTAAATTAAAGAACTTCGATAACCGCCCGAGTGAACTGCTGATGAAGTTGAAGGGAAAAAAAAATAAAACACTCAAGAAGTTTTAGGCACTTTTCAATAACCTGGAGGTTACTCATTTCTGTTTGAATTCAAAATGAAATATTGAAGTGAAAGTAAATCTTTTTTCTCATTTTTGTACTATCTCCGGAAAACTCATTTATATTCTGAAAGACTGTATGATCATGAACTATTTTCTCCATCTCACTTTCCTCGGTATCTTATTTACAGAGCTCTCACATTTCATTCTTGCAACATATTTTATAAGGTTAATAATAAGAATATTTCATTTAAATATTTTTAAACTTGTTGTAAAACCAAACTTTTTTAAGAATATAGTTTACATACTTAAATTTTAAATATGATTTTTTTCTTGTGCAGATTATGTCCAGTAGAAAATCAACAAATAGTATTGTTTTTTATACTTTAAATCCAACAATGGCAATGACGACTTTTTCTAACTAAAATTTAGAAAAAACTTACCTTAAATACCAAATGAGCTGGATGTTTCTTTTTTAGTTATTCATAGTATTTTAGTCAGATTTTAAAAACACCATACCATCCCGAATGTGTTTTTTAATTATAAAGACGTAATTTAAGTTTTTCGCATTTATGTTAATAAAAGTCTAAAAAGTTACCTAATTAATATTATTCCAGTTAATCTACACAAAATACTACTTAGAGAAAAACTATGTCACTTTTCAAAATGTTTAATATGATTAGCCTAGCAATAGGTATTTCTCGATGCAGCAAACCTGCGGTTGTAATTATCATCACAATTGATTCCATGAAAACCTATGGATAACTATCGTTATCTGCTATCTGTTACTATAATGTTTGATCATCTGTAGTGAACTCATGAAAGAAGTCAAACAGTCGATTTACAGATAAGTTCCATTTTTATATTTATGAAGATTTAAAAAACATCTTGAACAGATTTTACCCGCTGAAAAAAGTGGATAAAATAAAATTCAATTTAAAAGAAAAAAATTGGAGAGCAGTGGGTATTTAGATAAAAACAGTATTTCTGAATTTAAATCTTTTGATCAAGGAACGTGAAAAAGTTCAACAAAGTTCACAATTCAGTTGGTATTATTACTTCATCATTTAATTGAAAAATATACCTGTTGTTTTAAATAATCCTAGAGTAAATAAACGCAGTCGTCTCTGTGATTCCAATTCCCTCGAAAAGTAATACTACACTGCAAAAAAATCTTAAAACATTCAAACAAGGCCTAAGCGCTTCAGAAAGTTGTTCTGTGACAAAGCTAATAAAAAGTTAATTATTGTACCTTAAAATCAATTACGTAAAAAATAAAAAGTATCAATCTTTTCCATGTCAAGATAAATAGTAATAAGTAGCAAAAATTCATTGCACACAAATTTTCATTTTTTTTTCGATTTTGCTTTTATTTTTAACCTTATCTGTTATTTTATTATTTTATTTTTATACCATGATTTTTTCATCATTATAGATGTTAGGCAAGTACATTGGATGAATCATCAATTTTCAGTATCAATCTCAACTATTTATGTATTTTTTTTTTTTTTTTTTTGAAAAATTGGATTCACTGAGCTTCTTGAGGAGTTCATTGGTCACGCGAACTACACAAACGCCAAAGTTCTGTGAATAAAAGAAATTAGCTTGACATTAATTCAGTCAAAAGTATTAAAAAACCACTTACCGTAACTCCCGTAAATGAGGTCTCGTTAAAGGCCTCCCTAAAAAGCTTCCCCCACGTTTCATCTCTGTACTGGAAATCCTTCAGAGCTGTCGGCTTGCCTTTCGCTTTCAATTTCTGGGCGACGTTTTCTATGGCCATCGCGATGGCCCATATACCATCATAGGCATAACCATGGAAACGACTGTATTCATCATTCCTTTTCTTGTCGTACTCGCAAGCATATTCGGCAGCCGTCTGTTAAATGCAAGGAGTAAAATTATACTAAACGGATCTCTTAAAAGCGGCTCCGTTAAAAAGTGAAAATGAAATCAATGATTTAGTAAATACGCTACAGAGAAACAGAACGTAACTAGAGGAGGATCTGAAAGGGTCCTCCATTGACTTTGGGGCCCATGTGCAGACGTCATAGAAAACTAAATAGAAAGATTTGAACTTATCCGTTTTGAATATCGAAAAAATTGTTTCGCGAATGGAGTAAAATAATGAAAACTCTACGTAGGGTTGACCGAAAAGTGGCTGAGTTTGTTAATCCCGGGTTATTGGTAATGCACACAACATATTTTTCAGTGGGAGATTTTTTGTCTACCCAGAATATGGCCGAGTTTTTCTTATTTTTAATTTTTTTTTCTTAATCTTACCAAGTTTTTGGGTGCCAAGTTTTTGAAATTCTACTGCACCTGTACTTGGCTTTATCCTTTCGTGACATGTTTTGGGTTTCCCTTTGGCACAAAAATACTTTGGCGTTTATTGATTGTACCTGTATTAGTTTTGTCGCCTCTAAATACAGTCAGCTGTTTTCCTTAAAATAAATAAAATAATAAATGATAAAAATAACATTGTAACTCACTTAAAGTTTCGTGTTCTGGCTGTTTTATGTGCTACAAGGAAAAAAATACCTGCTACATGTTGGCGGCTAGTAGTAAAACCGGCGCTATCTCTATCATACGCATAATCACTCTGAGGTTCTAAAATACAAACAAACCGAGCTGCTGCCATAATACTATTCTGAACTTTTAACAAACTAATCCAAAACTCTCCAAAACTAATTACAAGCAAACTCCCATTTTTCCGCAGAATAGGGTAGCACGGTAACCGTGGACAGTCGAATTCTACGGAAGATACGCAAAATCGATAAACAAAGCTTCTCAAGTATGCAATAGTTTCAAAAAATCAATAACACATGCATTAAAAATGAAGTTAAGAATAACATTATTGTAAATAATGAATGAAAAAGCCAAGCAAGGATTGCTTATTTTTGCAAACGGGATAACCCACATACGCGAGCCGATTGTACAAACATACCAACTGAAAAAGCTATCTTAAATTAAAAACGCATGGGGGAAAGGTGGTGATATTTTTCAAACAAAACTGCTCGCTCGTCACATAAGTGTAGATCTAAAGCAGTAAGAATTGTAGATCTAAAAATAATTTTGTAGTGTAGTTTAAAAACCAAGTTTCAACTAGTCAGCTTCCAGTGACCTCGGAAGGTTTGATTCCATTAGAAGGGATAGAGAGAAATAAATACAAATGTCTAAAATTAGATGCTTCACTTGGGTTCACACAAGGTAAAATTGATGCACTTTATCTACATTACTACATCTACCCAGTTTTATAATACATTCTATATTTAAAAACCGCAGTTTAAGTGCAAATTATTTATGTAAAAAGTATTTAGTTTATGTGAGAATTGGATAAATACCTTTGTGCATGAACCGTGAAAAAGGATATAATAACGTTTAAATGCACAAAATTGCAGACTGCAGACACTTGTTTTGGTGTTACAAGGCACAGCTTTTTCAATGCGAAAAAGTAAACTTATGGATGAAAATACACCCGACAAAATCTGACAAAAGCTTTTGTCGGATGTCTTTCATTTATACGCTCTTTTTTTTTCAGCTAAAATGACATTTCTTGTGACACCGAAACATGTGTTTGCAGTAATCTGCATTTTTGTGCAATCAAGCGTAGTTATGTATCCGTTTATGAAGTTTAAAAGTCGAAAGTTTAAATTTTTAAACAGGAAATAGAGGAAAAATATTGCTTTCATACAAGATTTTATCTATCATTTTGCTATTGATGAGGTCACTGCAAATTGCCACTTTCAAAACGGAGACACTTGATTAACCTTCAGAAAAACACTTGTTCCACCTCACCTTGCAATAAAAAAACAAAGTAAGTATTTATTCATAATTATAAGTATCCGTGCAGTTCCTCCTTCCTACAGAATGTACTTCCGGGTATTGCGTGCTAAATCAAATACATTTGAAACCACTTTATGCGATAGAGGGGAAAACTTAAAAGAAAAAAATCCGAGCAGAAACTCGATGAGGAGTGTCCCGCTATCTGATTTGCTTATTCCAGAAACTGATTTATTCGGTTTCGTTCTGTTGTTCTTCTGTGGGTAAGAAATATTCTTCCAAATCCTATTACATTCTGCAGCATTATATTCTATCGTGAAAGTTGAAAGCATAAATCTGTTCCGTTCCGAAGTCTTACCGTTTTACCGCTCTTCATTCGCATAAAGGGTTTGTTTTTTACTTCGTCATATTTCTGTAATGAAATATTCTCCGCGGATATGCTCTCGCATAAATTCGATCAACTTCAGTTAAGGAAAGGAGACTTCTTATGTCGCTAAGTCTAAACGAATTTGTACGCTTGTACAATTTGAAGAGCTAGTTTACAGACATGGAATAGGAATTCCATGCTTATATATTGTCTCCAATTTAATAAATTTATTATTTAACTTTTAAGCCCTTTTTTTTAAAGGGGCGGGAGGGGGGAGGAAGTGAAGTGTGGTAACGGATCTCTTACTTTTTATTTTTGTTGATTTATTTTTTTAGATGAAAGCAGTACGTATTCAAGTACGAAATATAGATTTAAAATTTTTAACTATAGCAGTATATTCATAGATACATCATCTTTACAGATTTCCTTAAAGGAGAAATATGTCTAATTATGATTAAAAAAGGGGAAAATAAATTTACTACTCAACTTATGTTTGTAAAATCTTATCAAGTAACGTAAAGACAAACTTACAAACTATTGGTTATTTAACATTTCCCTCCAGTGTGTTCCGTTTGAAAAGGATGGAATGAACTTAATTATTGTATTATGATCATTTAATCAAGTAATGTAAGATAATGTATTGTACTTTTTTGTCAATATTTTTAATTTTCTAAGGTGACTATGAAAGAGAAATATATCTGTGTTAGAAAAAAATCCTCTGAGATAAAACAATGTTTACTTTACAATTCATTTAGTCAGGCAATCGGACAATCGAATAAAGGTATACTAATTTATGAAAGAAATTAAAAGTAGTAACATATTCTATTTATTGAAGAAAATCCATAAAATTTTGTAAGTTAAAAATAAAGTCAAAGTTGATTATTTCAAAACGTGCTACGTTTTTGGCAGCATCCATTTTTCTCCTTTCCTCGTAAAAATTTATACAAATGAAATGAAAATTCCATTACATCTTTTTCTAAGTTCAATCTTTTTTATTTCACGAAATCAAACTGAATTATTGAATAAACGTTGTTTCTTGTAAAATTGGGTAGACCGGGACACGTTTACGCGAATTTTTTTCAATGCATTTCCTAAATTTTATGTCTTAACTTAGGAAATTTTAGACGTTGCGGTTTTATAAAGCAGTTAATGGAGTCAAAATTGGTATATTCAGTTGTTGCTCAGTTTGTGCTTTTAAAAGTTAAAAAAGTATGTTTGAGTCCTGGTCGGTTTCGTAAACTTGCCCCGAACATGGTGCACATTTATGCATATTTATTTTGACACCTAACATGGTTCTGTTAGTGTTTGGAACACTATGTCCTTCCATCGCTAAAATAAAGCAAATTTATTACAGACTGAATTGTGCATAAATTAAAAGCTAAACGTGCATGAAGACATCCCTGTATGATTGTAAGCTATAAGATACGAATTCGTAAATCAATTAAAAATTAAATGGTAATCTTCAAAACTAAATGACCTGAAAATACTAAAAAGTTTTGAGACAGTTCGGAGCGAAAAAAGCGTCAGGGCACGTTTAGAAGTGAGATGCAGTAAGAACGTGCGTAAAGGTACTCAGACGTCAACGCGTAAACTTGCCCCGCCACCAAGTTTAGATTTATTTTTAACGTGAAAAAAGAAAAAATAAATAAATAAAATAAACTAAAATAAATAAATTAAAAAAAATACAAATAAAAAAAATAATAATAACATTTCAATTCATACAAATACAATTCTTAAAAAAGGATAACATTCTACTAATTTTTATATATTTTTTCTTTCTTAACTAAGTATTGTTTATCCACAATAAGCTACAAAACGTTCAACTCAAAATTTACTCGACTTGGTAGAAAACAGATTATTTTTTCTGCATGCTAGACCGAAACTCGACTGATGCTCAAAAACTTGCGAGGATATTTGCTAGAGCAGCATCAAACTGTTATGACTGTTGGCTCTCCAGTTATGATTCGTTTTGAAAAAAGGGCACTGCGTAAACGTGCCCCAGTCTACCCTACGATCTGGTGTGAACTTATCATTTTTGAAAGCATTTTTCTATATTATTAAATAAATTCAACATGTTTCTTTTCATTGTTACTATTTTTTTTTAATTTTAACATATTGATTGATCTACTTAAACCTGCATGGAAATTTATCTCTTAACTTGCCTTGAATAAATTAATTATGCAACCAAATGTGAAACTTCAGTTTTTTATACCACTGAAACACACTGTATAACTGGATAAACATTTGTTCCGGTAATATACGCTTAGCTATAAATGTATAAATTTTTTGGGGACCAATTTTCGATATTCTTAAAAAAAATTAACATTTTTACATTTATTTATTTATTTTTAAATTTAACATCTTGATTGATCTTACTTAAACCTACATGGATTCTTTTAAACATATTTTGAATAAGTTTTAAATTGTAACCAATTGTGAAACTTAAGTCTTTTATACCAGATAATACAATCATGGCTATGAATTTACCATCTTTGGAACCATTTTTCGATTTTCTTGGTTAAACTCACTTTGTTTGATTTAATTATTTATTTATTTTTCAATTTTAACATGTTTATTGATCTTACTTAAACCTACATGAAAATTTATCTATTAACTTGTTTTGAATAAATTTTGAACTGTGACCAAATGAAAAATTTACGTTTTTTATACTTAAAATAACTTTTGAGGACCTCTAATTTCAGTTACTTAAAATCTTTGAAAATTTATTAAACGAAATTGCTTGCTAAAGAACTCAATAAAGCAACCGATTAACCGGACCATAAAACACACCATTAAACAAGCTTGTTTTTTTTTTAAATCAGAGTAATGGTTGTTTCAAGATTATTATTCGGGAATGGTAAAATAAATAAGGGAATGACCTAAGAAGGGATTTTTTGACCCAGTTATATGACCTCAAATAAAACAAAAATGTCATTAGCGCGCCAGCAGTCTTGAGTGACAGTATCGATTGATATTTCCCTTGTTCTAGACTGCATTGTTTCAAGAAATTGTCGTACTTGCGTGGGTATAGCAGGAGTAATGTTTACGTTAAAGAAAATCTTATTTCTTCTAGACTTGTATGTAACTTGACATTACCGGTATGCTTTTTATTTAACGTAAGCATTTTCATTCTAGGGGAAAGATCAATAAACTACCGACCAATTTCGACGAACATGATTGAAGACTGTTTAACAGAACTATTTTGCACAAACGATCTGCTGTCCTTTTTCTAGAAGCATGCGTTTTAAAAGATAATTTTGTTCTCGTTAATCTAAACTGAAATCAAAATTAATTCAAATATGTATTGAAACTTACGCTTTAATGAATTTTACTTTTAGTAAGCATTTATTTATGTCTAAATAAAAGTTAAAAGTACAAAACCTTCGTGTTTGAACATTTTTCCTTAAAAACTTGATGAAATTATCAAAAAAGTACAAAATATCCTCCAAACCAGTGATTGGCATTTGTTTAGGAGGTTATTTTTCCATATTTTCAAAATATTGGCTCCAGGATCACATCAGTTCTATTTTAGGTTACGCATTGTGTTGTAGCATAGAAAATAAGAACATTTTACAAATCAAATAATCCATTTGCATCTATACCAATATATTTTAATGATTTTATTGACTTCTTTGATGCTGTTTCTTTATCTATGTAAAGTTTGATACTTCATGTTTATGTAAATTACTCATGTTTCTGAATTGATCTTGAACATGTTTTGTGATGAATTGAAAATGAATTTTAAGTCCAATAAGATTGATATTGTTCAAGTGAAGTTCACGTTTGCTTTGTTTGGCTAATATCAACCAATAAGACTGCTTTGATTACAGTTGGCTAGGAGAAATGTTAAAGCATTAGCAAATGTTTTTCTTTTTAAATTGAACTTTGCATAGAACTTTTTATTCTTTTAATTACGTTTAACTAGTTTTACTTACAATAGTGTGGGAAACCTCAAATCTGTTTATTTGGTCACAAAAGATGACTCTAGTTTCTCACTTGGTTATCTCCGGGTCATACGTTACCCGCTACTGCTGTAATCCGTAATTAGTTAATTTTTTCTTTAAAAATATTTTTTTTTCTATTTAAAACATTATCTGAAGTGTCTCTTATAAATTTCAAAATTAATTACAAAAACTATTTTTCTAAATAAAATACTTACCAAGCCTGAAACAGTAATGTTCTCCGAACTGCTAAGTGGTAAAATATCTGTAGCAATATATCCTTCCATAGCTTGGGTTAACTCCCATGGGGTACAGGACGTATTGCCACTTCGAATTTCCCACCATCGTTCTCGAAACATTCCTACAATTATCCACTGATATTTTCTTCCATACATTTTCAAATGGTAAGCCTGAAAAGAAATGATAGATACATTTTCAGTTCAGTAGATTAAAAAAAAATACTTTGTTATTCTCATTAAAGTCGTTAATAGATATATAGGGTGATTCGGAACAACGCGTCAGAAATGTAAATGAGGTCAGGCATATAGTAAAAAACAAAAATCATAAGGGTGGCATGGGCAATCCAGAGGTGCTACATGCGCTCAAAGACTGACACAGGAAACCGCAAAAACCGTTAGAGAGAATAGTATTTTATTACAGAAAGCATAGTTTACATAACGTTATTCGTTTACAAGAACATTGAACGTACCTACACTCAACTGACACTTTCCGTCGCTCCATCCTGGCCAGCCCCTTCCCAACATTCAGCTCGCGTCTGAATTGGGCATGTGACACTGTGTTCCTGTATGATACTTGTTTATTACTCTATGAATGACCTCCATGCAAATTTCTGACACATTGTTCTGAATCCCCCTGTATAGTGCATCCGACACTTATATCGTTAGAAATTTGCTTTGCCCTGTTTTTTTGTATTTTTTAAAAAAAATACTCAGTGAATTTTAAAAAAAGTTTAAAAATTCGTAAAATTAAAGATTTTGTAACGAAGAGTTCAATCTATATTTTGACACACATATTTCCTTTTTTTTTAATTATTATTTTTTCCTTTTCGCATCTCTGTGCGTTGCTTCGTGTTTCTAAAAAACTATATTATGCATTAATTTCAGTGCATCTTACTTAATTTTTGTGTAAACATACATACCGTTTGAAAGGAATGCGGAAACATTTGAAGTATTTAATAGTATATAAGTACATATTAATTCCAAAACACATGATTCAATAATCAAAAAGAAACATTAGATGCATTAATAAATGGGTGCAGCTGAAATATTTAATGAAATATCTAGTTCAAAAATCCTAACATATAGGAAAAAAGAAAACATTTTTTCCCTAAAGCATACAAAATAAAAATTATTCATTACAAATTTAAGGTATTGGAAAATTAAAAAAATATATATATTTTAAATTTATCAATGCATGATTATCGTATTTAAGCTTCGAAACGTCCTTTAAAATGTAAAATTTTTGCCAAAACAATTTGGCCTTAAAATACCAAACTTACACTGTAATTTGAAGTAATTCGCCAAATATTTTATTAAAAGCCGCTAAATTGTAAGAAAATTAACTACACTGTCAAACAATTTGCCAACTTCATTATGTACTACCAATCGCTAGCGTAATTTCTGTGAACCTTTTTCCTGGATTGTACTTTTACAAAAAGCAGTTTGTGCTCTATTCATCAGTATGAAATTGCATGAGAAAGAACACTCAACCTAAAAGCTTTTTAAAATAGTTAATCATAACCATGCATTATTTATACTGCCTTACGAAGGTAAAACGCAGTATCCGCATTTTTTTATTTATAATTTATTTTTCCTTTTTATTTATTTTTTTCATCTGTTGTACTTCAGCTTTATTGTACAAAATGTTTTTTTTTTTTTTGGTTTCCGTTGAACTCGCAACATTTTTCTATACTGTTTGAATGGAATCCAAAACCCATTATTTAAAATATCTCAAACTGTTTCAAACAAAGCACAGTATCTTTCTGCAGATACTGTGCTTTGCCTGCTGGCGGAAGTACAGAGTCGCGAAAAAACACTTTATCCAGATATGTAATTATTATTCTTAAAAGTAATTTAATGCTTTTCAATTTACAAGGTCATGTATTTCACCAAACATAAACTTCATCAAGATTTTTCTTTCAGTTACAACCACTATTTCATAACTTAGAACTGAAGAAGTTTATAAGATTTAAAAAACAAACTTATTAGCCATTAGAATTCCGACTACGTACTCACCTTAATCGAGAAGAATTTGTTTAAATGACAGTAATTTACTTCGCAATTAAGAAAGTAAAAGTCAGTCACAAACTACACTAATTAATTTCAAAAGAATTTACCAATAACTAATTAAAATCACTTACTTCGCAAAAAATTTTCCT
Source organism: Uloborus diversus (assembly GCF_026930045.1). Lineage (NCBI taxonomy): Eukaryota > Metazoa > Arthropoda > Arachnida > Araneae > Uloboridae > Uloborus > Uloborus diversus. The sequence continues at coordinate 106,322,735 of NC_072731.1, forward strand.
CGCCCATTCTTCATCAAAGTTTCCTAATATAATTCTAACATCTTTATTCTAAAAAAAGGAAATAATTTTGAAAATCAGTCGATGCATCATTTACTTAAGAAGCAGGAAATGACATTTCTCGAAGAAAAAAAAATCAGGCTTTTTAATTAGATATTAAAGTCTTATATTTAACAGGCAGTGGTATAAAACTTCTTTTCTTCAGTTTGTCTTTGAATAGTTTCATATTTAATTTTGAATATTTTTACAACATTTTAATTTTCTTTTTAGGCTGATAAGCAGAACAGTTGCGTTTTTTTAATACTATATTTAATTATGCTTCTTACACTTAATTTTAACATTCAAATTTGTCCCTCTATCTTGTTTCAGTGTTTTGTAACGTATAAAATCATTTGTAGTAATAATTTGAAAACAACATTTTTTGTTCTCACACATGTTTTTTTTTAGATCCGGTTAAACACTGCACCTACCTGATAATGTATAATTGTATATCACATATGTTTAACATTTAAAACGAAACACTTATGTAAATATTTTCATTTCTTTTCGTTATTGATAAGGTAAAAACGTATTTATAAAGATAATAACAAACAGTTATTTATTTGATGGACACAAATACAATTAATGAGCATAATATGGGTTTTATACAGGATTTTATCCTATTGTGCATGCACTAAAGATGGCAAAATCAGTTATTGTGCATCACAATTGATAATTAAAAAGAAATACTTTACGTTATAATAGAAATAATATCTTTGATAATTTGTCCTTTATGACCTTGTTGCAATAAGAGTAAAGACCGAAAACAAGGTTTTTATTTTATTTCCATAAAAAAATACGAGTTTTAAAATATCATTGCGGTTGATTGTTAAAAACCGTTGGAAAAATACACCTTTAATTGCAAGTTTTTAAAATCATGTTTATGGGGAAATATCGGTAATTGTTCAGTATTAATTTCTAAAAAGTGAAGTGTTACTTCAAAAGAAAAAGTTCCTCTTATACAAAAGCTCAATTTTGCTAGACGCAGAGGGACAGACTCAAAATGACTTAGTTTAAAAAAAAATAAAAATTCATAAATTGATGATTCGTAAGCTATGCTTTACATTGAAAAGATACATACTTAGCGGATAGCATATACGGTTGGTTGATATTTTCGCTCGAAAACGTTCTGTTAAACAAAAACTGCATTCGCTGCTTTTTTAGCAAGTTAAAGCTCAAAAGTACAAATGGGCTCGCAAGGTAAATAAAAATGCAAAAACAATATCAACAACATTAAATTCCCAAAAACATAGCTAGTTAATGTTAAAATAAATCATTTTAAGTGTTTCCGTTGTCAGCTCGGAATTTTGGATTTTATCCAGTAAATTTACTTTTGTCATTATTGTTTCCGTTTTTGTTATTCTTGATTTTATTTATCTTGTTTTATTTTTTTCATTTGCCTTGCTTACTTCTAATTGTAAGTGAGGAGCATGGTTTTGTAATTGTCACCACTCTAACTAACACCACCTAGGGAGCATGTATACCTTTAAGATGTCACTCAGAAAGTTAAATTCAACCTCGTTTAATAGATACATATGATTTGATATGATATAATAATTAACCAGTTTGAAAAGCTGCTAGCAATGAAAAATTGCTTTTCATTGCTAACAGAAGAAAGAACAGAATGAAAACTGAGGTTAAAATATTAGAAATTAAACAATTAGTTTAGAAAACCGTCAAATCAAACACTTAACTTTGAAAGACTCAAATACAAAAATACAATAAGATTCAAATATTTAAGTTCTACTGACTTCTTATTTTGACTACGTAAGCTGTAAAACATTTCTTAAATTTAAGATTTTAAATAAAATACTTTTTTTTTGAACGAATGCTTTCCTGTTTTTGTAGAATCATCTTAATAATTTGCAAAACAAATTTTATCATAATATTGTAAAATATTTTACCTTTAATTTTATCAGCTCATGTTGCAGTTCTTCCACAAGGCCTTGTGTTTCAGCAATTGCTATTCGAGCACTATCTAAATCTGTTAGTAGGGTATTGTGTGGCTAAAATAAGATACAACAACAATAACAAAATACTTTATTAATAGTAAGAACAAGTGCTGATGAACATATAGAGTGAAGATGTTCCCTGAGGAACATTTATTCGTTTACTGATGACTATATACAAGTTCTATCTCGTAACGAGATGCCTTTTGAGCTATTACCTTTCGGCAAGAAAAGAGTAAGGTATAGATAATTACTTCTAACCTTAATTTGCATGAAATATATTGTTTTTATTAAAAACATCTTTTATTTTATACGTAATAGCAAAAATAAAAATGTATGTTAAAACAATGTAATTTATGATAGTCAATTACGATGACCTTTTTAATGTTTATAGATAATGATGTTAAATATTTATGAGAAAATAACAACCTTTACGTAGTTTCTGCCATCTAATGCATTGTATTATCACATTTTGAATAAGTATATAAAGATTAATAAAATAACTAAGGTCAATTTTCGGCCTGTAATTGTTAGTCCGTTACGATTTATCTGCCCTTTTGAAAAACAGCGGCTACTTCTCTATGAGATGCTGAAAGAGGAAAATGACTTGACTCTATGCTCGAGACTGTTCCCAAACTGGTTGAATAATGTGCAGACCATATGATTATACCTTGGACCATGGTGAATGTTTAACCTCACTTCCATTCTCATCAAATTACCGTACCACCAACGATGTATGTCTTTTCAAATTAAAATTACCATATAACTAACCTGATTTATACATTTAAGCTTAACTTGTGATATTTGAGCACGATTGTCCATTTTCTGCAATACTATTTGTTACATTTTACTCTTTTTTTTGGAGAAAGGAATAGTGCTAATAAAAAAACATGAACAATTTCTTTCCCTCATATCAAACAAGTGGTAACTCTTTCATGCCCGTCAAAGCCTTAAAACCAATGAAAAATAAAAGTGTGATGTAAAAACATAATTTTTTAGTGATATAGATATGAATTAAAAAGGAATAACGGAGACTGTATCATATGGTTTGATTTCGTGATTGTTGATTTGACTTAGCACTGATTGCCAAATGGGGTCTTTTAAGACTATCTAAAAAATAAGTCAAACTTCATTAAATACATTTCTTTCAAAATTCAACATTAAGTCGACTGCATTCATTCGCTGATTTGGCCCCTTTGTTTGAAGAACAAAATCAAAACTTTGTAGTAGCGCTTATTAAACTTATGATTTTAAAAGCAATATGTTCAACACTTACTTTGATTAAAAGGATGTTGTTGGAGTGGGACGGGGGGGGGGGGAGACGACTTTTGTTTCCTAGTGAAAATATTTGTATGTGATTAATATTTCGCTTTCCTCGGTTAATCCTCAATGATGAATATAACTCATGAATAGATCGCCGTACTTTTGCAGACGAAGAAAAAGATGAGCTAAGCCTCATTAAAAATTGAGTCAAGTTTCACTAGTTAAAAAATACTCACGACTCCTTTTCGAGCTACGTTAAGAGCTTTCAGCTGGCTACGCTACAAAAAAAAAAAAAAAAAAAAAAAAAAAAAAAAAAAAAAACTGCTATTTGAGTACTGTTTACAGGGTTTTCAATGCTGAAAATTCGAAGCAGTACGGTATTTATTTTGCATAGAAAAGGCTCCAAAGCAATTTAAAAAACATGTATTGGGATCAACTAAAGTTTAGGAAAAATGCTTCTGTGTGCCCCAGAACCTGATTGAAAGTATTTGTAAAAAAATCATTCTCTTGACCTTTAAGCTTTATTGACCCCCAACATTTTTTAGCTGCCTAAAATAAATAAAAAAAAAAAAATCCTTAAGTGGTAAAAATATGTTACGTTTTTGAAAAAAGAAAAACATTTTAAAACTTTTTCTCTGATGTTGTTTTAGCGTAGGGATATAATATTACTTTCACATTTAAAAATCTTATTTTTCGTTACACCTTGAAAAATTAAGAAAACAAAAATAAATAAAAAGTATTGAGCGCTATAGAAAGTAGTAAAGAAAGAAAACAAATTGGAAAAGGAAATGACAATCTTTTATCGCAGAATATCAAATTAAAAAAAAAAAAAAAAAACTTTGGATGATGCGAAATCACACATTACTGAGAACTCAGATAATTCTCCAAATCTTTACCATTTATGAGAATCTATTCCGTGCCACAAATATTCGGTAATTTATTCTCAGCATTAGTTTAATATAAAATGGATAGACTATATTTCCAAGGAATGCTTCTGGATAATCAAAGCGAAAGCGATGGGCGCTCTGAAGATAGCTAATGATTCGTGAAGCGAAATCACATTCCAGATTGACCACTTAAAGAGAAATATTTCCCTTGCAGATTGCTTCAGGCCATTGAATGGCATCGCAACAGCTGTTGTTCGTTGTTATCTAGTGGTTTATTTTCGATTTTATTTCATATACTTATAGGATGTACGCCTGAAATTAATTTACAGTCTCTGAGAAATTTAAGGGCAGTTATACTATATGTCTGTAGGTCTTGTTGAGAGGGTTAAGTAGCGAAATCTTCCGCGCGAGTTTTATTCATTTAGTTTTAAAATTTAGCTTTATCCAGACAGAAGAAAATGCAAGAAAATTACTTGCTATTCAATCTTCTACTAGAACTTACGTCTTTGAAATACGTGTAAAAAGTGGCATTAACCGACAATAAAACTAGTGGATTAGGAAATATTTTTGGAAATATGTATGTGTTAGAAAATATCTCATTTTAGCTTGTGGTAATGTTTTTCTTTGCAATGTTTATGTTTTTAATGTAGCAACGAGTTCATATTTCAAGTGTATTTTGAAAAAATATTAGTAGGGAAAAAGGGGGCACGGGGCACATGTGATCATGTTTTACTAGGACAACATCAAGCAAAAAATTTTCAAGTAAAGGAGTACCAGCTCTACTATTTAACCAAACTTTCGGAGCAAGGAGCCAGTTTATGCTCCTACGGTGACAGCTTCTTCGTTTTAGCAGATGTTGATGTACTTTTATCACTGTCTTCTTCGCGTAAAAACATATTTTAAACTAACTAATAAGATTAATTTAATTATTGCAAAGTATTATAAGAACATTGACGTAAATTTATGGCAATGTTTAAATTTTCTTATTAAATAAAAAAATCTTTATTTTTGAAATTAAGTTGTAAGGTAGATGCCGGGGCACTTGTGAACACAACATGTAGGGACACATGTGAACAACTCCCATATCCTCTCCGCAAATAGAAATATTAGTGTGGGCTTATTATAAGTGTTAAAAGAGATGTAGAGATTTATAATTATTGTTTTGCTGCAATCAGTTTGTAAATTTATTGTCAGTTATTATTACATATTTACTAATTATTTATTTTATTATTTTTTATTTTTTTAAATTCGTTAATTACTAAATAGTTGGCTAAAAATTTAGTGGTTTTTTTATTTGCACGGAAAATAGAGACAAAATAGTTTTCTTTAACTAAAAACTGAAGTTTAAAAAAATTTTAAAATTCATCATAATATTCTGTATGAAGCTTAAACGTACAATATAACAAGAATATACTTTACATTATAAAATATACTTTGTATTTTTTAGTAGACTTATAAGATTTTTTCTTGTCGATCTATTGATTAGAACATGCATTGAAACTTTAAAATTCGACAGTACAGAGTTCTAAAATTCAGAAAAAAATATTTTCTTAATAACAGCTACTGTGCAATTCAAACGTACAGTATAGGTTACAAACCCTTGAATGTAATTAGTATATATGTATATGCTTCATTGTAACGAGTTTTTTGTTGAAATATAATGCTCGTCCTGAATTTTTCAATCGTGTTCACATGTGTCCCAAGATTGTTCACATCTGCCCCTCTATAGGGGCACATATGAACAATTGAAGACAATTTTTAAAAACTCCATAAAGTATAGAAACATTTTTTTTAAATCTGAAAAAATTCAATGGCACAAAGAAAAAACTATTCAATTATGGGGACCTTTTTCTGTGAGAAATTGAAAATATTTTCTGAGAAATTAAGAAATGAAAAAAAAAAAAAAAAAGTTCACATGTGCCACATTTCTTCTATAATATTGTTTTAAACCTTTAATATATTAACTCATTCAAACTAATACTGGTTGTTCCACAAAAATTTAACCTATGTTACAAATATTTTTTAAACAAACCAAACCCGAAATTTTAGACATGAGCCACAGCCATCTTAACACAAGGCCTGCGCGCTCATTCAACATGGCCGCCCGTGAAGGCGGTTTGTTTACATCTCATAATAGCTCTACCGTGAATAAAAATTTAGATTCTTTTATTATCCATTAAAAAAAACAGTTAATTTTTACATGAAATACTCCGATACATCTCTAAATTAAAAATTTATATCGTTCGAGTTTTAATATCGACACAAATAGTTCTTAAATAGTAAACTAAATTAAAATTCATGCATGACACATTAAATATTATATTCGCAATAAATATATAGATAATGAATAAAAATGAAAATTTTATTGGGTAAAAAGAAAATACACTTCAACTTCAAATCATAATGCAAAAGAAAGTACGAAATAAATTTTGATTACTTTAAATTGTAAAATTATTAAGACAGACGGGGAAGATAAACGGGAAGTGCATATTTCTTATTCATAAACTATTAAATATTTTGCATTTTTCACACGAATGATTTACCGTAGTATTGATTTCCTTTGATAAAAATACAGACAAATGAAAAAAAAAATAAGATGAAATAAAATAAAATAAACCAATATTTAGCCATATTTCTAACTGTTACAAACAAAAGAAACAGCGTACATTTTTGAGAAAAAAAATCACTCCAATACCCAATAATAATTACAAAGCATCTGAACAATTGAAACAAACTAAACAATTGGTATAAAAGGACAATACTGATACATATATTTCAGAGTAAAAAATATAATTAGATTAATCATGAGTTATCTGTGAGGTTTTTTTTTTTTTTGGAGAAGTTATTCAACAGTATGTTATAAATTTTTTGCATAATATTTCTCAAAATCAAGAAAATGGTGTGAGAGCTAAGCTTGTAATGGTCATGTACCACATTTTTAAAGCATGGCTCGCTAATAGTTGTTAAAAGCTTTAATTCATTTTCATTTGCTATGAATTCCTCCAAAAAAAAAAAATTCCACAACATTTCAAAATACATTTATACAAATAGAAGCTGGGTTTAAAAGAAAAAGTTGGTGTTTTTCAAAAGTCACGATTTCATGTATCTATTAAACTGCACTCTTCAGAGAATTCATATTAAAAAGCTCCTTGAAATTTTAGTTACAAAAAATAATCAATTACCAAAGTGAGGGCAAAAAGCTTCGTCATTAAAAGCGAAAGTAATAAACGTGTATTACATGAAAAAAACATAAATAAAAATGTGTACCTTTCAATAATAGAGTACAGTACCTTACAGAAATAGAAACTGCTTTAGTAGTTAAAACAGTTGCTCTTTTTGATGAACCGCGATCTAATGTATATATTAAACAGCACTCTTCAGCCCAATCATGTTAAAAAGATTCTTGAAACAATAGTTACAAAAAATAATCATTACACAAATTGAGGGCAAAAAAGCTTCGTCATCAAAATCGAAAGTGATAAAAATATGTAGCATGAAAAAACATACATAAAAATTCGTCCCTTACAAGTAAAAAATCCTTAAAATATTATTTAACAAGTACAGTAAAACTCCTACAATACGGACACTAACAAGACAAAATTTTTTGTTCGCAATAGAGGGGTGTCCGCATGACAGAGGTTTAATAATACCTTTTAATTTTACCTTACAATCGAGGAATTAAATACTGTCCACATAGGAGGGGTATCCGTTAGGAGGGATTTTACTGTATTTATTTTTATTATCAATTCTGCTTAAAAATAACCATTGGTAACCACACTTACTTTCTTAACATTTTTTAATCCAACAATAGTAGCTTCAAACATATTTGGAGATGTTAAACATTTGATACGTTAAATTTTCACCACCAAAGTATCCCAACGGCCTATAATGTAAACTTGACGAAACGTAATGATTTATCACAGTCAAATACAAAGAACAAAAAAGAAAACATCATTTCAAGTCTCCATAAAGACAGTTGATAACGTATTCACACATTTGGAATAAGTATTACTTTGCTATTTGATACTAAAGTTGTGAGATGAAATACAATATTGCATCCGCAACGAGCAGCTACTTGAAGACCACAACACTGTTTGAACTAAAGGGATTTCCCCGCTCAACGCCTGCTTGAGGTCACGTGACATCGATTGCGCAATACAGCGCGTAGGCCTGATATATAGAAGGCTGTGCATGAGCAATGAATTTTTGGTTTCGACCTAAAAAGGACAAATAACAAAGCGGTTTTGTCCTACGTTAAAGCTTTGCTAACATCAAGTTCTACTGAAAATCGAAGAAAAATCAGATTTTTTTGTCCACTATTATTATTTTTTTTTTTAATTAAGTCTTTATTGTAATAAGATGAAGGTCTGAAAGTTAACGCCTCAAAGATATAGGCCGGTTGAAAATGGAGGAATTTGCTGAAAGTTAGGGTAATGATCAGATTATTACACAAACTTTTACCTTTAAAGTACGTGGTGGAACGGTTGTTCATACGTCAAGCTGGTATATTAAATTGAAAGCTACCAGTGTGACAGTAATTTCGGAGATTTACTCTATTACGGCTATTCTTAGCGCTTAATCCCCATCAAAATTGAGACTAAAATAACTGAATGCCGTAAAGAGATACTTTCAATTTTCTTCTAAGTGTGTCTGAGCTATAGTTATCGGGTGACAACTTTCAATCTATTATTTGCTTCGTTTTTATTCGCTTATTGTATGATTTTGATTTTTTTAATGATGTGTCTACAAACTTAAAAATAATTTCATATATCATGATTTATGTTAAGTTCATACAAAAACACATTGTATAAGTTGAATCATTGAAAAAATGTCTGCGATGCTTTGATTTTTTATATTATATCGTAGTCCTTGTAATTGTCTCCCTTATATTTATCTTTTCATCCAACCATTGTTCTTCAAAAATAGTTTTTAATTATTTGTTCCCCATTTTTAAAACTTTTTTTATACTTAAATCTAACTTTTAAGAGAGTTGTGTACTTACCAACTCGTACCTTGGGGTATTCTGATACAGAGTTCCTACTCTTGTCCAGTTGTAGTACCGTAAGAGCGCCACTCTAGCAGGATTAAAAGCAGATTCACTAGGGACAACGCGAAAGAAGTTGGGGTATTTCTCATTTGTGTACATGGGATGCGTATCTGCGTATGTTACCTGAAAAGAAATAAAAAACCTATGTAGGCACAACTGTTTCAGTACACAGATTTCTTGTTTTGCTACATATTTAAGAAGCTTCTAAATTTTTATTTATGACCTTTTTTTTCATGAAACTTTCCATCGAAACTTACAGCGAAATCCAGATATTTTAGTTTAAGAATATAGTTATAATTCATGAGTACTTCTAAAAACGTGAAAATAGCTATAATTTAAGGTTTGCTTGACTCTTCGAAGCTCGTAGCAGGTGGTCAAAATTTTCCTTTAGAGTAGTTTCTGTAAATATGATTGAAGATGTCTTAAGAGCAAATGTGTTCCATCTCAGAATGGTGCGACGAAATCTGAGTAAGTTTAGATGCCCATCAGCTATTCTACCAGTAAACATTTTCGCATACCCTGTTACTGTTCGAAAAAGTAAGGTGTATGCAGACTGCAGGTTTAATACAACGTACTTCAAAAAACAAAAATATAAATTTATCTTAGATCAAAATTTCATAGACTAACATCATTTAATAACACAATTTGATGCTGAAGGAAATATTACACAGTTAGAAAAATGTAAAATCTAAATATTCGTAAATATTCCTCATATTTTGAAACATACATAAGTATTGCGTCATATATTGTATCAATAGTTGTATATTTATTTAATTTCATCACAAAATACTTTGCACACACACACACACACACACACACACACACACACACACACACACACATATATATATATATATATATATATATATATATATATATATATATATATATATTTAATGCAATAAACAACGTCTCAGAGAGAATAGAAATGTTTCAAAAAGTTCATTTAGTATTTTTTTCCTTAAAAAGAGAATACTATTGTAATGGATGTTAAATTAATCAAATGAACATAAAATAAATTATATACAGAATAATATTCAAACAAATATCCATATTAAGTGAAAGCAACATGTTTCAAAAAAAAAGTAGGAAAGCAACAACATTTATTCTTTTCCAGCTACATAAAGAGGTTAACTTTCTTCCACAAATGGTTTTATTATTCAAAAATTTTTTTCAGCTTATTGTATTCTCTAAAAGCCACAGAAGCAGAAAAAACCTATATTTTCCTCCCAAAACTCCACTGACAGTATTAATGTGCACAAATTATTTCATACCTAATCTTGAAAACGTCTCCTATAAGAGATGTGAACATAAAAGTATAGCCTTTAGATGATTGAAAAAAAAAAAAAACATAAACTTTTTCAAATTTGTCCACGCTTCTTTATCTTTTTAGGAGAAAACGTGACACAACTCATAAATCACAAAAGGGAATCAGAAGACAAATTTAATGTATTACCCACATTATGAAGCTAAGTCTAATATCTTTATATAGAAGTACTTCAACGTTCCTCAGAATTTATGATGTATTGCTCTATTTCGTAGCGGTGGAAATGTCTTTGCTTTGCTATCAAAGTTTCGAAAACTGTTATCTCTCTGAAGCAAGCAAAGTTAGCGTAAAAAAGTCTCTCAACTCTCTGCCTATAAATATAATTTAAATCCAGAGCATTGTTTAAGTTTTCCTCTTTTAATGGCCATCTATGTTTTTTAAGGAGTTAAGTTAAAATGCTTGCAACTAGCTGAAGATAATTTTTAAGTACAGCAGTTTTGGTTTGAAAAGTCAATCAAAATGAGTTGATTTTACTACCGATATTACCCACTTTGTAAAAAAAAAAAAAGTGTAACCTTAGTCCATAAAATCGGTAGCAGCTTAGCTGCCTCCATTGGTCAAGAATAATTTAACTGATACAATTTGTTTAATGTTACACATTGCTTGTGGCAGGTTACACCATGGTAATGTGTATATAGCGTAACGTCTCACTCATTTCTGAGTAAGGTTACACCAGAATTTTCTGTATGCTTAGAGAGAAATTGCTTGAAAGGTTACACATTAGCAAAAACCAAGCTTTCTTGAACGATTTACCACGTTTATGCTTTTTAGCAATCAACATCCTCCAATTATTTATTTATTTTAATGTAGAAACAATACGTTTTTATTCCACAGGGCGAAGAAGTGACATGAGTGTGGTCGAACCCTACAACGCGAATCTCTGACAGGACGCAAGGCAAGCGCTGTTACCGTTCGGCCACCAAGGGAAGGTTTCGTTCCGCAAAAAAGAGTTTTACTACTCTGTCGATTCTGATATTTACGCATGAGCTTTGAACTCTATTGAAACCATAGTGCTAGATTTGCCTTCAATCTTCGAGTTGAACCAAACCTCCGGTCACTCGTCTGGTCTGTGCTAATTTCATTTTAGCTACCAGTTTGCTTGGCACTCGTGGCTTTCTTAAGAGGTTTTCCATCTCCAGCTCAGTCACTTTCCTATGCAGGGCTGATGAGTGCTAATAAGCACGAAACTGCAGTCCTCTGCTGGAATTGACTGGGCTGGCGGTGTATTCCATGTATTCCTCCATCAGTTTTATTTTTTATAACAATGGTGCTGCACAATTCAGAATTCATGTAACATTACACCCATATATACTGGTAACCTTACACATTTTTTTTTGCAATGCCATGTTGGATCTATGAAATAAAATTATCAGCAGAGATATTCTGTGGCTATTACAGCTTTAATGCATTTATTAAGCATTCATATGCGAGATACAGTAGTGACTGACGAAAAACGCAATATGTGTGTGCAGGGTAATAAGAATGTAATGCATGGAACTCACAACTGCTGAAAAACTAGAATCAAATCAAGTAAAAGGTATTCGTAAACGGAATTAAAACTCAGCATCTTGTCCTTAGGCATCAATTGAGGCAGTAAGAAGCAAAGAGATGTAAGTGAACATTTTTAAGTTTTGAGTAAAACGCGTTTAAAGATAATAACTTAGGTAGGCTTTCATTGAATTTTTTTTTTTTAAATAATGCTGTATAGCAGCAACTATGAGGGCTACTTGTATCATCTCTTGCCCCAAGACAGGGATGAGGTTCACCGACCATGTGTACTGGTTATCTCCAAATTTTTAATTTTGCCACTTACATCCCTTTGCTTCTCAATGCCTCAATTCTGTTTTTGAGGAATACCGTACTTTCACGATAGTAACGTTTTATAATATAATTTATATCTTACTTTTTGAAACGAATACTAATGTTTATTGAGCAATTACCCTTTGTTTATTATTCTCACTTGGTCATAATGGTTGGTTTCCTTCAGTCAAAAGTGCTACTTTTAGTCATTGAAATGGATAGAATGAGCCAAAAAAAAAAACATGGACTTGGAAAATACTTTGATTTTCCCAACAGTTTTTTTTAATTAATTTTTTTAAATGTCCAATTTTTCAAACAAGGCGTGATCTTTATGACGTCACAAATGATTCAATTTGGCGCATCTTTCTACTACGTTTCCACGTTATGATAATCAAGCAGCGAATTAAAATTAAGCTCTACGCTTGTTATCAACCATATCGTTGCCAATGCACGTGAGTAAAGGTGCGAATTAAGTATTTTGTTCTGTGAATGGCAACATTGAGTGGCATTTCATCATTTGTGATGTGACACGACAGAAGTGTAAGCAATGAAAGCGCGCCGATTTAAGTACTTTTTTAAAAAAATATTAAACTTAAATAAATTATTTAAAAAATGGTCATATCGTATGTTTTTAAGCATTCTCTTTCAAATAAAAAATACTTTTAAAATATTTGAAACGACTCCATTGGTGTTTTTTTCCCATGTTACCATGATGACCAGAATAAGTCCTTGTCGAAGTGTTGTAATGCTGTGATTAGAACCCGCGTAACGTTCACAATGGTCCCAGTCTTGGTTTTCCCCAAACTGTAGCTCATTGTTTTTAATATTTATTTTGAAAGACTAATCTTTATCGCCATGGTTAAAAATCATTAGCGGTTTGCGTTCATTCAAGGTTTAAATCAAGCAGAGTTTGCAATCTTTATTTGTTTATTTTTTGCGGGTTATCGTATTATATACACTCAGTAATAAAAATAAGTTTTGGATCAATGTTTTTGAAAGAAAGAAAAATTGAGAACACAAGTTGCTTGCACAGAGGGTAAAAAATGGTTAATTTTATTTGCAAAACTTGCAACATTTGAAGGAATAACACTACATTGTTAACACTTAAAAGTTAAGAGCTTTAAAAAAAAAAGAGTTATTATATATAAATGAATAAGTCAATCAAGTTTTAAGTAATTTCAATAGCTTCTCCTACAAATAACAAAGAAACTATATAAATGCATATTTCTACCATTAAATTAAGTTGCGTTACGTTATGCTCAAAACATTGAAAATAATACGAGAGATCAACTAATAAATTATTTTCAAATAAAAAAAGAACCGACTTCAAAAAACAAAAAGAGACTGAAAAGTAACAAATAAAGAATTATACTTACATACGAGTTTTTACCCAAACGTATAAATCAAATTTAATTTTACAATTCCTGTACAAAAATCAACTAAACTAAACACCCAATTATGAGTGAAAACACTGATTTTTATTACCGTACGATGAATTATTTTAATACCAACTAATTATATACGATCTCTTAATTTTTAATAATCTTTTGAAGTCGGGGCCTCCTATAAACAACTACCTAACGTAACTGACAAGCCACGTGAGATGAACACTAATTTAACTAAACGCGAAATTGGTCTTTAAATCTAAACCTACTCAGTTACGTTAGGAGACCTCGACTTCAAAAGGTTATTAAAAATTAAGAGATCGTATATAATTAGTTAGGTATTAAAATACGAGTAATTCATCGTACGGTAATAAAAAAATTGGGTGTTTAGTTTAGTTGATTTTTGTACAGGAATTGTAAAACAAACTGGATTTATACGTTTGGGTAAAAAGTCGTATGTAAGTATCATCCATTATTTGTTACTTTTCAGTTCCTTTTTGTTTTTTGAAGTCGGTTCTTTTTTTTATTTGAAAATAATTTACTTTTTGCTTTTTAGTGGTGTAAATATAAAATAAGTACGTAGGGTAGAGCATGTGGTTCACTCTATACGTGTCTATACGTGTTTGAGTTTATAGGGGATATACATAAAAAGATTCTGACGAATTGAGAACGTCCTTTTTGAAGTCGGTTAAAAAAAGAAAAGTTCTTAATGCGCATAACATTTTATACGATAGGCACTAAAAACTGATCTTTGTTTCTCTACAGGATTTATTTGTGCGTTAATCTAGTTAGAGTCATTTAAATGTCAATGATTTTCCTAACTATTTTATATTTCACAATAATACGTGTCACGTAACTCGTGAAAAAAAATCACATTTCTCTTTACTAGGCCCCGTTATAGATCAATACCACACTAGAAACAGAGTATCTACTGTGATGTTGTATATATGAAGATCAAAATACTACTCGAACAATGATACTAAATGAATTTCCTGTTTGCTTCAGAGGAGTCTTTATTCAAAAATTGCGATATGACTACGAATGATTAATTCAGGGGAAATAGTTAGGGAGGAGGGTACTCCACCAAAGGAAGAGCTCCCTAAAAAGGAAAAATATCCCTCAAAACACCCTCCCTCGCCCATAAGGGGGCACCCCTGACTAATATTATTGTTTTATGGTACTTTCTTTAACACTGAGTAAAGAAAGTACCTTTGTTTTATGGGGGGCTCTTTCTTTAACAGTAGATTTTATATTTAATCGTTCGATATTGAAATTGAATAAAGTTTATTGTTTTTTGACCATAACCTTTTTCTAAAGAACTAATATGGTGAAGGAAAGGTTTGGGGTCTTAAGTTGGATCCCTTCTATGCATTAAACAACCCCCCCCCCTAAAAAATCGTTTCTTTAAGTGAGACGCTATGGGTTTACAAACAACAAAGCGCGAGTATGAAATTTATTTTATAATTCCAGTACAAAAATCTACTAAACTAAACCTTCAATTATAAATTAAACACTGATTTTTATTACCGTACGATAAATTATTTTAATACCTAACTAATTATATACGATCTCTTAATTTTTTATAACCTTTTGATGTCGGGGCCTCCTATAAACTACTACATAACATAACTGACAACCCACCTGAGTTGAACACTAATTTAACTAAACGCGAAATTAGTCTTTAAATCTACCTTCTCCCTCGATTTCTCCAGGATCCCTTACACCCGGACTTGAATACCATTAGACGACAGGGAGAAGTACACCGTTTCAAGCAGAAAAATAATTTTCCTCATCTGTATAGGCGTCTTCTAGTAATCGGGGAGAGTAGTACATTAAAAAAATTCCAACTAAGTCTGTAAATTAATATTCCCCTAACTGTAAATTAAGCTGACAGCGTCATGAAATATTAAATCTAGAATACTAGTCAAACTTCAGAAATCGGACTCCAGTTACGATATATTTATATTACGATATTATTAAGGAATATAAATTTAATCTTCGGAGGGAGAGACGGGGGGATTTTTGTCTTAAATTCCCTTTGAATTTAACACTATAAATATATTTCACAACTGAAATATTAAAAAAAAAAAAAAAAAATTGATGACAAAATGAAGTTTTTTATTAGCCAAAAAAATATAATAAATTAATTAACTCAACTATTTTCGTAGCAAAATGCATTTAATTTACTGATTTGCTACATGAGTAAGAAATACATTAGTAAGACAAAATTAAAATTAGCAGGCGGTGCCGTGAAAATCAAACCTCGATGCGAGGAGAATTATATACGTATTGTTCAAAACAAGATACCTCCGTCGAAAAAATGCACCGTTCACGCCAAAACCACGTGACCTCCTGTGACGTATCGCGCAGTGACAAAGCTGGTCTACGTAGCCACAATGTGTGAAATTTAAAGTTTCTTAGATTTCTCCGGGACCCCTTAATAGATCCAGACAAAAATAACATGGGGCCATCTGGGAAGCATAATCTTCCAAACAAAAAAAAGGATTTTTTCAAATCGGCCCAGTATTCTTGAAGTAATACGAAAACACACATAAAAAGCCGCAAGCCGAAATCACAACCTCCATTTTTGAAGTCGGTTAAAAATGGGGCGGTTTTTTTAGATTACATAACTAAGCAATAGGGGTCGTTTCCGAATTTTAAAAAGTTATTATTTTTTCTGAAAGAACATGCTTAAAAACATAAGATCTGACCAATTTAAAAATAATTTGACAAAGTTTAATATTTTTTTAAAAATTACTTTATTTGGTGCGCTTTCGTTGTTTAAGCTTAAAGCATATGACATCACAAATGATGAAATATCATTCACTGATGCCATTCACAGAGCACAATATTTTATTCACTTCTTTACTCACATGTGTTGGCAACGATATGGTTGATAGCAAAAATAGAGCTCAGTATTTATTTCGCATCTCGATTATCATAACTTGGAAATACGGTGGACAGATGCGCCAAAGTACATCATTTGTGACGTCTTAAAGACTACGCATTATTTACAAAATTGAACATTTTAGAATATTAATTAAAAATTAAGCGTTGGGAAAATCAAAATTTTCACGATCTATGTTTGTTTTTTCCCCTTGCTTATTTTATCAATTTCAATGACTAAAAGAAGTACTTTTGACAGAAGGAAACAACCCACAGTTCGCACAAGGGAAAAATAGTTTTTTTTCTCCACAAAAAGACGTTAGACAGCCCGAAAAATGAGACTAACAAATAATAAGGATAATAAAAAAGGTGTGTGTATCCATTTCGTTTTCGTTTAGTTCCCTAGTTTGCTTACTTTTTCTAAATTTCTGGAAAAAAAATCCCTTTTTACGCATTTTCCGCTGTTTCAAAACCGAAAACATAAACGATTACTGGAAAACATTATCGCCAACATCAACGTTTAGAAAAGGGGAAAAGAAAAAAATGCGGGGAATGATGGATAAAGAGCCCAAAATTTTGAAGTTTTCAGAGAAACTAGCATATCTGAAAAAAGAAAAGAACGTTAAGTTCCTTATAACAGAAGCACGTCACGTTTTCAGAAATTTGGCACAGAAAATACTTTGGTGAACGCCGCCGAATTTCTTCACAGTTCATGATAAATGAAAAAGCAGAAACAGTCCTGCAAAGCTACGTGCACATCAAAATCGACGGTTATTCACTTTTAAGGAAGTAAAATGTGTTCCTTTCCATATGAATAATACAACTCCCGAGAGCTGAAAGACATATTTTTGGGAGGAAAAAGTGCTGTAATGTAAATTGAAAATATTTTAATGCTTTTGGGGATTCGGATTTTTTTCTTTCTGTTATCACTTTGCAGGTTTTATGGTTATTTGGTACATTTATCTAACATTCGTATTCCATGCTTCTCTAGTACTTTTCTCGATTTTTATTTTTATTATTATTATTATTTTTTTTTTTTTTTTGTACTTTTAGAAATCGTTTAAGTTTTGCATTTGGGACTGGGATCATAATTTTCAAAACAATAAAAATTGAAATTGAAAGCAAAGTCCAATATGAAATGGTAATGGTACTTCAAATGGTTGGCACTTTAAATGTAGATCATTGAATAGGACGTTTGTCGAATGTTTACATAATGATTTTGTCTAAATCTTTGCTTTTACTTTGTGCGTTATTTTCAATGAAAGCTATACATTTAAGATTTAAATTGGTTTTGCTACATGATTGAAGAACACATCCTAAAGCACATTTATACCCTAAAACGTTAAAAAAAAATGAGACAACATTTTTTTTTTTAAATTAAGCCCATGAGCTACTGACATTGTCGACGGGTTGTTTTTCAGTAAGAAACTTCACAATTTTTATTTTTTACACTATTGAATATAATGAAGTCGCCTTAAAGCAAAAATTATTATTATTTTATTTAAAAAAAAAAAAATCTACTGGGGGTATATTTTTTTCTGCTTTTAACTTGTATTTACTTTAAAATAGTTGTGTTGCTCAACTTCCGCTAAACTCGTACCTTATATGGATTTCAAATATTTTAGTGAAAAGTGGCATTGAATTTACTAGGTTTTGCAATGATCGGCTTAGCCAATCTGATTTGTAGTTGTTATTTTACCTGCTACTCTGTATTTACCTTTTTTTCCCCAAATGTTTCCTTTTCTTAAATTGATTTTAATTTCCCTTTCTCTTTTCATACAACATACTTTTCCGAATATATATTTTATTTCTACAGCTTTTTTTCTTGAATTTTTTCTGCCATAAAAGGACGCAAATTCAAGATGTAATTTGTTCAGAAAATCTACTAATTAAAACTTCTATGAAAATTTGTTTTGCCTTATCTTTTATCCCTTTAATTTCTTATACATTTTTAGTTTTTCTTAATTTAGTCTTTTAACGAAATCAAAACGAACATATTTCTTCACTGGTGAAACCATAGTTATCGGGAAATAAACTTCTATCTACAAATTATTTGTTAAAAAAACATGTGACAGATATATGAAAAGAATATGAGAGTTATTTATGTAGGAAACTGGTACATACATTTCTCTGCAGTTATAGAAGTTGAGGAAGGAAATGTTTCTATTTTTCTTCGATCTTGGTCAAAGTGATTATTCTTTTGCGTGACTTTCCGTCATTGGGAAAAGTGTGATTCGATGTTTGTACAAAAGAAAAAGTACCCTTAAACATCTATAAATGCACGACGTTTTGTCTTAATAGTGACTTCTTGTGATAAATAAATATCTGTTGCTTCAGATTTATCGTTTACCTTTTGAGCTTGTCATGCTTGTTTTTGTCTCATATTGTCTCATGTAAAAAATTTCAATTAGTATTCTGCAAAATTACGTCCCATATATCCGAAACACAAAAAATAGAGTAAAAGTATGTACAGGGTGTTCCGTTTTAACCTGCAAGACCTTTATTTTCGCAACCGTTAGTCCTAGATTTATACTTCTAATTGCAAAAATGTTAAAAATCAGATGGAAAGTTAAGATATTGAAAGTTTGAAATAAAACTAAAAATAAGTCAAAAAATACAAAATTTAACTCTTTATACGGGCCTTAGGTCCCCTAATTTATGGTTAGGGAAATAATCTCCATTGAAAAACAATTCCAACACAAAAAGATTGAAATTAGTACGATCAATATCCACCGAGATATGAAACGCAGCGTTTTATGACTTACACCACTTTTCACTCGCCGTCAATAATACCTTTTGGGGGAAAATATAGCGGTTAACAAGTGTTTAAAATTATATGTGTGCATAGAGTGGTTTTTTGAAAAATTTCGAGGATTTGTAGTGTTTTTTTTTGCATAACATTTGCATTTACTTTTGAATAGCAATAAAAAATAGGAATACCTGATTTTTCTTACTTTGTCGACCTGTCATTCGCTTTGAGTTTCAATGGCGATGAGTTCCAATCTCATCTTCTGTATGGTCCTTTAAAACTTTGGACTGGAATATATCCTTGAGTTTTGTTAAGTCAAGTCGTGTCAATGTCAAGATTTTTTGTGTCAGTAATAGTTTTCAATGAAGATTATTTCTCCAAATATTAGCTAGGGGACCTAGCGTCCGTATAAAAAGTTAAACTTTGTATTTTTTTGATCCATTTTTATTTTTGCTTCAATATCTTAACTCTGCATTTGAATTTTAACATTTTTGCAACTGGAAGCATACATCTAGGACAAATGGTTGCGAAAATAAAGATCTTGCAGATTAAAACGGAACACGCTGTACATTGTCTAAGTCATTATGTTTCTAGTAAATGAAGTTGCCGAAATTAGTTTGGTTTTGTAGTACACAGCTTAAACTAACGGTATGAACTTGTTTTTTTTTCCAGAAAATAAATAAAGAAAGAAAGAAGCACGGTCCTCTTACCAAGGGCACAGAAACGATGATGGTACCATTTTTTGCAACTTTCTCGTTTTCAAGCGTTACGCAATTTAAATATAAAACATTTTAGGATATTTCAAAAAATTAACCTTGATAATTAGCTATGAAATGCTTATAATACTTTCAAGTAGTCATTGGCTATTCTCTTAAACTAGAAAATCGATCACCTAGGTATAATGTGTGAAAATTGCTTCTACATTTGAACGAAGCAATTGCCTGTTGGTGATATTTTTAAAGTTAAAATTTTAGCCCTAACTCCAGTGAATTTACCGTAAATGTTAGAGACAGCGATCATTGTTGACCCCTTTTTCGTTTCTTAATTCTGATGAAATGGCAGTTTGACCACTTGAACAGTTAAGTTATCGGATATAAAGTTTGGCGCATATGTATAAAACAATCCAAATTTGGTTCTAAATTTGAAAAGTGACTGACAATTTTGCCATTGAAATATACCCTTATTTTCTATATTTTAATTGCGTATATTCTGAAAACAATAAAGTGGCTAAAAATTTGTCCACCACCATCGGTTTTAGGCTCTCGATACATATAAAAGTCATGTTTCCACGTTTATTCTAGTGAGATATGTAATTAAATTTTAAATTGCAATTTTGAAATTGATTTAAAGTAGCAGTGACCTAATTATATGATGACTATTCAATTTGTTTTTAAAAAAGTATGCATGCTTGACTTATCATTTCTTTCATATCTTTAACAGTATTGAAACGAAAGAAAGAAAGAAAAGTTTGTTTCTTTTAAACAAAAGTGTTGTTTTGAAGATAGGTAAAGCATTTCCAGCCGAAAAATTGAGTAAATAATCAACGTATACCTCGGATTGTTTTTTGTACGATTAATGTGTTCTATTCGAATCGGGAAATCATCATTAGCAGTTTTTTAGAGGAAGACAGAAGCACACACATAACTAGTGGGCCACGTTTTCTAATATAAATCATCACTTTTTTTTTTTTACATTGCAAGTTGTTTGTTAATGTATTGAAAATGTATACACACATTTTAATAATATTTTTATAGAGAGTGCGCTACTTTTATGCCTTATCTACTTAAGTTCCTTTTCAGTTTTTCTGTTGCATCTATCTGCTGTGATCATTATTTAATGCATGTTGAAAAAAAAGGAGAAAAACCAAAAATATTTAAGGAAAACGTTTGAAGTTTTTTTAGTTTATCCGCTTAGAACTGAAAGCAAACCTATCTTCATATAAAAGTCAAGTTTCAGTATTTTTTAAACACTAGAATTACGGAAGGGGTCATTAATGATCCCGAGCAAACTTTTTTTGCTAACTGCTCTTTAATATTTTTGCTAAATTCTTAATCCTTTCTTGACTTTTCCTAAATCATTGCGCTGTGTGATACTATATAGTTTAAGTCCCAATCGGAAGGTTATACTTAGAATTACGGGAGGTGTAATTTTGACCCCTTTGAGAAAAAGGAAATGCTAATGCATTTCATCGCAGTAAATTTTTGTTCTGTAAGCTATATTTGTTTTTGCCAACAAGAAATAATAAAAGAGTGTCTACATATTATCACACTTGCCTGTCACGTGATTCGTAATACTGGAAATGCTTTATAAAGGAAAGAGAACAGTGAAAAGATATTAGGAATAGATGAATGATATTAGGTTCTGCTAGACGATTTATGTTTTTATTCATATTTGATAAAGTAGTTTGTTTTATTTAAGTGAATTTTTGTTTTTGTAAAAGAATATTATTGTATCGTAAAAGAGGGCTAAGGCAAGACGAAATTGCAAAAATGCTGCAAGAACTAGACGCTCTAGATCAAATGGGAAGGAAATACTCCTTGAAATTCGCTCACGCCAATGATCAGTATATTATATATCTTCCACAATATTTTGGACTGAACAGCTATAAATGCCTGAATTTTGTTCATGACATGTACAAAAGAAAGTATCAGCGGAAGGATTTTTTAGTTACGTTTAGAAGAAGGAGAACTCCGAGAGGAACACATACCAAGTACAAACAAACTTTTTCCAGCTGCAAGTAAATTTATGTAAATGCAAGATTCAGTGGAGTAAAAAAAAAGAAAGAAATGTCAAACACAAAAAAAAAGGCAAGGTTTAAAAAAAACTAACTTTGTGCTTCTCTAACATATATGTACAGTGGGATCCCGACTTAGGCGAGGGATGCGTTCCAAGACTCCTCGCGTCAGTCGAAATTTTGCGTTGTGGAAAAGTGTTGTGTATGTGATATTTTTAATAACAAACCCAATCATTTTAGACGATTTAAAACTGTTTTAGACATTTTTTAACTATATATTACCGTTTCCAATCAAGAGCTGAATTTTTACCGTATTTTTTTTTTTTTTAAAGCTGCATTATTCAATGTAAAATACTGTTACGATGCACAAAATCAATGATCAATGGGAGAGAGAAACATAAAAATGAAACAGTACGGTACATAAAGTATGCAGTTATAATAAAGCACTGCACTGTAAGAGTATACAGTATACAGTATACAGTAGATACAATAAGTCACATTTATAACTTAAAAATAATAAATAGTAATGTCCGCTAGTGATTTTCATCTCCTTGTGTTACAGTTAAATACAAATAAAGTAAATTAAAAAATAAATAAATAAATAAATAAATAAATAAAATTACAACGCAAATTTAAAAATAAATAAAAAAAGTATATTTTTTTTTATTTTTGTAAGCATATAATTAACAAAAACTAAACCAAAAATTACTTAAACCGTATTCAATTAGAAATTCTGTACAAACTCTCAGAAAACTTTTTTTTCCCTTTTTTTTTTTTTTTTTGAAAAACATAAGACAATGTTTTTCGATACGATGATTTTTGTAGTGGCTTTAAACCAGGAGACCAACATTACAGATATTACTTTCGTCTAATACCATCGTATATATTCTAGTTGTATAGCTTCGGCACTTTATAGTAATCTTATGGCTTTTGCCTTTCATCGTCCGAAATGAAGCGTTTACTTTTATATTCTCGCGAGACTAACAAAGAACGCACTACAGCTCTAAACTATCACACGAACAGTATAGAAAGAGAAATATCTGGGTCCACGACGGCACTTAGAATGCATTTTTATTGCAGTTATATGGAGCATTAAAAAGCAAAAAGTATTATTTTAACCTGTATGCAGGTGATTGCTGGTTTTTGATGTTACTGAAGGTAATTTCTTTCGGACTTTATGTGGTCTTGTAATTTAACTAATCCATATGATAAGTTTTGTGACTGTGAGGCATTATATTTCGTTTACGAGGAGGTCTACTGCTCTATGTTCCAAGATATAATCGTAAAAAAATCAGTTTGTATATTCAAAAGAAAAGACCATATTGTGTCCAAGGAAATAATACTCAACATAAAAAACACCAAAAAGTCGTATGTGGCTGAAAATATTGCCTACCAAAATGCTGTCCTTTATCTATCGAAATACGTTATTTGTGCGAAATTTTGTAAAATTTAACATACATTATTACTTATTTAATCTATAGATCGAGAGAAAAAACGGAGGGGGGGGGGGAGGGCACGTTTTGAAATGAATTATTTAAGAAGAAAGCAATTTATGCATATTTGTTACTGAGCAATCAAAGCTGCTCGGAGCTCTCACTTTTTCTGGAAAATGTATTTAAACTCCATTAAATATGAGTAGTATATCGTGTGGTTGATTTTAGTTTCTTTACATAACTTCTATGAAATTAATCTCACAACATTGCATCATCTGTTGAAGCTATTGAACATTCAATCCTGTTTTTGACATAAAAAATTTAAATTCTGTCAATATTTCAGAGGCTCTAAAAATTTAACCATTTTTAAAGCATTGGCGAGGAAATTACGCCTAATGCAACAGCGTTGAGGTGTCGAAAAAATCTTTTCAGCATTTTGCCAAAGAAAAACATTAATACAAGAAAGTTAAATAAGAAGTTTTTTTTTTTTTTTTTTTTTGCAGTTGTTTAAAATATTTTAAATATACAGAAGCACGTAATTTTTTTAATTAACTTTAAACGCTTAGGTATGATAATTATGAGCTAGGCTACGGTAACGTGGTATTTGTTTAAAATTTTAATAGAACTTAAAGTACGTTTTCTGACCTAATTAAATTATTTGAAAGAATTTTAGCATTTAAACGAGTCATTTGAAATTCCTGTGATGTCTTAATTTTTTAAAGCTTGTCACCATCACGTCACTAAATCTGCTTAATGTTACTGTTGTGCACATTTCTAAGGGTTCTAAGGACCTTTAACCTTCTAAATTTTGGATTTTTTGAAAAAAATTATGTTATGTATAATTTTATTCTGAGCATAGTTAATATACAATATATATATATATATATATATATATATATATATATATATATATATATATATATATATATATATATATATATATATATATATATATATATATATATATATATATATATATATATATATATATATATATATATATATATATATATATATATATATATATATATATATATATTCGTACTTACGATAAAAGCAAATTCATTTACTTTTTTTTTTCTAAAACGAAATTGTGCTGTTTAAATGCATGTTATATCATGTATTTTTCTTTCAGATTGTTTTTTTTAATTTAAAACTAAAACTGTAACTATATCTTGTACAGAAATTTGATTACAAGTATTTTAATAATGGTTATTTTTTGTGTCTCATTAACATTTTAAGACCCCTAAGACCCCTTAGATTTTTTGAGTCGACCGCTTTGTGAATTACGGTATAACTTTTAACGTATTGTGAGTCTTTAGTTTTTGTTTTTATAATATCAAGTATGAATAGGAAGTTTGAATTATACATAACATAATTTTTTCAAAAAATCCAAAATTTAGAAGGTTAAAGGTCCTTAGAACCCTTAGAAATGTGCACAACAGTAGCATTAGGCAGATTTAGTGACGTGATGGTGACAAGCTTTAAAAAATTAAGACATCACAGGAATTCCAAACGACTCGTTTAAATGCTAAAATTCTTTCAAATAATTTAATTAGGTCAGAAAACGTACTTTAAGTTCTATTAAAATTTGAAATGTATGCAAAGTTTTAAATTTAAGAAACACAGGTCTGTTGGCTGGATACAATCTTCGATTAAAGATGTAATAATTTGCTAGAAAAGACGAGTTCAATTTTTTTTAAACATATTGTATTTACTTATGTTATGTGCGTTTCATAATACGTAAATAGTATGCCATAATTTAACCAAAAAACAGAAACGCAGTTTTAACCATTATTGTATGTCAACTGTTAATATTGTATGTAACTAATTAAAAAAATAATAGTTAAAGAAACAGAAAACATTTTTAACTTAGGGATAAAAAGATTATTTTTTAAAGCAGCGAAATTCATTTTGCAGTCGAAACATTTACGAACTAATAAAGATCTTACTAGTGTGATCACATCCACAAAAACCTTTCTCATTAAAATGGAGAAGGACTACCAAAGAAGATTAATGTACTATCTTAATTTTGAGCATTTAGATTTTTTGACACCATTAACAGTTCGTCCTGATTTGATTTTTCTCGTCATATACATGCACACATACATCGAGATACAATATGATTTTAAAAAGTCGCCAAAATGACCAATGTTTAAATTTCTAGAGAAATACCTAAATATCTCTACTTTATGTCACATAAATGTAGTCTTCATCCTGCACCTTTAAATATATTTTTACTTCCTTTTACAAAAAAGGAAGTACTGTTTTCGCGAAAAAAATTTTTACTCAAAAATCGGCCTTAATTTCTATTTTGCTCACCCCCGAATGAATGTTGTGTTTATTTTTCAACCCGATCACACGTGGATATATGCCTAGGAACGTACAGACACCCGAAGTGTCCATTTTGACGATCCCCGAGTTAATTACAACGAGTTTTCTCGTGACGTCTGTATGTACGTATGTATGTGCGTATGTGTGTATGTGTATATGTATGTCGCATAACTCAAGAATGGAATGTCCTAGAAAGTTGAAATTTGGTACTTAGACTCCTAGTGGGGTCTAGCTGGGCACCTCTCGTTTTGGTTGCATTCGAATGGTTCAAAGGTTGTCTTTTTCTCCTTTTTGGGGGGAAATCATTGTTAATTTTGATGTGAACTCAAGTGGTGTTATAATTCGGCGGAAGGCAATATATCGTCAATCTTTTAGTGCCAAATTTTGTCTCCAACTTGGCGACAAATTTGGAATTTTTTTTTTTAAATCTGGTTTCAATTTGGTCACTTTTGATGATATTTAGAAAGTAAACTATTGAATCACATTAAAACTACTAATAATGAGAAAATTACATTAAATTGGAGTAAAAGGAAGTCATGTGATCCTTCCAGCTCGTTTAATACTGTAACTCATATTCCATATATATCAGTATTTCTTTAAATTTCAATTCAATTTCAAGTTTTGGGCAGATAGTAGGGATACTTTTCCAAGAAATTTAACCAAACGTATATAAAACATGGTGTTATAAGGGGGACTTCGTTACAAAATTTGAAAAAAAAATTTCGAAATGGGATAAAATATAAGTTTTTGGGGGAATTTGAGTCTCACTCTGCATGCAGAAGATAAAGTAATCTATAAGTAATACGTAATATATATCAGCAATTTAGTAAAAATATTAAATAATCAAACTGAATTTTAAAAAAGTTTAGAAAGCCATCGCCGATCTAGTTTGGTGATTTTCAGATAGAAATAAGGTCAAGTTAACAATTATCCATGCATGATTTCTGAGTCTAATTGCATTAAATAACCTTTAAATTTCAAAACAGTATAATTAAAAGCTTATGTAATGATATTACATTTGTTAAGCATAAAAACTAGGTTCGGCAGTTCACTGTCCAACCTGATTTCTGCGATAACTTTTCCCTAAGCGTCTTTGGCGACAAAAGTGCAATTCTAATCTAGTTTGGCGGCCAATTCAGCTAACTGTCTCCAAATGTGACGCCAATCAGGATAAAACGTGATTTTTTTAATGATATAGGTACCGTTTAATATCTACTGTTAAGGATAGTGTGGAATGGTTTCCTCTGAATACCTTGCATCCAACGGTACTGGTATCAGGCTGAGATAGGGTTAAAGATAGACAGACAAACGTATTAGTAAAAGTAATTATAATATGATATTTACTTATTTCATTTCATGTTTTCTGCTAATAATACCATCTATTGAGTTGAGTAAAAATGTCAACAACGTGCATAAAGTACAAATAAAGTAGTAAAATATAGTTAAAAACTCAGCAAACAGTTGTTTCGGGGCTGTCTTATGCAAGCCGCTTCATCAGTGCAAAAAAAAAAAAGAACGAAAAGTCCACACAATGTAAAATGTACGATAACTGAACAAAAAATGGAAGGAAGCAAAGTAAATAGACATGGAAACCGGAAACACATGCGTCACAGAACAGCAACTACACCTATAGTGCGGAAAAACGTCACAAACAAAAAAGGTTTTTAAAGATAAGATTTACAAACACTGGGGAAAGGGGGAGTACTCGACGAATCATTAACTATTGAAACAGAATTTTTCGAAATGTAATAGGATTCCCAAAAATCTAAATCATAAATCGAGGAACACCCATGAATAACCTTGGCAGAAGAAAAATCGAAAATATGATTGAAAGACCAACAGTGTTGTGCAATCGAGGAATGTTTTAAATCTTGCTTCTTGACATAATTTTCATGTTCCTTAATATGGAATTGAAAAGATCGTCGGGTCTGTCCTTTGTATGTCATTTTACACTGACAAGAAATGCTATAAATGCCCCATCGGTCAAGTTCCGGAACCGGGTGTTTTAGTTGCGAAAATTTAAGTTTGTTGGTAGGGGAAAATGCAACTGAAAAATTAAACATTTAAAAAATTCTTGCAATTTGAAGACTGATTCTTGGAAAAAAGGTTAAAACAAAAGTTCTGAATGCCGCTAATTTTTGTTGAGGGGGATGAACAGATAATTTATTTGGGGGAAGAGTGAATGCAAAGGGTTTACGGAAAGCAGTAGTGATAAAATTATTATCTGAACGAGTGATGGAAACATCCAAGAAAGAGAGATGATTGTTCGATTCTATTTCAACGGTGAATTGAATATGTGGATCAACACAGTTTAAAACCGACAAAAGACTATCACAGTCATGGAAAGACGAGTCCAAAAGAACAAAAATATCAACGTATTTGACGTAAAATGAAAACTGTAAAATTTTAAATAATTTAACCTCAAAATAGTGCATATAAAAGTCGCTTATGATGGGACTCAACGAGTTACCCATCGCGAGACCCTCGGTCATTCAGAAAAAATTGTCGAAAATAAAAGTATTTTATTCTAAGCAGGACCTAGTTAGCTTACACAATTCATCGATCTCAAAACAAGAGAAATTATGTTCTGCCAATTTCATTTAAAAACAATCCATCGCCCCTTCAACCGGCACGTTAGTGAAAAGAGATTTAACGTCGAAAGAGGCCATGACATGATCTTTTAACTGAAAATTACGAAGTTTGTTAACAAAATGAAAAGAATTCCGAACAGTGAAAGAGTTGGTGGGTAGATAAGGTGAAAAAACAGAAACCAAAAATTTTGCCAGTTTGTAGGAAGCAGTACCAATATTAGAAACAATGGGACGGAGAGGAATAAGTGGTTTATGTACTTTCGGTAAAGCGTAAAATCTAGCACAACGTGCGACAGAAGGAATAAAATGTTTCTTATAGGTATCAGAATTTGACGGGGAAGACTTAATAGCGATACCAATGGATTTCAATTCCTTTGCACTCGGGTCCTTCTTAATTTGTTCATAAGCTCCCTCTGTGATTAAATTATTGCATTTATTAACAATCTATTTTGTTCAAAACAACAATTTATCCCCCCCCCTATCCGCATTAGTAATAATCAAATCAGGATTTGAACAAAACTCATTGACATAACGCTTAACATTGAGTAACTTATTATTGTGAAACTGCGAATTAAATTTGATATTGTTAGAAATGAGATGTCGAATGGAATCTTTCTGTATGAAAGTTAAAGCACTGAATTTCATGGCCTTCTCAACAGGAGCAATTGAACGAGGAAATGACGGTTTGAATGGAACAGCAAAATTACTATTGAATTTTAAAGAATTGATTTGTACAGAATTTAGGGGAAAATCTGAGAGATTAAGAACAGGTTTTACGTTAATCTTAGGCAAATCAAACACCTTTGACTCCGAAGCAAAATTACAAAGAGTTATCAATTTTTTATTGAGGATTGATCTGTGTTTTCTAGAAGAATACAAAGCTCTATGCCAGGATCTCTTTTCCAAATAATCAAAACTCGTTCAGACAATAATTTTATCACTACTGTTTTCCGTAAACCCTTTGCAGTCACTCTTCCCATACATAAATTATCTATTCATCCCCCTCAACAAAAATTAGCGGCATTCTTTAATCGCTGCAGAATTGAATTATTTAAAAAGTGTTGCATTGGATCAGCGGTTTAAAATTGACATCATTAACACATTACACAGGAAACTTATCAATTCAACTAATAAAAATCAAGCACTGTCTAAGATGAATTATTCTAATTTGGTTTTGTTACCCTTTTTTCAAAGAATCAGTCTTCAAACTGCAGGAATTTAAAAAAAAAGTTTAATTTTTCAGTTGCATTTTCCCCTACCAACAAACTTAAATTTTCGCAACTAAAACACCCGGTTCTGGAACTTGAACGATGGGCATTTATAGCATTTTTTGTCAGTGTCAAATGACATACATGGGGCAGACCCGACGTTCTCTTAAATTCCGTATTAAGGAACATGAAAATTATGTCAAGAAGCAAGATTTAAAACGTTCCTCGATTGCACAACACTGTTGGTCTTTCAATCATATTTTCGATTTTTCTATTGCCAAGGTTATTCATGGATGTTCCTCGATTTATGATTTAGATTTTTGGGAATCCTATTACATTTAGAGAAAATCTGCTTCAATAGTTAATGATTTGTCGAGTACTCCCCCTTTCCCGAGTGTTTGGAAACCTTTTGTTTGTGACGTTTTTCCGCACTATAGGTGTCGTTGCTGTTCTGTGACGCATGTGTTTCCGGTTTCCATATCTATTTACTTTGCTTCCTTCCATTTTTTGTTCATTTATCGTTCGGTCTACATTGTGCGGACTTCGTTCGTTCTTCTTTTTTGCACTGATGAAGGGGCTTGCGTATGACAGCCCCGAAACAGCTGTTTGCTGAGTTTTTAACTCTATTTTACTACTTTCTTTGTATTTTAAGCACGTTGTTGTCATTTTTACTCATTCCATAGTACAAAGTTTTCGACTGCATTTTTACAATCCATCTATTGCGTTGTTTTAACTAAAAGGAAACTCTATTCATTTGGAGCTTAAGAAAGTTTTTCTATTAAATAAAATCATTCCAAACAGTGCTTAATCAATTTAGTAGTAACACGTTCTTCCATTTTCGCAAAGTGTAATATTTTAGGTACAAAAGGAGGATTTGTTTAATTAACTTATTTGTAAAGCAAATTTAATATTTTGCTTTGCAAATTGCTTAGCATGAACAATAAAAAATAAGCATTTCACGGGAATCGCTTGCGAGATTATGCTGAAAAGCAGGAGAAACCTATCATAAAAAGAAATACTTAGGATATTTGACAACAGACCTCTTTTAGTTAGTTGCTAATTTCCAGTAAAACTACACTTTGGTGCTTCAATTTTCACGAAGAAAGTAACAACTCATAAAAGTTAACTATTGCTTTATTCGACAATCTTAATTGATCTTCTTAATGTTTGAGCCAATTAAAATGAAAACTAACTTTAGAATGTATAACTACGTTAAATATTCTGAAAATAAATTTCCTAAGTACTGACTCGGTAAATTTTTAATTACCAAAGTCGAAGAAAATATCTATAACGGATTTAAAAGCACACATGATAAGGACGGCACTTTTGTTTTAAAATACCAACAACTTTACAACATTGATCGTTGATTTCATGTAATGATTTAGACTAAAACTTGTCTTTGTATTTTGCTCGTTTTCCAAGTGTTTTGCTTCTTTTCCTTAAAAAACTAAAAAAATAAACAAGACAGGCGGTATGAAACTCTTCCGCACAGTGCAGTATAAAAGTATCTTAACTTTGTAACCAGGGCTGTTCGATTTTAGCCGCGACAAAAAAGGCCGGCCGGCTTTTTTTTTTGGTTTAAACCGCTTAAAAAAACCGGATTTTAAAAGAAAAAACCAAATTTTATAAGAAAAATATCTTTTTTGGGTTATTTTTACTGATTTTAATAAAGATGAAAATTATCTTTGTATCCTTAATTCAATTACAACTGTATTAAATCAAATTCCACGAAACAAGAATAAAAATTTGGTAGTTGTTAAATAACGTCGTTCCGTACAAAAAATTTGCTCTCTATTAAACAAACTAGTTAGTTCAATAGAATTTAAATGATTATAAATAAGTTATAGTTAAGAGTTCAAAAGATCACATGACAATTCTGCTGTATACCAGACATTTGGTTCAAACTTTAAACAACAATGCACTTATACCTTTTCTTTTAATCACCAAAACTCTGTCTTATTTTCTGAAGAAAAGTGAAAAACATTTTCAGAAAAAATAGCTTCCTATAATAAGAATAAATATAAGAATATATAAAAAACTAACAAGACCATATTGGTGAATGAATTTAAAATATGCCGGAATGATATATACTAGATCTATAATTGTTGATAGGAACATAACATAAATAGTTGCCTCTGTGCTAAACACTGAAAAGATCCCCGATCACTGCAATAAGTCTTTTTATTTTTTTATATGGAGTAGTATAGTATGAGGAACTGGTGGTTAAATCTTTTCTAGTTTTTGGAAGTACTATTTTATGGGAAGAAGGAAGTACTTGAAAGAGGTCTGTCGGATTTTAACCTGGAGAAAAGACGAATTTTTATAGTTTAAACCACTTACTATATCATTTAGTTTTCGTTTTTTCACTAAGGTGTTAATCTATAGCAGCAGAAATCTAAAATATAATGTTTAATGAACGCATAAT
Organism: Uloborus diversus; assembly: GCF_026930045.1. Lineage (NCBI taxonomy): Eukaryota > Metazoa > Arthropoda > Arachnida > Araneae > Uloboridae > Uloborus > Uloborus diversus. Next base: position 106,354,789 of record NC_072731.1, read on the forward strand.
TTATTTCCGTTTTACAAATATACATCTAGATTGATAAAAAAAAAAAAAAAAAACAACACTTACGTAGGCATGAAAAGGGGCACATTATTGCGTACAAGTGCTTTAAGGATGATACTTTCAGGCTTAAAGATATCAGCTGATGTTGAGGATTATCCAACAAAAGTGTAAGGGTTTTGTCAGAAGTGATTTGCAGTTTTTGTGTATACATGCCTTTTATCATTTTACTTTCAGCAAACTCATTGTCTTATTACTTAAATTGATATTTGTTAGCTCATTAAAATGTATAGAGATCATTATTTTGAAGAATATTGTGCATGATTTATAAAATTAAAAAAAAGGCTCTTTTTTTTTTCAAAAAAAGGCTAAAAAAAGACCGGCTTTTTTGATAAAATCCGGCAGACTTGGCTTTTTTTTAGAAAAGTGCCGGCTTTTTTGCTGCCCTGTTTGTAACAGTTATTAAAGTAATTGTACTTGTTCAGAAAATTTCTACTCTTTGTACAATTGAAAGAGGGACTGTTTTGGTTGTTCAGTTTACAAAAAAATAATTCTTGAAAACGTTAAGGTCAAGAGAACTTGGAAAAACCTTTTTTCTCTGGTTAGAAAAAAAATGATAATTTTTGATCGTTTGCTCTTACAAAAAATAAAACTCCCCACATCATGTTCAAAAACTCATTGGAAGGGACCTTTCTGAGAAACCTTGTATTGCACAAATTCAACGTTACATTTACCACGAGTTCCACCTCCAAAAGTTCTAAATACCGATTTTTTGATGGTAAAAACATGAAATGATTTTTCTCTTCAAAGAGGTTTTTACTCCTTTTGTGCGAAATAATTGTCTGTCACTTGAGGATTTAACTTATGTAGGAAGCAAATGTTTTAGAAAAAAATTAAACAATTATAACGCTAAACTAATCGTTCCATTTGTAAATGTTGTTTTTAATAGGAAAACATTTTTACAAACTATTTTTATAAACCTTGAAACTCACAGTATAAAATAAAATAAAAAAAAAAAAAACTTTTTAGGTGCATTAATAATTTTGTGAGTTTGTCATGTTATAAAGATGAGTTATAATAAAGTAAAATAAATATATAAGAATTGTCATTCTCTTTAAATATTTTGTAATAAACCTTAACTGTAACTTCCATTGGTACCATGCCAATTTTAGAAAAAAGATTGAGTTTAGTTAAATTTCCGGCTCATTTAAAGAATAAATTCATATTTAAGAGTATTGCAGAGTTCAATATGTTTTGTTCAACTTCAGTAAAAAGCTAAAATTCTAAAATCCTTTCGCTGTAGTGTTATAAACAGGTCTTTTCTGCTGCTGGGGATTGGCTTTCTAACAATTTTTATCACGCAAGCTTTAAATGAATGTTTGTGATGAACACTTTGAAGTTACAGAATGTCTGACCCGGTAAAATGTAAATAAAGCGTTCTAGTAAATGTGTAGTCAATACAAGAAAAGGAAAAACCTTGTAAAAAATAGAATTAGCGCGAAGACGTCTCCTATCGGTGAAAAGTAGAAACACATTAGATGTCGCTGAACCATCATAGAAAGATGTAATGCTAGAACTCCATATAACTTTTTGTCATTCCTTAGTGCTATAGTTCAATCAAATTGGAAAGTACGGGGTCACTAGGGAGCTAAAGTGCAAAAGCGCTGTAGTTGAGGGGCATGACGGGGACACTGGCCCTGAAAGATTTGGTTTTTTATTGTAAAAATAAAGCAAAAGTACTCTAAATTGGTTTCGAATCAATTTTTCTATAGGTGAGTCCCCCCAAATTAGTAAGTGAGTTCAACAAAATATGTGTTTCCAACTATAGCTCTAGTCACCCCTCATTTAGATAAATCTTACATTCTCCCGTTTAACTTATGACACTAAACCAACCTGTAAATGTGTAGGGTAAATACTTAAGATAACCGAAATTATAATTTCGGGAACTTGTTTTGAAAATTACAGTACATAAAAGAGAAACAATGTGTTTTATATTATAACTTCATTAAAACATTTTTTTGTTTGACAGTACATTTGTACCTTAAAGGAATATTGAACTTAGATCACTTTTTTTTCATGAAGCCAAGAGAAAAATATTTTTTTTTTTTTTTTTTTGATGAAAATCTTTTTATTTGATTATTAAAAATACTCTTTTAAAAAAATGTGTTATTAAAATGACAAATGAATAAATGAGTACATAATGAAACAATAAACAAATAAATGAACTAATTAATGTCTGAAAAATCATAAAGGAGTAAATTAAATAGTGAAAGAATAAGAAAATAAATGAAAGAATGAAAAAAATGCGTGAATTATTAAGTAGAGAAAAGAAATTGAAGTAACTAATTAATGAATACGTAAGTGGTTTAAAAGTTATTGAATAAGTAAAAAAAAATAACTATTTTCCTTGCCCCATCCAGTTAGTCTATTATGCACCTGACTAATTGTATACAAATTTAAAATAAAAATTATGCTTCACATTTAAGATATGCCGTTTACAGCATTAGTAGATCTCATTAATTATTTAACACAATAATAACAAAAAATTTTAGATTTTTAAATCAATAAAAATAATTATTACTTACAACAAAACTTTACAATATAAGTTATAAGTTTTCGACAATTGCTTTTACTATCATGTGCTTTGATCTTCAGAACGTACTTTTTTCTTACTGGAATAGACTACTTGTGCACTTAAAAGTTAAAATGTTACCAGATATGTGGCACTAAAAACAGGTAAACATTTTTTCATTACAACTTGTCCGGCTATTTCATTTTCCGCCACATTTTCCTACATAACTAACAAGTTTAATTTTAACACCGTTCATAAGATTTCATTTATTTTATGCGGTGTGCAGCACCATTTCTTTTTACCTATAGTAACATCATGTTTGTTTTTCAGTCTTGATTGTAATAAAAACTTTTCTTTTTAATACTCTTAAGGCATCCCTACTGATCCCAATAATTAATCTTCCTGTCACGTATCCTAAGCAATACTTATTACAAAGATACTGATAGCGCAAAGATCTTCGAGAGAGATTCTGTCGCGCTGAAACCTTTTCTTGGTCCTTGTGCCGCTCAGATATGTCAAGATTAGGCTCTTAGGAAATTGAAAGCTGAAAGTTTATTGTTTAATGACAATAACTGCATTCACTTCCTTTCAAAATTTAATCCAACTACCAAACATTCTTCCAGGATATTTTTAGACGTTTCAAGAATGTCAACGCTTGAAATATGGACTTATCTGATCGGACTTTTTAATAATACTATATGACTGAGTAGAAATAGTATATTTTTATTTGCATTATTATTTTAATACAAATCTTACTTTTTTAATATCTCATATTTTTAAGATCTAAGTTAGGAAGAGAATACTACTTCTAAAAACTGTTTTAATCAATTGAAACTCGAGAAAATTACGAAAAAATGCGTTAACAGACGTTTCGTATTAATAAGGACAGATAAGAAATTTGAAGCTCTTCCAAAGTATTTTTTTGACAATATGCAAAAGGTATAATTTTTAAATAAATATAGCATTAAAATATTAAAAGGATTCTAAATGCTGACACTCGCTTAAAAAAGTTAAAATTTGTGAACACCAATGAGTAAACGATGGTTTTATCAAAATTGGGCGTTTAGCTCGTTGTTTGTGTTTTCATATTATCTTTTCTTAACATTTTGAAAAACTTAGCATTTAAAGTGGTACAGTAGAAAAATACAAAGTAAGGATCGTATTCTTTTTTGCTTCAATTGGTTGACATTAGATTGCTATTTTTCAATGACAAAATCATGCAAATTATTTCAGCATTATGCCTGCATAAAATATTAAATAATTGGAACTATTTATAGTAGGCATATCAATAAAGATGTAACTGTTAATATGAATTCTTGAACGTAGTTTCAGAAACTAAAATAACGCGTATATACATTTGTAATACAAACAAAATACATTACTATAGTTCATTACTTTTAAGTAATTTTAATTCGTTACATAGTGTTGAGTATACTTTAATGTAAATTTTCAAAAAGTGCAAGCAGTAAATATCTTGTGATATTTTAAATACGAGATATTTTCCATTTGAAGCACTTTGATGGGAAAAAATGTTTTTGCTTTTATAATGAAGGTTTTCATTCGAGTCACATTTTTGATACATTTCAAGAAAGTGATGAAAAATTATTGATTATCAAAGTATTTGAAGATTTTTGTCACAGCTAAAAATCGACCATAAAGAAAAACTTCAATTTATCTCTTCCATTTTCGAATGCAAGCGTTTTTAAATATTTTATTTCTTTGGTTGGTGGAAAAGTTTTTTCTTTCATGCTTATTCTGATGCGATGGAAAAATATCTGAATAAAATCGACTTTTTTCTCAACTTTCTTTTCAAAATCGCGACCAACTAAAATCCTAGGTCATGGCCCGACGTGTAAGATAATATCTTGAAGAACGTCGGAAAGGCGAAAAAATGATTCTCAGAAAGGAAAGAACGCTTTCACGTATTACTGCATTCTCTGTTATATTTAGAATATAAATTTGGTGTGTAAAATGCACTAATATTTACACAAACAAATAGAACTTTCCAATATTTCTCATAAATATGTAAGTATACGGTTACAACTTATTCATATTGTAGTTGAAGCACAACTATAGTTGATTTTTTTTTCTCACACAAATTTGAAATTAAAACTATGTATGTACAATCGCATAAAATTATGATTTCATTCAATAATTTTCTTAGGCATACTTTTTATGTGAAAATACGAATTATACTAATACTTTTAACACGGATGTAACGTTTACCGTTAACTATTAAATTTGTTTCTGTGATCATTTTTAACAAGCACTAACTGAGCATAAAATTATAAAACCAGCAATTTCTACAAAATGTCTGAAACAAATTTTTAATATGTTCAAATAATATTAATACTAATCAAGACGAATGTAAAAAGTGTTGTTGATAACTATAAAATTATTTTCTCTGTTAAGTTAAGAGTGTAAACCCGGTTTGTTTAAACTTCTCAATTCTTCAAAAATATTTTCCGCTATAAATTCGTAATTATAAACCCCTTTCCGCGTATGCAATCACTACTGACAATGGTGAAGCTGAGGTAAAAATAAAAAGGTTTTTTTGTCATGCTACTCTCTGAAGCAGCGAGTACCCACAACAAGATCATATAGACAACCGTGACAAATATTTCATTTTAAGAACGACAAGTATACTTGTGAGCAGGGTCTAAAAAGTTTCGGGCGACAGGCCACCCTGGTGACTAAAAAATACTTTGGCAGCTAGATAATTCAGTTCAATTCAGTTCAAGAATCTTCTACAAGCCGTGTTGCATTGGCTTTTCTTATAAATGCAGAGAAATACTTTGCCTGGACAGAAAAAGTTTTCCTGCATCCTAATATTCTATTATTTTTGTCAAACTCGTTATTGCTTATGAGTTTTCGTCAGCTGTTGTTGTCCCCAAAATGCGGTAATACGCCGTTTGACATATACTCTTTGTTATAAGTCGCGATGTTTGTTAAAATTATTTCATTTAAACAGTTTTCAAAATCCTCATTTTGCAGCATCATAAAGGCCATTTTAGAACAAGAAGAAAAATTAAGAGAGTTCAACTCTCTTAATTTTTCTTCTTGTTCTAAAATGGCCTTTAAAGTTATCGTGATGTTTCCATTGTTTCAATGTAATAATAAGTATCTAAGAGTAAAGTTTATTAAGGAGTTTCTCAAAGTGAGTCGAAATCCTTATCCGCTATTTGATGAGGCAAAAGTGGCAGTTTTTTGCATAGATAAATGTGACACATATAGCAGGCATTCAGCTATAAGTCCTTCCATTTTTATGCAGTTTTGCACCTATAGCGATTAAAGCTGCAAAAGTGGCAGTTTTTTGCATGGATAAATGAGACACATATAGCAGGCATTCAGCTATTTCTCCCCTATAAGTCCTTCCCTTTTTGTGCAGTTTTGCACTTATAGCGATTAAAGCTGCGAAAGTCTTATTTGACTGGAGGGGTAAGGAACCTACTTGATTTTAATGATTGAAATACATCAAATAAAATTAGTTACTGTGATTAAAAAATAAAATAAATAGTAATATAATAAAAATTTCAAACTTAAGCATTAGGAAGCGTAGTTAAATTAATTTGGTAATAAATAGTGTAACTTTACAAACAAAAATAACAAAATTAGATCAGAGAGGAAGTGGATATTGCATTTAAAAATTTACGAAAATAATAATAATAATAATAACCAAAGAGAGATAGAGAGAGAGAGAAGACAGAAGAAACTATATACCGATTTTTTTTTCTAGCAGTTTAAGTAAAAATGTTTTAATTGTTTTATTTTATATTTTGCTTATTAGAAATTTGCATATAGTGACATAATTCGTTTGTAATATTGATAGAGAAAACTTGTAAACAGAAAGAAACATTTCCAGAAAAAAAAACATGAAACCTTGAAATAAGTTAATACACAAATGTGAAAGAGAGACTTTCTTCAAAAAGTGTTTCATATGTTACTTTTATGTAATACTGATACTAATTTTTCAAAGAGTATATTCTCATAATTCGTTTTTTTTTTTTAAGTTTTGTTTTAGTGTTTTTAATTGTGCTTCGCTTAAGGATTTTTATATTCTACACATACTATTAACATAAAAGTACGATAGATATTTAAACAAGTTTCAGACAACGTTTTATTCACGAAATATATGTAAATATTTATTTTCTCTAAAACTATTATCTTCTCAGAAACTGCACAGTTACACGTTCTCTAAAGTTTGACTTTTGCTCCTTAAAACTCACTCCATGCGCAAAATATCAAACATTTTAATTCATTGTCAATTTGTACACAAAGCTTATTTTTTTCATTTAATCTCTAGTATCAGCACACATTTTTTCTCCCTCTCCTATTCTAAAGGATGTATACGTTTCCGTAACCATGACAACGAAATCCAAATGCAAACACACCAGTCTGTATGTACACTCATCCATACAACTTAAGCATATCGACAAAAATCTGTAAGGAATATCAGGAGAGGACGGAGACATCGAGTGGAGAATACTCAGGAGCCCTGTTCGATATTTCCCCACATAACGGTCCGTTGGATACGTCACTTTTGCAGGCACCTTCATACGTCTTCACAGTACCAGGGATAACGGTGAGAACAAATGGGGGCTTTCCTGATAGCTATTCCATTTATATTTGGATGAAACGGGATTTGTGGCAGCATACACGGCGAATTTACAGGATTGGGAAGTGGATTATCTTGGCTAGAGGATACTCGATGTTTACGTCTCATATTCGTCTGTGTGTATATATGAATGTATATATTATTCTATTTTTAAGTTGATACGTAGGAAGGTTTAAAACAGTTTGAAAGGTATATATATAGAAAGGTATCATTTTATAAATTGGTGCGAAAGGAAGGAATTGTTATCTTAAGATGTTGTTTCTCCAAAAAAAGAGAAAAGAAGAAACAAATGGAGGGAAAAAAATCCCACACCAATTTTTTGCTTCTAGTTTAAAAAAAAAATGTTTTTTTTTTTTTTAAATTTTTATTTTATTTTACATTTTGAAGATCAAATAGATAAACTCATTTCATAAAGACTAAACCATTTAAAATCAGACACACATAAACACACACGGACTAGATAGTTTACTGTTACAAGGAGAAGAAAAAAAAAAGTCTAAAAGTTCATTATTTGTTTTTTAATTTTATCATGGTTCCTAAAAAAAACACAAAAAAGAGAAAGTTTAGACTTCAGTAAGGGATTTTGACGCTTATTGGTTTTAAACAAAATACAAAAATCTGATCTTTCTTAATTTTTCTCATTTTTTTAAAAATTATTCATAGCTACTTGCCGACTAGATTTAAATAGGTAAACTCACTAGTAGTGACCCCAGTTAAGCATATTTTTTGTCTCTTTTAATAATTGGGTCTACAATATTAATTTCAATTTTAAAACTCAATAAGCGTATCATAGCCCAACTATTCCTTAATTGTCCCATTTTCTAAAAATGCTAGGATTTCAATTTTTTAAATTTTTATCCATTTTTTCCCAAATTTCAAACTTGATCCATTAGTGGTCACTCCGGAATCTGAAATTGTCAGTAGTGGCCACATGCATGAGTCAGTAGTTGCCATCTGACATCCTTTCCTTAGAATTTACATTACTTACTTTAAATTCAAATAACTGATGAATAAAATTGATTCAATATGATAGTTTTATTCAGTACCAATATATTAATCACATTTTTATTTTACATTTTTTCTTCAAACAATAATAAAGCTTTATTATTGTTTGAAGCTTTGAGCTTTATTAATCATCTAATAATAAAGCTCAAAGTCTCTCTGTCTGGAGGATGTATGGATATCTGTGACGCGCATAGCGCCTAGACCGTTCGGCCAATTTTCATGAAATTTGGCACAAAGTTAGTTTATAGCATGAGGATGTGTGTTAGTGTGTAACATGGTGGTCGAAGCGATTTTTCGAAAATTCGATGTGGTTCTTTTTCTATTCAAATTTTAAGAACATTTTCCGGAGCACAATTATCATAAGATGGACAAGTAAATTACGAAATTATCATGACGTGGAATGGGAGAGAGAATAAACATAGCCAATTGGCAAGAAATTCGTCATCTATTATTTGTAAATATACAGACGAACCGAATGACCTTTTAATTTTCAACTACGGGCAAAGCCGTGCGGGTACCAATAGTTATTAATAATAGAGCTGAAAGTATCTCTGTCTGGATGTCTGGATCTCCGTGACGCGCATAGCGCCTAGACCGTTCGGCCGATTTTCATGAAATTTGGCACAAAATTAGTTTGTAGCGTAGGAGTGTGCACCTCGAAGCGATTTTTCGAAAATTCGATTCTGTTATTTTTCTATTCCAATTTTAAGAACATTGTACAGAGCAAATTATCATAACGTGGACGGGTAAATTACCAAATTGTCATAACGTGGAACCGTAACATGAGCGAACAAATGAGCATAGCAAATTGGCGAGAAATTCATCATCCATTATTTCTAAATATACAGGCAAACCTTTATATACTTATATACCTTTTAATTTTTCTACTACGAGCGAAGCCGTGCGGGTACCGCTAGTTCATAATAAAATAGTTAGGTAAGCACACCATTCAATGTAATTCTGGGACAGTTTGTTTCATACTTATCCTATTGAATTAGAAAATTTAAGACAGCACACGACTCAATAAATTATAAATAAATATATGATTAAATCCTATACCTGCTTTGCCCAAAGGCACGTTTTAAATTTTCATAGTTATAGCCTCAAAAATTAAAAAAAAAAATGACTAAATGACTATCGTAGTTTGTAGGTGGATGGTGTCAGAATGACGTAATATTATTGACAGTTAAAAAAATAAGCTAGTCCTCGACTAATCACAATTTACAAAACTTCATTCTTTTTAGAAATGTATCATTTTTTATTATTTTAAGCCTGGTCGCGCCATGCCGCTTCAGTACTCGGGGTGTTCATGTAAACACGACATACGTATGCATCGCCGAATCCATTATGAGGGGGGCATACGAAGGGCTACCTTTCTCTTCTATCTTTCTCTCTCTCTATATATATATATATATATATGTGTGTATATCATTTTTTTTCACTGTATGGTTTTTAGTTTATGCAACATAATGATTGTATTTTAAAAATTATTTTTTGGGTGAAATCATCTTTGATTTGTTAATTACAATTGTTGTATGCATTGCTTTAATAATTTCTTCAGTCTTTAAAAAACGAGCTGATGTGTGCATCACATGACTTCCTTTTATCCCATGTCATTTCTCCATTATTGGCAATTTTAATGTGCTTCAGTAGTTTACTCTCTAAATATCACCAAGAGGGGCCAATTTAAAACCAAATTTAAAAAAAAAAATCGTCAAATTTGTCGCCAAGTTGGTGACAAAACTTGGCGACCAAAAGACTGGCGACACATCGCCAAGTGTCCGACAAATTATAACACCACTTGAGTTTACATCGAAATTAACAATGATTTCAACCCAAAAAGGCGCAAAAGATACTTTTAAAAACACCCGAATGCAACCAAAAGGGTAGGTGCACAACTAGACCAAACTAGGACTCTACGTACCAAATTTCAACTTTCTAGGACACACCGTTCTTGAGTTATGCGACATAAATACGCACATACGCACATACATACGTACATAGAGACGTCACGAGAAAACTCGTTGTAATTAACTCGGGAATCGTCAAAATGGATAGTTCGCGTGTCTATACGTTTTTACGCACTTATCCACGTGTGTTCGAGTCGAAAAAAACGCTCAACATTCATTCGGGGGTGAGCAAAATGGAAATTAAGGTCGATTTTTGAGTGAAAATGTTTTCGCAAACACAATACTTCCTTTTTTGTAAAAGGAAGTAAAAATATTGATAACATTTCGATTTAGATCTTAACAACTTTTTCTCACTTGAAGTATTTCAAAGAAAATTAAGTAAATTATGATGGAGATGGGGATGCAAAGTGACTTCAAATATGTGAACATGTATTTCTAAATTGTCAAAGCGATTCGGGTATAGTTATTTCTTCTTTTTGAGGTCATAACGTAGTATTAAATTGTTTCACTGAAAAAATGGAATGAAACTTTTTTTTGGATAAAAGAGTAAGCAAGTTTCATTTTTCCATCGAAATAAACAGAATGCAGTGTTTTTTTTTTCTTTCTTTTTTTTTTCTTTCTTTTTTTTGCTTCCAGAAGCTAATCATTTCAATTGCGGTCACTTTATACTGACTGTAGATAAATTTCAATCTATTATAAGGCGTTTTTAAAGAAAAAAAAACGAGCTGATGTGTGCATCACATGACTTATTTTACTCCAATTTAATCTCATTTTCTCATTATTGGCAGTTTTAATGTGATTCAATAGTTTATTCTCTAAATATCACCAACAGTAGCCAAATTGAAACCAGATTCAAATAAATAAATAAATAAATAAATAAATAAATAAATAAATAATACAAATTAAAAAATTTAAAACAAATCTCCAAATTTGTCACCAAGTTGGCGACAAAACTTGGCGACCAAAAGACTGGCGATATATTGCCAAGTGTCCGCCAGATTATAACACCACTTGAGTTGACATAGAAATTAAAAAATTTCCCCCCAAAAAGGAGCAAAAGACCCCTTTGGAGCAGCCGAATGCAACGAAAAAGGGAGGTGCAAAACTAGACCCCATTAAGAGTCTACGTGTTAAATTTTAAGTTTCTAGGACATTCTGTTCTGTAGTTATATGACATACATACGTACATACAGACGTCACGAGAAAACTCGTTTTTTTTTTTTCGGAAATCGTCAAAATGGTTATTTCACGTGTCTATACGTTCTTAGGCCACTTTACCCACGTGTGGTCGAGTCGAAAAAAAACTCAACATTCATTCGGGGGTGAGCAAAATTTAAATTAAGGTCGATTTTTGAGTGAAATTTTTTTCACGCATATAATACTTCCTTTAAAAACAGTGTATAGTTAAAAATTGGTCTCATGTGGATATTTTTTGACAATATTTCTGTGTTTTCTAAAATCTAAAAGTATTGAGTTGCAGTTCGTAAATACAATAATTGTAATGCGTAATTGTTTTTGCGTAAGTAGACGCGCAATTTATGAGGACGGACCTTATGAAGGACCTTATAACCTTATCATTTAACAACGTACTAACAAATAAATATAGGTTTAAACAAATTTGTTACCGGTACCAAAAGAAGATGGAACTCTTTCTGTGTAATACTTGGAATCACACTTTCAACTTGATTCTGTGTTGAATGTTTAAGCGTTTTCTGCATTTAAGAAATTGAAATAACTTTTAAACAAAGACTGAAAGAATACAAGGAAAAGGATAAATGTTTTCCGTTTCAAGAGCTAATAGTTCAAGTAGGAATAAATTACATAAAGCAGATAAAATGTGCATTTTGGACTTATCACTGACTGTACGACCGAGACGGTTCATTCTAAAATTTATCAATTTTAATAACTTTTTTATATTTTTTTGAATTTAATATGTCCTTCTTGCAGCTCTTTTACTGCGTGTTGTTTTTAACTAATGTGAAAATTGCCAAAACATTAACAGATGTAAACATGCAGGACGTATTTTTCTAAAACCAGTACATTTTAGAAAACACTTGCATGTTATTAGACATAAAAGTCCGAAATGTTATTATTCGATTCAGTATTTATTATTCAAAGTACATAAATGTGATGAAATATACTATTTTAAAAATGTTTTTTTTTTTTAGACTCAGTTCGATTAGACATCTAATGCCTTTTTATTTTATAATCAACCTAAAGAAAATTGCAATGTAGAGGCACTATTACACTATCGAATTTCGAACTTGTTGGTTTTAATTACTTAAAACTGTAGTGGGATGAATTTTTTTTTTTTCAAATTAAGAATTCTAACTTTTGAACGTCGCCGAAGTACAATTAGTCATAAAAACTAGTAACGATCTTAATACACAAAGAACGCTGTCACGTAAATCTCGAAATTCCTTCCCATTCCTTTCGAAAAGCATTCGATAAAGTCCGAAGTTCTGGCTCTCAACCAAAATCCAGCGGAAAACATTCTAAAGCCAATTCCGTAACTTTCCGAATCTTGCGATCAATAGCGTCTCGATTCTCTTCCACCCCCACGCGAAATGAAAGAGAACGAAGCAAGTGGTAAAGGAGCAGAACCCCAGGCAGATTTAGCTTACCATGCATCGGTGCATCACTTACTAGCCACCAAAAGGTGTCTGCAAGAAACGCTCCAGTGCGCACAAGTCGCGTTTGTTTGCTCTTAGGTATGTCTTTGGGCACTCTTCGCTCATTCGAGAGCTTTAAAGAGCAGATGTTAAGAAAGTTTTATTGTTACGACAGTGAAGACAGGATCTGCTCCTGATTGCTCCGCATCTTCTGGTCTTCGTTTCATAATTTCGGCTGGTAGTTTATGGGATTTTTATGGAGTTGGCTTTACTATTACGTATTGCAAAAGTCTTTGTGCTGTATTAAAATGACAGTAAACCTGTTGAAAATGTTTGTACCGAAGGTATTTTATTCTGTCTATTCAGAGAATGGAATGTTGAGAAAAACTATTTAGTTCTAAAAAATATTGAAGCCCTGTAAATTGTTTCCTAAAGTATATTTAGAATGATAGTGATATTTAAAAGACGCAAATAAAAACATTTATGCAATCATTGGCCAAGAAAATATGTAGGGAGAACTTGAGAACATATTAGATTAGTCGTAAAATGAAAGGGCAACACATTTGACATTTAAACTGAAAAAAAAAAGTTATTTTATTTTCCCTTCGTGTATCAATTATTTTAAAATGTGTCACATGAAGTCACAACAAAATAAAACAAAATCCTATTTTTCGGCAGAGACCCTGTATTACGACTACGCAACATATTCTAACCGAAGAAAAAAAACCTATGTATTCCATTAATACCCTCTCACTATCATATTACAGCAGCACTTTCCCGCCAAATGAGACGTAACAGTTGAGGACAGATGTCTCAAAAAAATCTTAATTTGCTAAAAGTTTCAAATTACTTCCACTTTTGTGTTCTTATAAAAGCGATGAAGGTATGATTTTTAATGAAGCACAAACAATATTACAATTAATCTCCTAATAAGGTTTTCAATTGTTTTTTGTCAACAGTTGCTGTTTTGTTTTCATTGAAAAATATAAGCAACGTTCAATAGTGAAACCTGTGTAAGTTGACCACTTGCGGCGCACTACTTTAATGGTCAACTTAGACAGGTGGTCAACTTACAAGAGTGGTCAACTTCACAGGTTTGTATTAACTTTTTATTTAAATTTTAGCATCATTAAGGAAAATATTTACATTTTTCAGCTGTTTAATAACGTAATTAAAAATACGTAACTGTAATCTTAACAATAAATTCATTTATTCATTTATGTTTTTCTTAAATTTGGTAGACGCAGAAATGTAAACACTCTAATAACCACTATAATTCTGAATCTAGGCCAAGTTTTACAGGTGTTTTTTGAATTATCTCAAAATATAAGAGACAATATTATTTTTAAATATTATGTATAAGCTTGATAAGTTTGTATATTAAAAAGTATCTATAAAATTACTTAAATTTAAATAGGAGACTAAACTATTGTTCAAACAACATCATAAATATTGCTACAAATTTCTTCAACGATGAGGAATTTTGTACAGCAACCAATTTAATTAAATAATACATTATTAATCAAACAGAGCAAATTTGGAGCAATTCTTTTACAACGCAAAAATTAATTAGTAAATATTCTGACATTGACATTTAGATTTGTGTTTGGTTTGTACTGGATCTCAAGGGCCATCAAGTCTTGTGAAAGCACTTTGAGTTTGAAACAAAGCTCGGATCGATTTTTCGACCTGGTGAATAATTTCTTCCTTGGAAACAAATTGTTTCGATAGGAAATGCTTCTTAGCCTTGTTTACATTGTCACTCTGATTTAGTGTTGGAAGGAAATTACTAGTAAATTCATTTAGTTCTGCAGATGTGAGAACATCTATTTTCTACCGAGGAAGTATTTGATTTAAAATTTAGATTTTGTGTTGTATTATACACCAGGAAATTTACCCTTTTCTGCAAGTAAGGTAAGTACATTCATTAAATTCCTATCGTTTTTAGTTTTGTGCTATCTACTTTTGCAAGGCCAAGAACAATTTTTTTTGTTAAAAAAATAGTTGATAAAACAAATATTTTTGGCAACTAATCATTTGGAGACTGACTGTTCAGAAGAAGAGTTTGCACAGCATATATTTCATTATTCTATCAACTATTTTGTATCATAAGCTATCTATCATAGGGATATTGATAAATAGATACATAGATAGACAGATAGATTGATATTGAATTATTTAAAAAAGACTTTTCAACATTAAAATATTTCTGTAACAAAATATGTTTCTTTTATATAAAAAAAACTTATTTTAATGGAATACCGATACTAAGTTCATTAGTCATTCCAGCTACCTTAGCGCCACTTCATTTTTTTTTCTTTTGTTATATTCGAATTAAAAAATAAAAACTAGAAATAGCAATGGTGAACTCAGCTGGCAAAGTTATTTAATCAGCTTTATAATCTTTAGATTAGGAAAACGCTCCCTAAACTGTAGGGTAGATCGGGGCACGATTTTTTTCAATATTTTTTTATTTTTTATGTTTTAACCTAGGAAATTTTAGACATCGTGGTTTTATGAGGCAATTAATGAAGTCAAAATTTGTGTATTCAGTTGTTGCTCAGCTTTTGTTTTTAACAGTAAAACAAATGTTTTTTGAGTTCAAGTAGGTTGCTTACGCATTGAGTGGAGCACGTTTACGCATATTGAAAATATAACAAGAAGTAAGAAGATATTTAACCAACTCTTAATATTTTATTTTTCTTAAAACACTTTGAAAATAAGAAAATCAAAAATAATTAATTAAAGAACATTTTATACGCTAAACTAAAATCATTGTATTTACTGCTAATTAAAACAAACTATTTAGTCATCTTGGTCATCACTGTTAGATTTTAATAACAAAAAAAAAAAAAAAAAAAATATTTTCTCATACTTGCCATGGGACTGCGCTTTGACATCTAAGACATTGAAACCTGTCTTGTCATTTTTTCGATTGGTTGTGTGCTTTCAAACAATTGAGGCAAGCACAATTTTCTACTTTGTAAACAGAATCGTTCACTAATTTCCTTTTTACGGAGTGTACTAACTTTTTCCCTGTCGCAGGTTTTGGTTTCATACTTTTTTCTTTGATGTCTTCTATTTCTGCTTCAGTAGAAACTTGTAAGTTTTAAAGTAATTTCTCCTTTTTGTTTTGTTCTGCCCATTTTTGTAGCTTCTACCTACTCTTATCTGGGGGCTTTTTTAATTGGAGTATCAGTTAGGATTGTGAGCATTTTTTTTCCTTTCCTGGCTCCTAGGCTTTGGTCCTCCTTTTTCAAATACTCTCAGTTGGGGTAGTCTAGAGTCCCTATAAGTCCACATGTGACGATGTGGAAGGCCTACTGGGAGAAATACTTGGATTATCGATAAGCTTTTTCGTTATTTTGACATCTAACGTGGTTCTATTAGTGATTTTTGAACGTAATGTCTTAATATCTTTAAAATAAAAAAAAATGTATTGGGCTAATTTACGAAAAAGTAAAGCCTTTGTTCCGCACGTGACGGATCATACATTTTATTAAAAAGTAACAATTTTAAAGGGTAAAGACGAAATATTTTGCATAAGAAATCGCACATAAGTTTTCAATTTGTGACGCAGAAAAAAAAAATTGTTTATTAATATTTTTAAGTATTACGACGTATTTAATATTTGACATGACGTATTTTAATGACGTATATGAGGCGTAACGTGCGGGATATAATGACTGTTTTCCGTGGAATGGCCGTATTACAGGCTGAATATTCTATAGAGGTAAAGCTGAACAGGTCATGAAGAAAATACTATATGATTGTATGCTATGAAATACCAATTTGTTACTTAATAAAAAACAAATGGTGATTTTTTAAGCTGAAAAACTTGAGAATATTAAAGGTTTGAACAGTACGGAGCGAAAAAAGCGTTTGAGCCCGTTTAGAATTGGACAGAGCAGTAAGACGCATTGAGAACATGCGTAAATGTGCCCGGATGAAAATGCGTAAACGTGCCCCGTGCTACAATTTTTTATAACATTTCTGTCCAAACAAATAAAATTCTCAAAATAGGATAAAATTCCGCTAATTTTTATATATCTATTTGTTCTTAATTGTGTACTATTTATTCACAATAAGCTTCAAAAAGTTCAACTCAAACTTTACTCAACTTGGTAAAAAACAGATTTTCCTGTCTGCATGCTTTACCAAAGCTCAACTGATGCTCAAAAACTTGTGAGAATATTTGCTATGAATCAGCATCAGTCTGATTTCTCTCCAGTTATAACTTGTTTTGGAAAAAAGACGCTGCGTAAACGTGCACCAGTCTACTCTAGCAAATTGGAAAATACAACAAATCTAAGGTTAATATTCGGAAACCATTTTGGAATGGCGATTTGAAGTTGTTGGAATGCTAAATGTAAGTACCATTGCACTTTTTTATTAGACAGTTCATTCCCCATATATGGTGAATTTTTCAATGTCTACAACATTTTATTTAGTAATATTTCATTAATGTTAATAAAACAACAAGAAGTTAGATATTATAGTTTTCCCCCAAATTTCCAAGTAACTTTGAACAAGCTCTACGTTAGGCTTCGCTTTGTTGTTTGCCTAATATTTGACCGCCCTATATACATGTATATATAGAAGTAAGTGATGTTACAGAACAAAATTGTTTTTAAATTTTAATACATGGCATAGTTATGATTTTTTTTTTTTATTTATAGATCTGCAATTACAAGTTAATAATTCAATCTGAATCGTTCAATACTAAATGCAACTTAGTTTTGTATACCAACAATATATTTTAGGAGTTTTTCTCCTGTTTTATGAGGATTAAATCAACAATCCTATTAAAATAGGCGTGGACTAGAAAACGTTAGATAAAAAATGGCGCAATCTTACCCTAAATGACTTTATCTCAAAATATAAATCATTAGTAAATTTCAACCCAGAATTTCGTCAAAAAAAAAAAAAAAAAAAAAAAACTTTGTACGTAACTAGTTTAAAAGATTATAAAAAACGTTGACTATAAAGGTCAATCTCGATAATTTACTCTATTTTTATGCATTAGCAATTACTGAAGAATATATTACTTTACAAAACCAGCACTTTTTATGGCTGATTGATTCCAAAAACGTTCCACGTAAACCATAAGTCTTTTGAAAATTTCAATTACTCTGGGATTCTTGAAGAACCACAGAATTTCGTAGAGCACACTTCGTACTATAGTATGATGCTAAGCATCATACTATATCTTCGATCTTGCAAAAATGCTAATAGTTAACATTTTATTTATGAATTAGTAATAGTTAAATAAAACATTACTTCACAAAACAAGCACTTTTAACGATGAATTTTATGAGGGAAATTAAAAATTTTCGCGCAATAAATTTTAAGGGAAATTAAACTGCGTTCAATGTATTTTAAAAGCAATGCAGGTATACATATATGTTTTTTCATCACAAGTTGGAGATATTACTGTTGAGGCATTTCGTAATATTTAGTAAGATAAAAAAGTATCCAAATAAGTGCAATAAATTTAAAATTATGTGTGTGTTTTTTTAACACTAGATATTCTAAGAAACATAGAGTTTTCTTGCTTTCTTTTACTTTAATAATATTTCAATGTTGTAGAAATAGTTTTTTTTTTTTCCTTTTCATTAAGAGTAGAAGTAAAAATGCACATTACATTTTTACTTCTTTTTGTTCTCATTAATTCAGCCTTTTTTTCCCTGTGCACGAGAATATCTAAACCTACTTCAATTTAAACATTGTCAGAAAGTGCAGGGGAAAAAAGGAAATGTTTAGCGATAAAACATACAGACATGAAATAAAATACTTAAGCTTCCGTTTTGAGCTTAATTTACAAACAAAAAAGTAAGTTTGTCAGTATCATTTTTCTTTTTAAGGAATTAATTTGACAAAAATTTCTGACTTACAAGTTTTTGCTTACTTTTTAAGGAACTTTCGTGTTTGCAAATGGGAGAAAGCGGATAACCTTTTTTTTTCTTACTATTCCACGTCTCTAACTCATTTTTATATTAACTTTCAAGGATAAAAAATATTTTTAATTAAAGCAAAACTGACATTTATTATTAAATGCTTTTGTTAGCACGATTGTTTATTGCTCAAAGCGTAACCATTTCTTCATTAACAAAGTACCTATATCTTAAAACACTGTTTTTGCTTCTTTATATGATCTGTAAAATTGTTTCTATGAACAAGTTGCTATGAACAACATTATAAATACTTTTTACTTCCTTTTAGATAGTAAAAAAACAATTGTTATTGCAAAAAAAATTCTCCCTAAATTTAGGCGTAATTTTTCATTTTTCTCACCTCAAACATTGAGTAGTTTTTTGACCCGTTCGCCCGTGCATATGTAGGGGAGACCGGGGCAAGATGACGAATGTCTTAATTTTTCCGTTTTCCTCTGGGCAACAGCATCAACTAAATTGTACTGGCTCTCCTATCGGCATGTCGTTCAGAAAAAGTAAAGAGACGCTGAAATCGGCATATTTGTGTTAGTTCTGAAGCTCTGATTTTTTTTACCGCCGTGGCATTATAACTTTTATGTATGTGCAAATAAGCTCTGCTACAGATACAGATAAGATATATCGCTTTTCTTTAGTACTTATGAGTAACTTAGTTTAAATAATTCCTACTAATATAAATACATGTCAATTAATCGCTTTCCTTTATGGCAATGGAGGCGAATCAGTTCAAACAGACAGTCCGGGCAAGATGACGGGCCGAAACACGGGTCAAGATGACGAGCTCGTCATCTTGCCCCGTGTTTCTAAATTTATTAAACTAACTATGTTGCACATTCTATTAAATCTTGTAAACGTTTATTTGTCCGTGTGTTTGTCCACGCAACCTTGCGCTTCTATCTCCTCTGGGGGTAAGGAGCGTATTAAATGAAAGAAGGTGTCTTTTAAAAGCAGGCGACTAGAGGTTATTTATAAACTAGTTCACCAAATGACTAGTTGACTAAATGAAAACCAAACAAAGAATTTCCTGTTCTGTTGGTTATTGAAAATCAGAAATCTCACATACATTTGCATGTTATCTTATAAGGAGTGTCCCAAAATTAACGCAAGATTTGAATTTGCCGCCATTTTTGCAATAAATGGTTGGCAACCCTGAAAAAAGAACAATTTGACAGCTGAGAGTTTAGGGTAATCAAAAATGGAGCGTTATACGATACAATAACGCGCTTTCATTATTGAACAATTGTTTCAAAAGTAATGAAAGTTGAGGCTGGTCAAGCAGTTACTGTTATTGGCGCTCGGTATCGCAACACGGTAATGCACGGGTGGTTGTGGATTTGTCGACATAGACCTTTGAATTCAAATAACCCCATAAGGAGAAATTTAAAAATGTTAAATCACATGATCTAGGGTGCCAATTCTGATCACCGAAATGCGAGAGTACGCGATCAGGAAATGCCTCATGCAGTAATTGAAATGTTTCACTCTCTGTAGCTGTATGGTACAATAACACCCCATTTTTAAAACCCTAAACTCTCAACTGTCAAATTGTTCTTTTTTCATGGCTGCCAACAATTTATGGAAAAAATGGTGGCAAATTCAAATCTTGCGTTATTTTTGGGACACCCTTTATTACAGAGAAAAACACATTATCATGGTTGGGATGCCGCCCCACACATTGCATCGTCTCTAGCCCCTTAATGCGTCATTTTTCGGTGCATTGAAAACCTACTATAGCCCAGCATGTGATAACTATATGGCCACTAATCTAGGACAAACTATCACAGAAAAAAATATTGAAGAACTTTTGAGCACCTCACACTCAAAGCAGCTACAGTTGGAAATGCCGTTAAAGGGTTTAAAAAATGTGCGATCAAGCCTCTCATAATTCTCGTTTTTAGCAGACTCTGATGTTGTTGGCGATGAAACTGAGAATAATAGTGCTAATCCTCAGACCCTGATAGTAAAAAACAAACATATAAACCCTCCAGAAGAAGCAGAACTTTGGCAAATGCTGATTCCAATGCACTAAAAAAGTACAAGTGTTTCTGATTTCAAACCATTGCCTAAAGCAGCACAATGTGAAAAAAAAAGAAAAAGAAAAACACTGAGCTCACATATTCTCACAAGAAAACAACCATCAAAGAAATGTCAGAACCAGGAACAAAAAAGAGGGAAGAAAATGTTTATTAAAAAAAAAAAAAAAAGCAGGGAAAATAAACTCGTGAAGTTAAAACGGGAATAAAAAAACACACTAAGTTCCTGTAGGCCTAAGTCTATACAACTGCAAGCCAAACAAACCAGTTGCATCAACTTCAAATTATGGTGTTATAAGATGTCCTGCTTGTAAGAGGAATATTGTGACCCTGTAACAGAAGTATGGATCCATTGCTGCAAATGCCAAAAGTAGTGGTATGAAGACTGTTTCAATTATGAAAATGGCATTTTTATTTGTGTCTATTGTTGGATGCATAACTTAACGCTTCAATACTACGCTAAAATGCACTATGCTTAATGTGATACTTTGTCAGATCTAAAAACACAACTATAATTTGTTAAACTATGTAACATGTTCAAAAGATGTTAATTATTTTTAAATAAAAGAAAACCCGCCTTCAAAAAACACCAAGGAACTAAAAAGCAAAAAATAACCGAATGCACTTACATACTATTGCCTATCAAAACGTAGAAAGGAAATTTAGTTTACGATTCCAGTACAAAAATCAACTAAACTAAACACCCACTCATAAAATAAACACTGATTTCAGTTACTATACGAT
Source organism: Uloborus diversus (assembly GCF_026930045.1). NCBI lineage: Eukaryota > Metazoa > Arthropoda > Arachnida > Araneae > Uloboridae > Uloborus > Uloborus diversus. Next base: position 106,376,225 of record NC_072731.1, read on the forward strand.
GAATTATTTTAAATACCTAATTATAAACGATATCTTAATTTTTAATAACCTTGAAATCGGCGCCTCCTATAAACTATTACCCTACGTAACTGACAACTCAGCGAATCCTGAATTAAACACTAATTTAACTAAACACGAAATTAGTCTTTAAAACTAAACCTACTCATTTAGGTTAGGTAGTAGTTTATAGGGGGCTCCGACTTCGAAAGGATATTAAAAATTAAGAGATATTATACAATCAGTTAGGTATTTAAAATAATTCATCGTATATTTATTAAAATCAGTGTTTTATTTTATGATTGGGTGTTTAGTTGATTTTAGTTAGTTGATTTTTGTACTGGAATCGTAAAATAAATTTCATTTCTAGTTTTGGTTAGAAAATAGTATGTAAGTATAATTGGCTATTTTTTGCTTTTTAGTTCCTTGGGTTTTTTTGAAGGCGGTTTTTTTAGTTAAAAGTAATTTATTTTTTACTTTTTAGTGGTGTAAATATAAAATAAGCTCGTAGGATACAGTATATGGTACATGACATTGACGCCTTTCTTACGCGGGTGTCGAGTAAGAAAACGTCGATCACATGAGTAAAAACAACTAGAATGGGCAGGATAGAAAAAGAAATAAACCACAGCGTCTCGGAGTCTTCCGACGACTGTGAAGAAAGGTTTTTTCAAATGCGCAACTATGTACAAAAAATTTTTGTCTGCATTATTAGTTCACTTTATCAAAATTTGCTTTCCGAAAGCAAATGCACGAGTTATACTAAAAATAACAGAAATCGCTTAAGGTTTAAAATTGTAAATTTTAAAATTGTAACATTGTAAATTGTAAATTAAATTTCACAACAATACGTGTCACACAACCCTCGATAAAGCTCTCATATTTAGGAAAATAGAACTTCGCGAAAAGACGAGTATACGTAGCTCTCAGCATAGTCTAGACTTGAAGTAATAGCTCGATCTGATTTAGAACCCTTTAAACTTTTAACTAAACCTCACGATAAACCAGGGCTTCGCAACCGGTGTGCCGCGGCACACTGGTGCGCCGCAACAAGGAACCCGGTGTGCCGCGGTATTTTCGTAGTTATATAAAAAGAATGATCCTTGACGTATTTTATTTGAAAGTTACGACCGAATAGCGTTTGATCGTTCTGTAACTTCTAAATTTACCCTATCGATCATGTGCAAAGGGAAATACCCGACCCAACTAGGGGAGAGGGGGGATTTGCTGCCTCCCTTCTGTTAAACTTCTTGTGATCCTGTTGCTTTCAGTTTTTGAAAACGGATTTTAATTTCCACGAACTCAACTAATTATACAGAATTTTTTCTAAATATTTTGCAAACGGGAGTATCGTCCCCTCCCCAGAAATTTCAGCCCCAGCTTTAGCTTTCGTTTTCCTCTTTTCCAGTTCCGATACTAATTTCCTTTTATCATAGTTTCTCAAAGCTCAGTTCTGAGACCTAGTAAAATAGAAACTAAAACCATATACTGTTTCCTCCATCATGAAGCTCTCTTGGCAGAACTTACCAGATGAACTGAAGTCGGCTTTGGCTGAAGTCGTGAAAATCGTGAATTTCAAAAAATCGAGGCCGCGTAATTCTCGCTTTTTCTCCGTATTTTGTGAAGAAATGGGGGCAGATCACCACTCCCTACTTCTTCATATAGAGATTCGCAGGTTTTCACGTTTTGAGGTACTATCAAAAATTTTTGAATTGAGGGACGAGGTACGACAGCTTTTGATTTTAAAAAACGAAATGCAGTACAACAGTTTGTTGCAAGACAAACTGGCTGGCAAAACTAGCGTACATGGCTAACATTTTTGAAAACATTAACTAATTGAATCGAAAAATGCAAGGACAAGGAGCGAATTTGGGTTACATGTATGGACAAGCCAAACGGGTTCAATTCAAAAATTCAGCTGTGGAGAGAAGATGTAGTTTGCGGCTCATTGGTCAGGTTCAAACAGACCCTCAGCATGGTATGTGAAGAAAATGGCATGGAAGAAAAGCTGCTGAATGTGGTTGCAAAACATTTAGTCATACTTCAGGACAAGTTTAAGCACTATTTCAAGAATATTAACATGGAACAGTATGACTGGATTCGCGCTCCATTCTCTTAATCGGCGGATGCATCAGGTTAAAGACCTTTCTTTGAAGGCGCGAGAAGAATTTATGGACCTCAGAGAGACCGTACTCTTAGTTGAGCGAAGTGCCTCTGGACGAATTTTGGTTGCTGGTTAAAAATGAGTATCCCACTATCTCTTGTCTTGCTATTGATGTGCTGCTACCATTTTCAATTACATATCTTAGCGAACTCTTCCTCTCAGCCCTCGCACTTATAAAAAAACAGTAAGAGAACACCTCTAAAGAACCTGAATCAAGAACTTCGAGTAGTGCTTTCCAGCATAGAGCCGAACATAAAACGTCTTTGCAAAAATTACTGTAAAACGGAAGTTAGGTGCTTGGTTTGGCACTTATAAAAAGCAGTAAGAGATAACCTCTAAAGAACCTGGATCAAGAACTTCGTGTAGTTCTTTCCCGCATAGAGCCGGACATCAAACGTCTTTGCAAAAATTAGTGTCAAACGGATGTTAGGTGCATGGTTTTAATTTCTTGTTTGCTTCTTTCTTGAAACATTATTTGATAAATGGTTTAGCTTCAGTGTGCACTTTAATGAAATGTTTGACAGAAATGCTTTGAAACATATGAAGCATAATTTTCTGTAAATTGCTATAGTTTTGTTGTTCATTATCAACCTTAATACATTCGAAATATTTCTGCTTTCTAAATGAATTTAAATACACTACGTTTGTTATAATTGTTTTATTCAAATGAGAAAAGTCCCCTCCCCCCCCCCCCCCGTCTTTTTACCAGTGAATGATAAAAACATTTCTATACTACCATTGCAAAATTAAGTTCAGTGTGCCCCGTTGATCTAGAAATTTCTTAAGTGTGCCGCAAACTAAAAAAGGTTGAGAAGCACTGCGATAAACGAGCATTAGCAGAAATGCAACAATTGATACATCTCATTTCTAATGAAAAGTAAAGACTGGATTCGGTATTTAGTTAGAACCATTTAAATGTTTACGGTTTCTCAAACTACAAAAAGTAAAAGGGTTATATTTACACACACAAACACTGTGCATATATACATATATACAGCAAAATACCGTTGCAACGAACACCATAAGAACAAAATATACGTTTCAAACGAAACACATTTTTCATTCCAACTTCATTGCCATTAAATTACTTGTATTCTATTGTAACGGAACCTTACTATATATGTATATATATATATATATATATATATATATATATATATATATATATATATATATATATATATATATATATATATATATATATATATATATATATATATATATATATATATATATATATATATATATATATATATATATATATATATATATATATATATATATATATATATATATATATATATATATATATATGTGTGTGTGTGTGTGTGTGTGTGTGTGTGTGTGTGTGTATGTATGTATGTATGTATATGAGTTCGATAAAAAATCAAAAATAGGCACTGAACGCATAGCATGGTTACGACGTATTTGTACTTAAAAAACGTTTTCCCAAACTTGAAGGTCTTCTATTCAATATTTAATGACATAGTTTGTTTTAACCTTATTTGCTGGAAAGCACGGGTAACTCATTAATCGAAAATTGATCTGAACAAGCTCTATTAGGTATATATATTTTTTAAATCTAATCAACAAAAGTTTTGCCGCCTTTTTCGTGTCCAGACTTGTTATCCTGCGATGCCTGCTGACGAGGAAATGATTTCATTTCTTGGAATAAACCGCGTATATGGCATAAAAAAAATTCAGATACGGCATGACGCAAAGACATAACGTTTTTTATTTCCTTGATCTGAAATTTACTGGTATTTTTTCAAAACTTATATTTGCTTTTCTTTTTTTTTTTTTTTGTAATCTTAATTTAACAGATTTAAGTGTTTGCTATACAGATTTAAGTATGCTATAATATTGATAAGCAAGAGAAAACGAAAACTTTGATTTCACATTGAAGGCATGTACAAAATTTAAGTACACATGCTAAAACACTAAATATTAGTAGAGACTGGTTTATATTCATACTTAGTTAATAGATGCACTGCCACTGCGTGAGTTTAAATGATGGGAAAAATCGAAATGCTTGCTAAAGTAACGCGTAACCAACTTATCTACAATGAGACATAGTGGTGAAGGGTTTTAGGTGACGGTGTCTTACGCTCAAAAGTGCAGGTTCGAACCTGGTCCCAGTCGGTGTACCTTCAAGATGCAGAAAATTGATAAAGCCCATGTTGTATGATATGACATGTAAATGATCCATTGACTAATCTTGGTTAAATCAAACTCCTAATGCAGCTTCGCACCGAAAAGAACTCAGATGCCTCTATTCAGTGTGAAAACCGGGCGTTAAAATCTTCGTCGTAATGGCATTCGCCGCAGGTGGTGCTGCATGAAAGAATGAATGCTCAGTTGTACTATATTGTATTAGGTGCACAAAAAGGAGTGCTTATAACACAGCATCAATAGAATGAAAAAACCCCAATGAGACATAGTATGGATTTTGCAGTTTTACTTACTTTATAACGGTGTAAACATCACATCATTTAATACGTTTCTGTAAAATAACTTTTTTTCTTATTCTGTTATTAGTTCATCAATCAGTCAGCTTAAGTCAAAATTCTTTACTCATTCCAATAGCTTATAATTTCTTGTTTTGAATATAATAATAAGACAGATATTTTTGTAATTTTTGCTCAAACTTTGTTACCAGTAATTCAGATTGACTCCTGTAAGGGATAAATTCGACACGGGATCAGTTGATACATGTATCAACATATACTTTTAATCTGTGGGAAAAAGTAGAGTGAATTTGATGCACTATAACAACTCGGCACATGTGAAGAATGACTAAAATACTAAGCTATATCGAAAATGCTATTAGTAGGTTTATAATCAATCTCTTTAGATTTTATTACTATACGTACTGTAAAATAATAATACTTCAATGGATACAAGCATACTTGAAAGTAATATTACATTTCTTTTTTCTATGTATGCACTCATCCCACATATTGTATAAATCGACCTTACTACTGGGATTATACAAACATGTATTTATGTATACCTGATTGTGTGTGTGACTGGATCAGTTGATACATTTCGTTTTTTAAAATTTTGATTTTAATTCATTTGATTTTGTCTTAGTGCACAAAGAGCTATTCTGTTTACTATCATGTGTAACACATCTTCAATACAGAAGTACATTTTACAAATCACAAAAATCATAACCTCACGCAAACTGATCAAATCTTCAAAAATTCTTTTTTTTTTAGAATGTGAATGTTTTTTTTTAATAGTTTAAGTTAAGAAATAGCCTTTATTTAAAAATAAATAGAAAATATTTCGCATATAAAATGTATTTTACAAATGATAAAATACGCACAAAATTTGCCTTACAATTTTTTCAAGTGTACAAATGCATATTGAAGCGAGTAAATATAGGTTTTGCATCACCTAACTAGAAATATTTATTTTTCTTTAATTAGTATTGCTATGTTATCTGAAATTTGAAACAATGACTAACTTGAATGCATTACCTACTTTTTTACCTTGTAAAACTACCTGTCTGATGTTTATCAGTATTTTGAGTAAGAATGGTGGAAAAAAATAAAAAATATGGTCATCTGTGCTAATAACTATAACTCTTACTTCAATTAACTAATTATGGGCACACTAGCTTCAAAAGCTCTCAAGTATCTTAATTATTGGAAAAAATTAACTTATGTGATAGATAAAAACTAAGTAATGAGCTTAAATACCAATAAAAATATTATATGATTGGAGACGTCATTGCCAGGTCGTTAAGAAAGAAAACTTTCGAAAACTTAAATATTGTGGGAGACTAAGAAGTATTAACATTATAAGTTAAACTGTTGTTAGAATTTTAATCTGTAAAAGATGTGATTATGCAGGTGTTCTTGAAAGATGCTATCTTGAAAATTCAATAATGGTGTTCCAGGAATATCTAATACAAATTTGATGTAGACAAAATATGATGAACTTGCACATTATTGGTTGTGTGCCCAACACTCATCATTTACCCTGCAATAAGTTGCATATTTATATTTGGTACCTTAATACATGAGTAATAAGTTCTTCACTTAAACAGTATTCATTGATCAAAGCCCATGTCTTTGGAAAAAAATATATTAATTCTTTCGTGTCAGAATATGTCATCCCGCCATGTAACACGAATACATGACATCTATGACTCTGATTTCAAGCTATTTTTGCACACCACGAGAATGCCTAAGCATCGATTTCCATTCACTACACAGCTAAGTCCTAATATTCAAGCTAGTCGAAAAGAAGATTCAATAAGAAGCTCTCTTGTAGATTCCAACTGAAAGATTCTGGTTAGAGACATACTAAAGACATTCATTTCAGAAGCACTCGGACATTAGGTGGAGAGTCTTCCTTCAATGTCACCACGCTCAAAGAGACACTGCCTCCCACCCATATCAGAAGAAGTGCTGCGGATCATGATGCATTACTCTTCCATAGAATGAAGAAGAGCCCTAGAAAAGCTGACGTCGGGAAAAGGGCCGTCCGGGAATACTAAATCACACTGCTTAAAGTATCCGAACGTCCAAACTTCAAGGAGGAATGATTTCCCTTAAAGAGTTCCAAAGCAAATGACAGCAGACATGTCATTAGTTTGTTGTCTCACAGGGAGTTTGCAAATTTATAACTCGCTTCAGATGAAAATATTTATGTTCAACGTAATAAATATTATAGTCATTGGGGCTGTCTTTAGGTGGAAGCGACACGTTGCTGAAAATGTTCGGATTAATATTTATTAAATTCGTCAACTACAGTGATAGCTTGGGAACAGAAGAGAGAGAAATAATTTTAGCTGATCTAGGTAGGTTTACCATGTTGCTTGTTAATTAGTTCGATATGTCTAGAATTATGTTTCAATAAATATACGATACAATCAGGATTGAAGTTCTAATTTTTTTATGTATAGCTATATATATATATATATATATATATATATATATATATATATATATATATATATATATATATATATATATATATATATATATATATATATATATATATATATATATATATATATATATATATATATATATATATATATATATATTGTTACAAATCCTGTAAATAGTAATTATTGTAGTAACGTAACCTGTAAATAATTTCCCGTAATGAATATACAACCCCTTAACATTCGGCTAAAGTATACGACCCCTATTTTTTCTTTTCATTGATAACGGTCAACGCATTTCGAGAAGCGTGTGGAATATTTGAGAAAATTCTTTTCGGTGTATTTAAGCCTTTAGCGATGGATAAACAGTTTAGTTTCGTTTGTGATTTCGAACGGAGAGCATTTTGCTCTGTTTATAGCGAGGCATTTCGCTGTGTTGTTTTCGTATTTGGAAGTAAATACGTGTGTAAACGTTGAGTTTACGGTGTTGTGTGATAATTGCTTAATTGCTGATGAATAATTTAGCAGTTGTTGAAGATCTTTCCTGTACATAGTGTAAATAAATTTCCTGTGTTTTTATCAAGAACTGTGTCTTCATTTTCAAGAAAGTGGAAGTCGCACCGAATCCGTTACAATTTGGCGCCCAACGGGGGGCTACTTCTGGACTTTCTTGGAGTAAGTGTGACTTTGGACATTTTTTTTCATAAAGACTGTTTGAATTTATAGACTTTGTTTTTATGGTGATTACTCGCGCAATGGATGACCAATTAAAACAACTTCTGGAAGCAATTAATGCTGCGAAAAGCGACTTGGCTGAAAGTTTGGCTGCTAATCAAGAACAATTAAAAAATGATATGGCGACTAATCAAGAACAGTTAAAGAATGATATGGCGGCTAATCAAGAACAATTAAAAAGTGATTTGACTGCAAGTTTTACTGCAAATCAAGAACAATTAAAAAATGACATTGCGGTTAATCAAGAACAATTGAAAAGTGATTTAATGGTACTGAAAAATGATTTAGCTTCTAACCAAGAGGAGATTAAAAACGACCTTTACTTCGGTAAAGACTGTGATGGAAAATAAATTTAATGAGATAGAGCATCGAGTTGATGCTTTTGATGAAAAGTTTGAAACAGTAGAAAACCGTATCGCAACAGTTGAAAATCATGTGGATGAGAAAATTAAAAACATGGAAAGGAGATTGGCGATCGCGGAAAGCAGCTCTGTACAGTTTGGCGCTCCCACATCGGTTGCTCGACCGTCCATTAAACTTGCCACATTTGATGGGAAAACTTCGTGGCAGGTTTACAAAACTCAATTCATGATAGTGGCGGAAGCGAACGGATGGGACTCTGCTACCAAGGCCTGTCATCTTGCAGCATCCCTGAGAAGTGACGCAGCGGACATTCTTCGGACCCTTCCGGACAGCCAGCGCCTGGATTTCGCCGCCCTCACATCTGCGTTGGAGCTTCGCTTCGGTGAGAAGTGCCAGAAAGACTTCAGCCGACTCCAGTTGAAGTCCCGTTTCCAGAAAACTGGGGAAACCCTGCAAGAGCTAGCGGCGGACGTCGAGAGACTGTCTCATCTTGCTTTTTGCGACTGCCCGGCGGATGTTCGAGACAACCTGGCACTCAACTACTACATCGACGGGGTTCGAGATCCGGAAATCCAGAAAGCTCTACGGATGGCGGATGTCAAAGACCTGAATTCTGCCGTTGTGTATGCGATGAGATACGAGGCCGCCCAAGAAGCAACCCGTGTGGATCGCCATCTAATCCGGACTCAGGAAGCTGATGAGTCTGATTCCAGGTCGTCCCACCTCGCTGAACTTGAGAGACAACTCGGTGACTTGACAAGACATCTGAGCAGCATAACAGCCCAAAAGAAACAAGAGCAGAAGTGCTGGAAATGCGGTAGTGAAGGACACCTGCGAAGGAGTTGTCCGGCTCGCCAAGCTACGCGAGGGAAGGAAATCAACACCACTAAAGCTCTGCAGATTTCCTCTTCTAGTAGTGGCAGTGATGGACTTTTCATTTACGCACATGTAAATGGGAACCCCTGCAGACTGATTGTTGACACTGGAGCCAATGTGACAATCATTAGGACAGATGTGGCTCGTGAATTTGGATTGAAACTGCTGTGGACATCGCCACGCGTAAGTCTCCAGACTGTGACAGGTGACAAAATTGAGATTGACGGTAAAGTGGACTTGGAAATAGTGTTTGGGAATGCCACCTACCATCATACGGCATTCGTCGCTAATATCACGGACCCCTTCATTCTCGGATTGGACTTTTTGAAGAAATATGACTTCACTCTCGACTTCAAGACTAATGAGCTGCACTCGATGAGAGAAGACATAGCCGTTTTCCCTGCAGAGAGTGATGTAAAATCCGCTCATCAAATAATAGCTCAAACAGATTTATCGATTCCCTCAAGGTCAGAATCATTAATACCTGGCTCCCTTGAAGAAAGCAATAGTTTTCGATTTGGACTCATTGAATACCCTAACCTAAGCAATAGCCTAAAAGGAGTGCTGGTAGCATCTACGCTTGTGGACCTTTCTAAGGATGTAATTCCTGTGAGAGTCGCCAACGTGAGTGAAAGGCCAAGGAGTATCCGGAAAGGCGAAGTGTTAGCAACTTGTACTCCCGTAAACTGCATCATTAGAAGAATCAATTCCCCCGAGACTGTGTCTTCTGAGTCCTTGACATCGAAGTTAATTGAGAGTGCACCCTTATCGAAGGATCAAAGAACTGCTGCGGAACAATTGGTGGACGACTTCAAGCATCTGTTTTCATCTACATCGGAGGATGTTGGCCGTACGAATTTAACGCAGCATAGGATTTACACTGGACAACACCCCCCTATTAAACAGCATCCAAGACGACTACCGTTCGCTAAAAAGGAAGAGGTTGAAACCCTTCTGAAAGAGATGAAGGAGAATGATGTAATCGAACCGTCATCCAGTCCTTGGGCCTCTCCCATCGTCTTGGTCCGAAAGAAAGATGGCTCCACCAGATTTTGTGTCGATTACCGACGACTGAATGAAATCACCAAGAAAGACAGTTACCCTCTTCCACGGATAGACGACACCTTGGACACTCTTTCCGGACACAAGTGGTTTTCGACCCTGGACTTGAAGAGCGGCTACTGGCAGGTTGAGATACACCCTGATGACCGAGAAAAGACAGCATTTACAACTGGACAAGGCTTATGGCAGTTTAAAGTGATGCCCTTCGGCCTCTGCAATGCACCAGCTACGTTCGAGCGTCGTATGGAGACAGTGTTAAGAGGACTCTCTTACGAATCCTGTCTGGTCTACTTAGACGATATCATCATCGTGGGACGCAGCTTCGAAGAACATCTGGCAAATCTTAGGAAGGTGCTGCAAAAGCTTAAGGAAGCCAATCTGAAGTTAAGTCCGTCCAAATGTAATTTGTTCCGCCGGGAAGTGAACTATCTTGGTCACATCATCTCTTCTGAGGGTGTGCAAACCGATCCAGAGAAGGTATCTGCGGTCAAGAGTTGGAGTCGTCCCGAAAACATCCATCAGCTGCGAAGTTTCCTGGGGCTCTGCACGTACTATAGGAAGTTTGTGAAGGGTTTTTCCAACATTGCACGACCTTTGCATAAGCTGACGGAGAGCAAGCAAAAGTTTGAATGGTCCAAAGAATGCGAGGATGCATTTCTACGACTGAAGGAGGCTTTAACATCAACGCCTATCCTCGCCTATCCTCAGCCTGAAAAATCCTTCATCCTGGACACTGATGCGAGCAACGAGGGCATCGGAGCTGTTTTATCCCAAGAAATTGACGGAAATGAACATGCCATCGCTTACTGGAGCAAATGCTTATCAAAGTCGGAGCGAAATTACTGCGTCACCAGAAAGGAGTTACTGGCCATAGTGAAAGCTGTAGAACACTTCCATCATTACCTCTACGGCCGAAAATTTCTGCTTCGGACAGATCATGCCTCATTAACTTGGCTTTTGAACTTCAAAAATCCGGAAGGCCAGATTGCCAGATGGATACAGCGGCTCCAGGAATATGACATGGAGATCAAGCATCGAAAAGGGTTATCTCACGGGAATGCTGACGCTTTATCAAGGAGACCCTGTCCTGAGAACTGCCACTATTGTTCCCGAATCGAGAAACAGTATGGAACGACTAGCCCTACCGCCTATCAGGTGACAGTGACTCCAACATCATCAGAACCTGATCCATGGAGTGATGACCAAGTTCGAAAAGATCAACTTGAAGACCCCGACATAAAACCAATTTTAGAGTTCATGGAAAGTGACAGTCGACGCCCTAGCTGGCAGGACGTTTCCATCTTCAGTCCTGCAACAAAAAGATACTGGGCTTTATGGAACTCACTCCATTTACTGAACGGCGTGCTACACCGGAAATGGGAATCTGACGACGGCAAGACATCTAGGTGGCAGTTACTACTTCCTCGATCCAGGATTTCAGATGTTCTGAAAGAAATACATAGTAAGTGCGACTGGAGGACATTTTGGTGTCTTGAAAACTCTCAATAAAGTTCGGGAACGCTTCTTCTGGAGCAAGGCGAAGGATGACGTGGAGAAGTGGTG